>NW_019525445.1:2675848-2761053 GCF_002814215.2 Seriola lalandi dorsalis | reverse complement strand
TGTGTGTGTGTGTGTGTGTGTGAGATACAGCAGGAAAACGGAGAGAGATATCTCTGGTGCTTTCCACTGGCAAGCATAAACATTTCACTTGACTTGTGCTCATTTCAATAACGCTACACACTGAGTCACTTCACGGTGGGACTCAGTCGGAGTCTTTTTTTCTTTTTTTAATGGTTGTGAAATGACAGAATTGAAGAAGTGAGGTTACTTCCCCTAAAGTTTTACAGACACATACCACAGCAACCAGCAGGGTAAAATCAAGCCAACTTGGTATTTCCCTAGTTTTCTCTCTCTCGTGACGCTGTCTGATATCACTCTATATCTAACACTGTGGTTAATACCAGTGTTAACACATTTACACATTTAATCGCACAGCGCCCGAACTGCAATCAGGAATCAAAATTCCACGTTCTTTATCCAAAATTACATCATGTGCTATTTAACAAAGTTGTGATAAAATTTACATTCATATATATATATGTGTGTGTGTGTGTGTGTGTGTGTGTGTGTGTGTGTGTGTGTCTCCACGCAGTCTGTTTAGCCCGAGTGGTTAATGTGGCTTATTCTTTAAATTCATAACAAACCTGTCTTGGGTCAAATTTTGGGTTTAAATTTTGTTAATTGTACTGATATTTCTACTTTATTTTTATTGTTCCAAAGTCTGTTATTTAGAGTCAAACACTGTATCCCATTCCCCGAACCAAATCCTCAGTGGTCTGAACCCATTTATTGAATCAATCACTCTTTTGGCAAAACCATAAACAATTTTCACCTGGTTAGACACAAGTATCAGATCTAATTTCACCTTTTAGCAAAACTCTGAACACATTTTGACTCTGCAAAACACATTGTGCACTGTGATGCACTCATGATGCACTCGTGATGCATAATGGAAACCACAAGTGGCAGAAGTCACAATTACAGCACAAGTGTCATAGCTTAATCACTCAAACTCAAAACTGTTTGCACTTGTTGTTAATGATGCGATGAAACCAATATAAGCCAGATCAAAGTGCACAGGTTGTTTGAAAGAAACAATGGAGGAAACTAATCTGAGAGGTAGAGGAGGAAGAGGAGGAGGACAAGGAAGACCAAGATCAAGAAAAGTAATATCAGATGAAATTCGAGCAACTGTAATAGACCGTGTTCTTGTTCATGGAATGACAGTGAGGGAAGCAGGACAAGGCCATCATAATCAGGATATTCATAGAATGTGTGTGTGTATATACTGTATGGATGTATGTATGTATACATATATAAAGGTTCACTGTATATAGATACAGTAAAGGAGGGGAAAATCACTGTACCCTACCTGTAGCAACTCAGAAAGGGTCAAAGATCAATGATTCCACTATGTGCAATTTTGCTGTACATCATTACTGTATATGCAAGTGCTGAATCCAGACAGTCAATACTTTATTGCTTACAGTACTTACAGTAGGTAATACTGTAACTGTTACTGAGCTGTGAATATTTTTTTGGGGGAAAATAAAATAAATAAAAATAAAATGCCTTTACTCTATTATACAGTAAACATTGAACATTTCTGCGGCTACATGCTCTGAACACTGTGTTTTCAATTTTTCTATGTAGTGTGTAATGGAAGCTCAGCTGTATTTTTATTTTGAATGGCTTTGTGTATGATCTGAAAACATCTGTGCTTACAGTTTTGAGGAAAAAGCATGGAATATTTCCAGAAATGTGTTTTAGAAATTGTGTAAAAGTTTTTTTTTGTGGTACAGGTTTATGTTTCGGCACCGGCAGCACTTGGTTAAGGTTATGTCTGGTTAAATACAGAAAAAGTAATTTGTTGTTTATTTACATTTAACCAAAACCACAATTTCCCTGACATTAACCAAATACCTTTGTGGCCTAAACCTAGACTACCAAACAGACTGGACTCAGAATGCAAACCCTGTACTCTGGTGTGACATCGTGCACTTGGTGGATAGTGGATATACGAAACAGGGTTGCACAGGTAGTGCTACACACTGCGGCTTTGAAAACAGTTGTATTATGTCTTCTGTAGCTATGTAGGAAATTTGTCAAGTCTGAAAAAATGGTGCTACCACTGGCTTTGGCTTGGACACTGCAAATTTTTAACAGATTCCCTGAGTCATAAACCTAGGTAAAGAGGAAGTAAACATTAAAACGCATACAGTATGAGACTAAAGTCAAGTTATCTTGGCCTTTCCTGCTCACTTTCATTAGTTCAAGGTAAATTTTATTTAGTATTTTGATTAGGAACTCATTTGCTCAGCTTCCTAAAAGTTGCCAAAAAATGAAATGGGTCGAGCAACTGACTTATTTGTAATTTGAAACTTGTTGACAAAAATTTTTTCCAGCTCTTTCAGTATATTGCAAAATTGCCTTGCCTGTATGTTGGCAGGCAAACTGCCTGAAGACTGGCAGTAAATGATAACCCCTGACTGATAACCCCCTGATATATGGACCCGGACCATCTTCTATCAGGGTGAAAATTTAAAAACAGAAATTAAAGAAAAAGAGGTTGGCCCAATGATCTACGATCTGAGAGTTTTTAGTCAGAATGCATGGCATGTATATCATTATCTCTCTCTGTGAAGTATTGGCTGCAATCTTTTCTGCTCTTCCAGTTTAGGCTTATTAGAGTACTTTGCATTTATTTGTGTGCACATGCATCCATCTGTCATCTGAACCTGTTTGTCTTGGCATAATGACAACAGATACCAGTTTACTGGAAGCAGAACCTGGTTGTGAGCCTTCCTTAAATCGGTCATCTTCCACCGGTGCGTAAGCACATAGGAATTTTCAGTGTGTTTTAAAAAACAAACGAACAGAAATACACAAACCATAACAGCTGATTATGAGAGTAACTACAAATATTAGCGGCTGCTGCTGTGCTACTTGCTACAATACACATGAAACTCGTGTTTGATTCTTGTTTTGATCTCTGTTAGGTTTGGATCCTCACTGCAGGATGGTCCCTGGACTGATACCTGCATCTTCAGAGGTCCCATTGTGTGTATAACATCAATATTATGATATCATTGAGACGAATGACCCAAATGTGAGGAGTATAGTAAACTTCCACACATTATTCTAAGAGGGTTACTCCTGCTGGCCTTGCACACACAGCCAATATTCTTTTTTATTGTGGTACACATTTGTAGTCGGTTTGTTAACAAATGAAACCAGATACAAAATAAAAGTGCATGTTGTGTAGTGTAGTTGTTTTCACCGGGCGGGAGATATCGTAGTTGTCAGAATTTCTCAACATATTTCTTACTCTATCTATTTATTATGTTTCATTTCCCTTCCTTTAGTTATTTGTGTGAAAAATGTTATTAAAATACTGTAATATAAAATAGATTAAAAAAATAAATAATAGTAATATAGAGAGTAATATAGTGGAAAAACAAATAAAGGTTTGTTTGATTAATTATATGCCACAACTAAAAATAAGTAAATAAATAAATAAATAAAATATATAAATTCAATATGAAATGGGTTTACATTTGGTACTGAGAGAAGTGTTAAGTCTGATTTACAGTTGTAGATGTTTATATCAATAATATGACAACAGCAGATAAAGTGGTGGATTTTTCCTGCAGACTTTCAAGCTTTACTTAGCATCAGCATCAGTTTGCCCTTCGTTTGACACTACCCGACAGGAAATGACAACATTTAGTACTGAAACACAATTATGTGAGAAAACCGTCTTTCATCTCAACATCATCAGTTAAACCTGAATGTGCTGGTCCCACATACTAATTTATTTTCATTATACTGTTACTGTTGTGATTTTAGATTGCAAATAGCTCAAGGAATGTAATTATGATTCACTTTCAATCACAAGGATTTGTCTTGAAGTTGCTGATGTAATTTGAAAGAACAGAGATGTATAGGTAAATTTGGTTACTCCACTATAATGACTACATTTGCTTTGCAGATTTATAATACATAGATATATAGATAGATAATATATCACTCACGGTGGCCATAATAATCACTTGTCTTAAAATACTTTTGCTTAAATAAGATTCTGAATGCATGATTTCTACTTGTAATTGAGAATTTTTAAAAAGTGGTTGTGAAACTTGAGACTGATATGAACAATTCTCCTACCACTGCTGTTTTGCTCTCATTTCATAACCGGCACCAATAAAAAAATAAATAAAAAAAGGACACCTAAACAAACATGGGCGTAGGTTACAACAACTCTGTGCTACAAGGATGTGCACAGCATTCCTGCTTTAATTAATATTTGATATGAAACTTCAAGATGGAAGGATGCCCCAAACATTAAGCCAGACAATGAACCATGGGACGTGGATTTTCAGGTTTGGATATGTCCTCTTGTGTGACTGACTGGCAGTGTTAACTCTTAATCTCCTCTGCTGTACAAACAGAGTACATACCAACACACAAAGGACATGCATGAATAGTAGCAAAGCGTCATTGCACCGTAAAAGAAATATTTGACCTTGGTGTGCGGCCTGATTAAAATGTGAAGGGTTATTGTTTCAAGAAAGCATCTGTTCCTTGATCAGCCTACAGTATCATTCAGATTCATATTCTAACCAGCTCCTGTAGACTGAGCTACATCGTTACATTCATTTGATTTTGTATCAGCATTGAAAATAAAGGGTTTATGGGTGCCAATGCTGTGTATGATGTTGAGAGAAGAAAGAGAGTGCCAACTCAACCTGCCTGTTATGACTGTTTGAGATTTAATGACTCAACTAATTATCAAACTTGGCATTTATAAAACACCAAAATAAAAAACCATATTCAGCAGTTAGACATTAGTTTCATAATGACTCATACTGAACTGCAACGATGCCTCATTACAGTACACTCCTAAGCGTACAGCCCAACGCTGTGATCAATCACAGCAGTTGTTGGAGTTCCTCCCAAGAATTCATGTCATCTGGAGAACATCTGCTTCGTAAGATTTTGTACAAAGACACGATGTGGAACAACTGTAGGACTAAATGATTTTATGATGTGAGACTGAATTAACAGTATTTACTGTAGATGACAATCTCATTCAGAGCAGTTAACTGAGCCAAAGGGCAGTTCTGAGGAACCATAGTCTTTTTTTTTTTGATGGAACTTCTGTATCTCAACACTGTGTCTGTTTGTGATCTGGCAGAAGTTGTCAACTCAGTTTCATTCTGAGATAGCTGAAAACAATGGCAGGAAGCAGAATGCAGTAGTCACCCAGTTGGAGGTTTAATCTCACTCACCAGCACTAAAAAAAAGGGTGATTTTTGCCATTTGTATTCAAACATATTTTAGATTACAGCAAATTCAAGTTGTAATTGTGTAGTAGTCTAAATAGAGTGATTAATTTATGCGTCACTGTAAGTGACTTGTAATCATTAAGCTATTTACTGGGTCAATAAAAGTCAAGGTGTAACTATGACTACGTGCACTGATACCAGCTGATGGAGAACAATAAATAACACACAATCCCAAATGAATAATCACAATCTGGTACTTGGTTGCATGTGAGGGATTGACGCTGAGAAGAAGAAAAAACACTTTCACTGAGACAGATTTAATTTAGGGATGTTAATGGTAATGCTTGTGCTTGTGTGAGTGTTTGTGTGTCTGACTGAGATAGGGAGGGAGAGAGAGAGAAAGAGAGTGTTTGAGTGTGTGTGACTGAGAGAGTGAGTGAGAGAGAGAGAGAGAAAATGAAACTAATAGTGATAATTAATCTGCTGATTTACTGGAAACACCAGAGCTGTGTTTACGTGTTGCAAGCAAAAGAGGGATGGTGGTAACTTGGAGTAGTATCATCTCTGCAGGATTCATTAAAAAGTTGAACATTGCAGTTGCCTAATTTGGTCAATCCGGTCGATTGTGAGGATAGAAAAAGCAGGTTTGTGTCATCTACGACTTATTGTGTTATTCAAGACTTCTCGCAGTTTAAAGGTGTTAAAATGGTAAACCATTCTCGACACTGAAAAAACCAATCCAAAGGGGAACAATAAATATAAATATTAAAACTATTCTTTCACAAACAAACTGTCCCATGCTTCATTTGGACAATCATCATGACCTCTCATTGCTGAAGTGTTCAGTTGAACTGCCAAGTCAAAACAACAAAAAACAAAATAGACTGATGTGCAGGTGAATGTTGGAAATTGCGGTCAACCTCAAGACTGAATCCACCTCTGCAATGTAAAATGACTAAAGGGTTATTAATGGTAAATGCTGACATGGTTTAGTTATTCAAATTGCTTTGGATACATGGGTTAAGTTTAGGCTTACTTAAAGGTTACTAATGCTTGTGTACACCTGATGACACTGGAATCAAGACCAAACCATCTACCAGAAATTTAGGAGTCATTTTTGAAATCAAATCTGAACTTCAACAACCAAGAGCAAAGTTTTTTTGAGTTTTGTTTTTATCTGTTGAGAAGCATCTCTGAAGGCAAACCACATCTGTCTGCTGTTCACCTGAACTAGTCCAACACAATCACATGAAGAGGACATATCACCCTAATTTTAGCATCCCTTTCATCGCCTTCCTCAAGGATAGAGTTCAAAATTCTATTCATCACTTACAACATGTTAAATGGATTAGCTGCAAATCTATACACTGACACTCGGCTCTTCTTACAGTTCTTACGTGTTCACAACCTGTGTGGCTACTTCTTTTAACTGACTGACTGATATCATTTATTTATTCATTTTACTTATTATCAAATTTATCTGGTTTTACTATTCTATCAATGTCTGTTGAGTGCTTCGTTAAAGCACTTTGTGACTATGTTAAATAAAAAAGGTATTATACAAATCATGTTATTACTATAACAGTGATTATTAACCCTCTTTTTGCGCGTAGAAATAGAAAAGCCAAACCAATCAGAATAACTAGAACCAAAAAGTTTGGGTGTACCTGCATGGTACTCAAAACCCTTTATAAAAAGGAGAACGAGAAAAAAAATAAAATGGTGGATGAACAGGTGTGATATTCACTATCCATCTTTCCCATCTTTCCATAAAGTTGTCCTGTTGCAGACAAATATAGAAAGTTATTATTTCCATCCTAAAGCATCATAAATAATGTCAATGGAATTATTATATAATATATATATATATTGTCAGTGTGACAATGAGATCTTAAAGTGGTGTACCTACAAGGAATTATGGGGCTTTGTGCATTCAGATGATTCCCGGTTTCTCAAGGCTGAGTGAGAATTCAACTGAATGCCATCCCAGATAAGATAACAAACCCCCCCTTCATGGCCTGTATTCGTGCTGCTGCTTGTTAAGACGCCATTTGATGTTGGCAAACACCATGACAATGAGATTCAAGTCTTAAAAGTTTTAAAAGACTTTTATTTCCATTATATGTTCTGTCAGAGGCTTTTGCAAATTGCTTCAAAATGTCATCTATAAATCATTTTCATCAAAATTGTTGAACAAGAGCCAAAGTTTAATCTCTGTGCGTCCATTTTGTGAAGTCATCAACACCGCATACCATCTGACTGTTGGACTGTACCTCATATAATGAATGGGGAAGCTACACCAAGCACAAAGTGTCGTAGTGGATGACAGCAGTGAGTAAAAGTAAATGGATCAAAACCAACCATATAAACAAAAACACACCCCTATGAGTGAAATACCTTATTAAGAATGTATCAATGTACATTCACGATACATTCACAATACATTGTGAAATCTTGTAAGTTCTACCTGTATTGTACTATAGTTGCTTGTTACTTTTCAGGTTAAGATTTTATAGACAAAACACCTGTTCTCATAAAACATGACACATTGTTCCAGGATATACTTCACCAGTAGTCTATAAAATCTTTAAAATTAGCTTGACCTCCACAAATAAACAGTAAAATGCTATTCACACATTATTTCATCAGTAATCCAATAATACACTATTTAATATATAACACTTACAGGGACCAATTGTTTACAGTTGAGTACTTTTACTTTTGGTACTTTAAATACCTATAACAATTTATGTACTTTTTCCTCACATTTCCAGTGCAGAACTTTAAATAGTAATGGAGTATTTTTACACTGTGGTATTGTTATTTTTAGTTAAGTATGCAAAAAATACCCAGGCGGCTGGACAGAGACCAAACATGCAAGCTTTCATGTTCAGTGTCATGGGTTTCAATGTGTTTGATGGTGATACTTTTGTAAATAGGAATAGCATGTTTGCCAAAAACCCAAAGATAAGAAAGCACATCCGTCTGTGTGGGTGAGTAGAAGGGGAAGAGTACTGTAGGTCTGGGCGAGAGAGATAGACAAACAAATAGAGGCAGAGAGAGAGAGATAGAGAGAGAGAGAGAGAGAGACAGAGAGAGAGAGAGAGAATAAGTCAGCTGACTTTCTGGAAAGCCCAAAACCATGTTTCTGTCTGCTTGTGGGGCATGGCTGTAGAGGCTATTTGTCATACAACTTCTGCTTGGCTTGCGCATGTAACTGTGTGTGTGTGTGTGTATATGTGTATGTGTGTGGGGTGGGGTGGGTTGACGTGGGGGGTCTAGTATGGGTAAGTCTGTGGGAACTTCTAAGAGAGAAAAATAAAAAAGAAAGAAGACAGTTTACTAAAGTCGGCTGATTTACTGGAAAGACCAGAACAGTCTCTTGCTCTCTCTGTTTCTCTCTCTCACACACACACGCACGCACACACACACACACACACACACTGAGGGGGTGGATGTCATACTGTGGCGGGATGGCACATCGCCCATACTACCTCACCAACATGCCAAGTAGCAAGACAAGGTCAACCAGGCAGCAGTTGGATTGTAATCAGCAGCAAACCACATGCAAATTTACATTATGGCACTAATGAGGTGAATAACAACTAACAGACTCCTACCTGACCTATTTACCTCATAATACTTTAAAAACACATTAGGGTTTGGTTAATCTTGTGACTCAACAACAAGTCATCTCACTTTTTATGAATAACTTTATAGGACTGTTGTGTTCATTTGCCTTCAGCTAAAAATACTCAACTGCCATTATGGTGTTCATCTGCTTTGTGTGAATATCTGAATGCAATTTATGATCCTTGAGTGATGTGTTCCCTGAAATCTTTATCTTGTGTAGTCACTCCTCTCGCTTAAACAATGGAGGTCTGGTGATATCTTTTTGTCATAAATTATGATCATTATTATGATTACATCGACAAGAAAAACGGGTGTCCCTGCTTTGGGAATAAATCTGTTTCATGATGTGACAACGCTACAGCTACAAACACAACTTGTTTAGGGTCTGGAAAACATTAGCTGAGGTGAGAAAAAACATCTTGGTTTGGTTTAAAATGAAGACTGTGTTGAGGTTAGGGAACCTTTATCGTAAAATAATGATTAAGAAACAATCATGGTCAGAGTTAAAAGAAACCAACGCTGTCAATAGGAAACATTAGGAAGCACATATTTTATTGTGTTCTCTAACTTAAGATAAGAATATCCTTGTTATGGTGACAGCATGTTATCCCCTATGCCGTCTACTGTAGTACTGTACTGGTTATTTTAAATAATAACACCTGCCCACAGCAACCCCGCACATGCCAGCAGTTCCAATGTTAATATCTATCCCCTGGATATTTTCATAGGCCAGAAGCTGTAAAGAGCAGCAAGAACAAACAAGTAAGAAAATGAAGATAATCGATATGATTTCTGGGCACTTGGCAGGAATATGGCGGGTCTTGGCATGGAGTAATTTACCTGCTGGGTTGAAAACAACTTCTTCATTACTCCTAGAATATTACCTCACACTTTAGTTGGCAGTGTTTAAAAGGTTTTCCACATAACAACAGCCAATATATATGTCAGAGTGTATTAGGGATGTGTGTCACAGTAAAGTTTATCTGAATAAGCAGATACTTGCACAGCTGACAGAGCGCTGTAAACATCCCACAAGGAATGAGCTACAGCCGTTCCAAACTATGAGGTGTGTCTGTTATTGAACAGAGTTGACACGCTCTTTGTTCTATGACACAGGAAACGCTTAATAATTATCTCAGTGAAAACCTCCCTGTGAATGCCCCAACTTCCCTCCTGTTGGTGTTTAAAGTATGTAATATGTTTAAGCCAACATGCAACATCTACATCTAAGTTCACGGCATTAAAATCATTTCTAATATCAGGACTGAGTCAAGTCAGTTCCCCATTTGCCTGAAATGACCTTTCAGTGGGAATGTCTTTGTGCTTACTATGCCATCTGCTGTGGGTGTGGTCACAGGTGAGGCCAAGTGGAAAGTCATAGCAACAACAGCTAAAGCAAAAAACAGGAAGGAAACAAAGAGCGATGATGCTGAATATGCGGGCTGCGTGACCTGTTCAAAAACATAACAAAGATTTTTATTAATTTAAGTTAGGAAAGCGTGCATTCATGTGGTTCAACAAGTGGCCTGCTGAAGTTCTCACCTTACCTCACCTCACTTAACTAGCACAGACAGTATTGCTGAGATTACACACGACTGTCTACCACAAGCTGTAATGTGGCTTGTCAGTCTTGGTAATAAAACACCCTCCAGTTTTTATGATACTTACTACAAGTTGGAAAAAAATTCTTCTTTTTGCTTGCAACACCCTTCCACACCAAAAAGGAGAATTTTGAAAAAATGCATGTTGGGCTCTTTGTGCTTTCTGAGAAAACAGTTTTATTGTAGCAACACTTTACTATTTCAGGCCTCGCTGCAAAAATTGTTACATGATAAACTCTGGGTGAGCAGCTCTAAATTTTCATGAGATAAACAGTGCCTCAAATTCATGATCAATCATCCAGACACCATTGCCTCATGTTGATGCCACAAGATCCTGAACCCAAAACTCCCACGTGTGATTTACAGGGATGCATGGAGGACTAAATTACATAACTAAGAGGTCAACTCATGTGCAGCTTAGAGCCCATTCTTTAATCTATAACATTCAGATAAGAGAAATAAAACTACAAAAATACATGATGCAATTAAAGAAAACTGCTGAGTCAAGGGCCTTACAGTTTCTCCGTTAGGTTCTGGCTTACAGTGTGTGACCTGCTATAAAGGACAGGCTCGATTTCTTATAAATCACGTGACTTGAAGGAAAGACTTGCCATGCAGTTCCACCATCTGACCAGCAGGTGGTGCTACACACAGGGGATGCTAGGGCATTTCTGAGAAACCTGCCTCGAGTTGGGAAATCCAATTCTAGGTTTTATAGTCTCCTCATCCCCTCCCAGTCCTGGCTGAGCTGCACCACAAATATTTTGACATTACCCCTTACAGTAGCAGCCAGATTAACCATGAAATTTACAAAAAATCATAAGACATGTTTTTATTAGGACTTTTCTATTAGGACTACTTTTCCTTCAGGGCACTGAATCAGCTAGATTCCACTGGATGAATTGACCACTGGAGTGGAGAAGAGCTGAAAGACGACGGTTTCCTCTTGTCTGTCAGATCAGAATTGCAAACGACTTTTTGTTTTAGACTCCTCAGAGTGCAGGATGGGTGGGGTTCACAGTGTCACGACAGCTGTGCTGAGTGCTAGATAAGTTGGCAATCACAGGAATAGCACCGTCAACAAGTCATATAACCTAATAATCCAAGTGCACTGAAATGGAGCAAAAATTAGACCTAATTGCTAATGTTGTCACTGGGACAACATACCACAAAATATATGTGACATTGTCTTAAACAAGGCTATTTACTTACTACAGGGTGTTTTTTTGTTTTTTTTTAAGTCTACTGATTTACTAGATCACTCGTAACTAGTTTCTGACAACTAGAAATTCAACAATGAGCTGTGATGGCTTTCACATCTACTTATCCCTGACCATCTGTGTGAATCTGTGGCAGCCTGCTATCTATCTTTTTCCTTTGCAGTCGTTACATCTCCTCCAGTAACTGATCATAACTGATAACGAGATAGACACTCAGTGTCACAAAACAGATTGCATGGAAACCAGACAAAGGCATGCCAAAACATTTATATGCCGTGACAGACAAACAGACACACACACACACACATAGGCCTACTGTTGAAGTTGAAATTCATCAAGTATCTTTTAGTCATCTTTGAATGTCTCTTGGAGGTTATTTTGTGTGCAAGATTTGTGCCATGTGATGGTATGGGGAAGTGTGTTTTAAGTTTGTGATATCTTTTGCACTAATGTGACACTTGTTTGTGCTGCTCAAAGGTGCTGTTATGTAAAGCCCCCCCCCCCCCCCCCCCCCTGCGGCTGGTTGAGTTCAAAGTAGATCAAATTTCACCGCCCCAGATTAGAAGATTAATTTCCGGTTTGTACTGTAGGACTCTCATTCAACAGCGCTGCAGGGTCACTGGTCTACTCTTCTCTATATACACTCACACATAAGCAAATTCCAACTGTAGATGTGTGAAAAGCTGAGTTTCATGGTAAGCATATAACAAAAAAGGCAGGTATCCAGTGAATCATTTACACTGAAACCTCAATACTTCCTTTTTCACATGCATCAACAGAACACAAGTGCCAGATAAGCGTGTCATGGGTCATGCTGTTTATATCGAGGTCTTTAATGCCATCTAGTGGTTATTCTTGATACAGTGTTTATCTAAATGTGGACCAATGGTGACATCTGGTGTTCCCTCATGAAATCTAATTTTTTTTTCTCTTTTGTTCAAACAGACTTCAGTTCAGTCGTCGTAAGGAATGAGTTATAGAAAAAGTATTTAAGACCTTAACTTCAATAAAAGAAGTAAAGTATAGCGTCAGTGTGCTTGAGTGACAAAACTAAAGGACTTGTTTTTAAGCTTGGTCGATTCCAGATTGTTTAATTATTTGAGTGCTAATATTTAAACAGTATTTCAATGATGTAGCCGGTACTCGCACTTCGCTTAGTATTTCCATTTCATGCTACTGCATACTGTAACTTTACTGCACTACATTTATCCTAGCATTTTTAGATAGATAGATAGATAGATAGATAGATAGATAGATAGATAGATAGATAGATGGATGCATACTTTATTTATCCCCTAGGGAAAATTCATGTGTCCATTAGCTCATTGATGATAATAATAATAATAATAATAATAACGAAAACGGTTAATAACTTCATTGATGAAAGTTTTACATACACAAGAGTAGTTTATTAAATATGATGCACTGTCCTAGATGAAACTACTAAATGTAAGCAGGCATACATAAGGATTTTGCTTCCGCCTAAGCCTGTTCAGTCACTACTTAAAACATAGATCGTTGACTTTGACTTGATTGGTTTTTTTTTTACCGTTTATATTGCTTATATTTACTGTATTATGCGTGATGACTGAATACAAAATACTTCAAAACTCCAAAGTTCAAGCAATAGCATATAAAATATGCATGGACAAACTACAACAGTAAAATGATACGAATATATTAATACATCAGTGAGATCGAGTAATATAATATGTCATAGTGTAACACTCACAGGGACCATTTTATGTATTATGGGTACTTTTATTTTGTACACTTCAAGAACGTTTTGCTGATAATACTAACATTACATTAAATTGTAATGGGGTATTTCTTTATACTGTAGTATTGTTACTTTTTACTTCAGCAGGCTAAATTATCTGAATTCTCCACCCACCACGGTTTACTAATCAGTTGGGTAGTTTAAGCTATCAACATCTGCTTTTTTTTTTTTATGAGATCATTTCCTGTTTTGAATAAGGGGTGGAAGAAGTACTCAGAACCTTTAAGTAGGTGAAACAAAACCACTAGTTGAATCTTTAACATTGAGCTGCATTTTCATCAAGTTCATCAGCAAGTTTCATCATCAACTTTATCATGTTTTTAGTGTAAAATCTCATGAGTAACTATAGACATCCAATAAATGTAGTACAGTAAAAATAGGCACATTTCCCTCTAAAATGTAAGAGAAGAAGCACGAAGTGGCATAAAATGGAAAAAGTCAAGTTAAATGCAAGATCCTTAATTGCTTTCCTAAAAAGCACGGTAGGCCTATATCTTACTCCTGTGATAGGAGCACACTAATCTATTAAAGATATACAATTGTACAGTAGATAAGTTTTCGAAATAAATGTGAATAATCACTTGGTATACAATACACTACTAAAAAGATTACGTTATCTAAGCCGTGGGCGCGTTTGGCGCCATCTGGCGGATATTTATGATAGTGTTTATTTACGTTTTAGCTACTGTTACCGTTACAGTTGTGAAGTGGGGACTGGTCTGGGAATAGCGACTTAAAAACCTGTTAACGGTCTCAGACCGGGCTCACTCCCATTGACTAGGCATTTAAACTAATGCCAGTTAACTAGACTCATGTTGTTATTTGGCTTGTTTCAGCTTGCTCAAACTGAGCTTCAGTCCTTTTCCTGTCTTCAAGTACATATGTAGGATATCTGTGTGTGTGTCTATATATATATATATATATACTTCTTATATGTGTGTGTGTGTGTGTGTGTGTGTGTGTGTGTATATATATAAAAACATTTAAGAGCAAGATGTAAACAGATGTAAACAGACATTAAGTGTCTCTAACAGGAATAGGAAAAAAAAAAAGAAAAGAGAAGAAAAGAGATGATTAGCCAACTGTAGGTTGGATACGAAAACGACTTTAAAACATAATTATAGATCAATAGTGCTGCATTGCCTTTCAAAAACCACATTTCACAAGGTTATTTCTACGTTATAAAAATAGGTGGAGTTTAAATTGGGAAACATCATAACTATCTCCATCTTGGTCGGTAAATCTACATTTTACGGTTTAAAATAAAGAGAAAACTCACCTTCGATGGCTTCCATCACTTATTCCATATGGAGGTTACATTATAGAAGTTAATCCATCCACAAACACGGCAGACGTTGGACAAACTGAACAAAGAAGCAAACGGCTGGGTCTCGGTTCCAGTGCAGTAGCCTGTGCTTTCACTTTTGCTTCAGTCAAGAAGCCTTCAGGCGAAAATCAGCAACATAAACACTGCCGCAGTAACTCCCAGCCACAGCTGCTGCGGGGTGCGCCAGCAGAGCCCAGATCAGTTTACCAACGGCCCCTACATTACAAAATGAAAACAGCGACTGCATGTTTTTTTTGTTGAGATGCAACGTTTTAACTAAAAAAAACTAACGCAAAAACGTCTCCGCATATTTACATTTGAAGAGGTAGGTTGCCTTGCAGATTTAAAGTGAAAGTGAAATGACTGAGTGGACTTTCCAGGGAAACAGATGACGCATCAACTCCAGGCTATACTGTTGTGCTTCCCCTTAACATTCAAAGAATTGCCTTTATGTGTAGATATGATGCAAAGAACCTTTTGAGCCCATTTTGATAAAAAAAACAGTTTACTGCTACATGCCCACACATGCATGTCTGAGAGAATCCAGCTGTTGCTGCAGAGGGACAGACTGCTGGAACACCTGAGGCCTTGTCTCTGCAAGTTGAACCGGTTGGAACCAGTGTTTGTTTTTTTCCCTGTTTTTTCGGTTTTTGTCATTTTGCAAAGAATTATATGTACTTTTTATATTATGAAGAGAGGTTTTACCTTTTTGATCAAAGTTTTGGTTACATATTTTGTTCACTGTCTCAGTGCTGAAGAAAGTATACAAGCTACAGATTTGAATCAACAGTTTCATCTTCACTGTGTATGATATTAGACTTTGATGCATTAAGCGACTCTACACAGATGTTAAAAAGCAGTTTCAACCTGTTATAAATCCGCATGTTTATAGCAATAAGAAATCAGCACAGGCTAATTCGTGCAGGTTTCCATTATTAAGCATTTCATTTTATAGTCTTCTTTTATAATATAGAAAAATGCAGCTTGATGATGCGTATAACAAATAATACTATCGCTTAAAACTGGGAATAAATGTGTACTAAATACAACAAAATACAACTCCTTTGTTTGGACATGAAAAATGTTTCTTCTGCATTTTAATAGGAATATCTTTTGTAGATGGATGTAAAATGGTTATCTAGTATTGACAATGTTGTACATGGCAACATGCTGAAATACTGATTCATATAATTAATACAATTGCATCAGAGTTATGAATATATGTGGTTGTCTTGTTTTCCTGTCGTTAAATATCTAAATTCTAAATAAATCTAAATTCTATTCTGTCCCATTTGATCTTATTCAGATGTTATTATTCATTCATTATTCATGTTTACAAAAAAAACCCTTATTTGAAACGTAGTGCTTTATTATCATTTATTTATCATTTATATAATATTGGAAAAATTCACATGATTTAACAGATAAAACTTAAGTCCCTCAGTTGAAAAATACAAAGACACACAATACAATTAAAAACATGCTGAGTCTCCTATTTTCTGTATCATGGCACAGGGTATGCAGTTAGAGATTGATTTATTGATACATTGATAAAAAATGATTTACAACATGCTTTACAATAAGTTAAGTAAGTTACAAATACAGTAACGATCTATCATTTTTCCAAAAAAAAAAACATATGTAGAACCGAACAGCTTCAGAGAAAAAAAAAAAGTCACTTGAAGTCTTGTTATAGTCTGTGATCATCAAACAACTAAAAACTAATTACAACTTGGATTCTTTACTCTGATATTCAGCCGTGCTCTCCTCATTTTCAGCTTCCTTAGCTTTTTTTCCTCTTTTCCTGTTTGAACATTGAGATAATATTTAGAACAGTGTGAAAGTAAAGAGTGAGATCCAAGCTTACAGGTCAACCATAGCTTTCTTTGGGACAATGTGAAACTACTTGGCATCTCGCATATATGAGAGCAACACAATAATCAGTGATTAAATGTTTTTTTATGAAAGAGTTTACAAAGTACCAGTAACTGTAACATGAGACACTGTAACATAAAAAGAGAAATAAGAAATAAGAAAGTGAAATAGTAACTATATCAATTTTGTGTCTGCCCTCTGTTGTAAAGTTAAACCAAGCCATGTAAATCATCATACAATAATATATAACCAATATAACCAATAATAATCGGGAATATAATGTCAAAAATATCATATAGTAGTGTAAGAAGACTCGGGATGTGTCACTGAAGCAATTTGTTAAAATTTGAACTGTCAGTAGTTGAAAGCTGAGTCAAAGGTAAAGCTGTGACCTCTACAGTTGCTCCATCTGTGTAATTAGTGAAAGGCCGTGGCCAATAAATGTACAGTATGTTCAGTGTGTAAACTCACCTGCAAATCTGTGGCATTTGTGACATGGTCTCTGGCAAGGGGTTCCCAAAAGTTTCTGGCAGCAGGAGACATGAGAGGGCACCGCCAATGGCTAAACCACCCATCAGCATGTATGGAAGATCCTTGATGTATTGTCCTGCAAAGAAAGAAAAGAACACCATGAGAAAGGCAGAGGAATTTAACATCTGGAGGTGCACCTCTGATAAAAAAAAACCCTTTATTTCCTACTTCCTGTACAGTGATTGTTGACAGAAATAAGAAACCTAGCTAGTTTGTGGGAAACTAAATAGAGATTAATGCAAGAGATTTTACCTAGGGATTTCTTACTGACTTAAGCTGCAAATAAGTTTCTTGATTAATAATCATTTAGTCTATATGTGACCATGAGTTTAAAATCTTGAGATATTCAATTTACTGTCATATATGACAAAGACAAACATCAAACTCTCACATGTGAGAAGCTGAAACCAGAGAACATTTGGCATTTTTACTTGAAAAATGACTGCAATGATTAAGTGATTGATCTATGATGATTGTTGATTAATTTTGTTGATTAATTGCAGTGATTGACTAACCAATCACTGCAGCTCCATACTCCAGAAATAATAAAACACTGCTAGGCTATTGCTAGTAGTGTTGACTAAATGCTAAAAATACAAAAACTAAATGTACTTACCTAGGTAAAGGATAAAGGGGGAGATGATGGTTCCAATACGAGCAGCCATGGAGCAACACCCCATTGCTGAATTTCTAATAACCGTTGGGAAGAGCTCGGATGTGACGGCATACACCACACAAAATGCAGATGTGATGCCAAACTTCCCCAGCATCTCAAGAAACACAGCCACACCTGGTAAATCTAAGGAAATTAAGAAATGATAATAACTTTAATTACAGCAAATACTGAAGTCCAATAAAGGAGTTTTTCCTCCAGTTCGCTTAATATGTTTTTTAGCTATGCTAGTGGCAACCCTGATAGGTCAGTCGATCAGTCTACCACTTCGGTGACGGCTAAATTATATAATATATCATTGTCATGAAATATTATACAGACATTCATGGCTTCCAGGATGAATCCTAAGGATTCCGGTGATCCCCTTTTCATGTAGCACCACCATGAGGTTCACATTTGTGGTTTGAACTGAATATCTCAGCATCTAATGGAAGCTCATTTATCTCTGTCACAGTATGAACTATGATAACTTTGGTGATCCCCTAAATTTTTCCTCTAGTGCCATCATCGGATGAAAATATTTATTTGTCCAAAGCTTTGGTTTATGACAAATGTGGGAGAAAAATTCATTGGTTGTAGATGTAAATGGTTTCTTCTGAGAAATTACATATGTACTCTGATGTTCATTGTATTCTGTATCGATGGGAACTGTGTAACTATATAACCTCATACTCAATGTGTCATATCGTGTACGTTTTTAGATGCCCCCACTAGCCCAACTGAGGAGAGAGTCTGTGAGTGTGTAAAAACAGGAAAAACTTTGGGAAAACAGGAAACTAGGTGGAGAACAAAAAATACAATAAAAGTGGATACTAAAACTGAGCTCTTTGATCATGGCTAGACATTTGCAGGCAATGTGCATCCTGTCGCACTCACACACTCTGATGTCCTTAGCCGGCAGGTGGAAGATAAGACTATGTTATCACCTATAATACATACTCATAATACATAGTTCCAAAATGACAGCTATGTAACTGGACTGGACTAAGCACATGTGACATATGGGGGTTCTTCTCTTCCAACAGCGGTCAGGCCTTCTGGTGATGGCTAAACAATGTAGTTTATTTCAGTTTGTTTGAATTTGTTAAAACTAAGCTATGTGGCAAGCAAGTGGGTCTGCTGAGATACTTTAAGTGCAACAGAATGAGCGAGGTTTTGAAAAAACATAATACTATGACATACATGATACTACTGGGCTGAACAGACTGATCAAGAGGGCCAGCTCTGTTCTGGGATCTCTCACCCCGTGCAGGACACTCTGACAGCACTGAGCCGCTCCTTCAGTGACAGGCTGCTGCACCCACAGTGTGTGAAGGAGAGATACCGCAGGTCTATCCTTCCTGATGCTGTCAGACTTTACGACAAACACTGCACTCATTGACCTCACACACCAAAGACTACCATGTGCAATACAAGTGATCTGCTGCTACTTTTTCTATTTTGTATCTTGTATGGTTAGTATTTAATTGCACATATGATATTATATATTTTTATTTTATTATTTATCTAATCTTAAGTATTTGTTTCCAGTCATTTGGCAATCTGTTTTTCTTTGTTTGTACTGTTCACTTTGATGTTGTGACCCTGCAAATTTCCCCACTGTGGGATTAATAAAGAAATATCTTATCTTATCTTACCTTATCTTATGTCAAACCTCTCAGTTTAGTGTCAACAACTTGGCTGGGTCATCGTGACCTAGTGTTGCCCAGGAAGGGAGAGGAGGAGACTGAGCATAATACATAAATTAAAAATATAATCCTTCTTTGCATGGAAACCAGGCGGCCCAAGCAAACCAACAGATGCACCCTCCAAATGTCAGTATATATGGATAGGTTTTCTTCTGTCTGTTTTTTTTTTTAATGTAGAATGTCTGCTTGACTTTGTTTGTATACATGTTTTGTTGCAGATAAACTTCTAGTAAAATTCTCAAACTCTCCATGTGCCACATGAATCCTCGTCTACACTTGATTTTAATTCACCAATTTAGAGGTTAGGTTTCTGTGGTACCTCAAACAGATCGGGGACCTGATTTAGTTTCAGTTGTAAGAGGTGCGGCTTTAAAACCTCAAGTTTGCTGAGTACCAAGAAAACCACCAAGCCAAACAACTGCAATACTAATGACATTGCCATCAGCCATTATGAGCTGTAATTGTGAACAAGTTCATATGCTGACATTAGCTGACATCTTCCTCACTCTCCTGTTAGTTTGTTGCATCTGTTAGCAACGAATCAGACCTTTCTCGGTTTATTAGTGCATGGAGTTAGGTGAAGTCTTGCATACTTCCACCCAATTTCAATCTAACCAACCAGAATAACTGCGTGTGCAAGGACTTTATGTGGTTCTTACATTTTTGGTGACAAAATCTGACTGTATTTTATTAGTATATCGATGATGATGTTAACTTATTTGCCCACCTGTGTTGACTACTGATTTTAAAGTTCAATTACTCGCCAACCTGCTTGAGGAGCTAAAAATCTGAGCATTACCTATTGGAATGAGGTGAACACAGAGGATCATAACGCCTCCGAAGAAGAGTGAAGAGCACTGGCAGAAGTGCCTGGAGCAGTGCTGGAGCAGTAACAAGGCAATTATGTAAGCCGGCACCTCAGTCAAAGCAGAAAGGAAGCAGTTGAAGTAAGGATCTCCATGCAGGTTTGAAGTGTTGAGGATCAAAGCATAGTAACTGATGGTGATGACGATCCTGCAGAGACATTCAGAACAGTAAATTGTAATTGAAATTGAGATCTGGAGACACAAAATGCGAAACCAAAAGCCAATGTAAGAATTATCTTGTATATCCTACACTTTTTGATTTTCATTTGAGCATGGCCTGTGAATGAAGGTTTTACTGTCTTATGGTTTATGTAATGTAGGAGGAAATCGTAGACATACCACAGAATTGAACACAGTAACGTAATACAGAAGATATTGCAGCTGCGCAGGATGACCAAAATGTTGTATTTCTTATCTTTAGCAGCCAATGCATCTTCAACCTGGGAAAACAAGAAGGAAAGGTTCCAACAATGAACAATTCAATCCGCAATATGTGGAAAGGAAACATGAGCCCTGCCACGCAGAGACATAGCATGATATTGTAGAGTTGGATTATTCGTATACCTATACAGACTCTTAAGACAGTATGTGGTGTAATGAGTCACTCAACAAAACATGCTGAGCTGAAATGCAACACTGAGCAAGAGATGACAGGAACAATGCTTTAAACAATAAAAACAATACATTACATTGCATTTTAAGATCTCTGAGGCACATATAATTAATGTGTATCACATGTTTAAACTTAAATCATAAACTCACCTCAGCTTGTGTAAAAATGGGCTCTGGAGGCTCTATGTTATTTTCCTTGGCAGCATTTCTCAGTATGGCCTCAGCCTCCTTGACACGTCCCCGAGCAAGCAGCCAGCGAGGAGACTCTGGGATTAACCTGGAGAGTTGAAACGTAGAGATACAATGATACAGACGAAAGCATCATATTTGCTGTGTACACCATCTAATTTTATAGATCACCGAACTACTGGCCCCCATTTGGGACTCTCTCATCCACTGCATTTGGGATACGAGTGAATATTGGCAGTGGGAAAGTTAACCAGATGTGCAGTCACCAAAGCAATCATATCATCTTTGCACAGCGTGTAACTGCACATGGTCGAACCTGCAGTCCTAGTAGGGATTTCCTTCCTGCACCTCCCCTCTAGGGGGCAGCAAGGAGCTCATTCCACACTGAAACCTAGACAAGCCCCACAAAGGTGAGATTTATACTATACAGGAAGCATTTTAAAACAGTATGATTTGTTTTTACAAGAGACAAGCGTTCCATTATCATGGTTAACTGATTGGTTTTGGCAAATGCATTCTGCTTCACTTCTGACAAGGAGCAGTGCAGAGCCGCTTCTCCAAGATTTTCTAAGGGCGACGTCATTGTCTTTCATACAGCGGATGACACATTGCTAAAGAGTGCAACTAAAATAGAAACTCCCATGGTATGATTTTCAGTTATGACTTAATTGTGTTAACTTATTCTTCTTAAGTGACCGAGCGCAAATAGACATGACCAAGCTTCCGCCACCTCCTTGTTTTTTGTTTCGTTACTTTCTTGTGCAATCGGGCACTGGAAGTCTGTGAGGTTCCTACTTGCAAGTTCCTTTGCAGTATACTTATTTCTTGTACATCATCACAATAGTCAAAAAGCAAACCAACTGGTTGATTTTATTAGTTGATTACTCACAGTATTTATTGTCTGCAGCCCTCACCCCATCTTAACCAAACTTTAATCTTTACACTGAATAAACATCATTCAGCCAAGCAGCTCTCTAATGTGATACCCCCTTGATTGGCACTTTAATGGGATTGGTTTGTTAAAGCTAAGCAGGAATCTTATCAGTATCACTGTATATTGGCCGACCTTACTGAGGGACACCACCTATCAAACACAATATGTGAATATTCTCACCACCACAGTGGGATGTAGATCAGGCCACAGGCTGCCATGGGAATCAGCAGCATCCGCCAATCACGGAGGAAGTAGGCCACTGCAGGCATTACCATGTACCC
Source organism: Seriola lalandi dorsalis (assembly GCF_002814215.2). NCBI lineage: Eukaryota > Metazoa > Chordata > Actinopteri > Carangiformes > Carangidae > Seriola > Seriola lalandi. The sequence goes on along the minus strand of NW_019525445.1, from coordinate 2,738,615 downwards.
CACAGCTGAAGCCATAAAAACCCCAAGCGAGCAGAAGACCACTCGGGCTTTTGGGCTTAGAATTTCTGTACCTGTGGGTGTAATAAATGAAAGGAGAATTTGGCAAAAATAAACCTGACACTCAAATGTGTTTATTGCCTGTCATTTTGATTTAAAGCAAATTTCATGTGGGACCATCAACCAAGAGCAAGAGAATATAACTTTTCAATTTGGAAGATTCTTAGAAATCAAGATAATATGCAACTAATTTGTATTAGCAAACAGCATTTTGGGAAATGTGTGATGTCATCCAGATTATCTTCAATAAAATCGCTGATGCTGGCCCTTAGTATGGACATGTGCCTATAAGTTAAAATGTTTTCAAACAGCGCTTCTCAGAGCAGGATTATTGATTTACCCTTTACAACATTAAGTGCATCCTTAATGGACAACATACCCAGCACAAATGCAATGATATAGTTGGAGAATCCCCCAGCACCCGCAAAGAAGAAAATTAAGGTGAAGATTTCCCAGCTTGGAGAGAATATCTGTGCTGTGATTGCCACAGTTTGAAGAACCATCATGATAAAGAGTGCTGGCTTCCTTCCATACCTGTATAGGAATGGTAGTTTAGTGATGAAAAAATTACATGTTTTTTTTAACAGCAACATTGGATCATTTTGTTGAAAAAACAAATTGTGTACAGGACAGACCTGTCAGACATCTGGCCTGAGAAAAATGCTCCCAGTAGCACACCAATGTAATGGATAGAGGTGGTGAGCGGACTCTTGTACCCATTCTCACATACCAAGTCCCACTGGGAAATCAGTCAGGGCAGTTAGAATGAGAAGGAAATAATTGATTATATTAACCAAGCAAAGTTAATTGGTCATTACAGACATAGGGTTTCATATTAAGAAATGTTGTTTTATTTTTGTTTTTGTGTTGTTTTTTTTTGTGAAATGCTATTTGACTAATTTTACTTAACAACTTTTTTCTTTTAGTTAAAACTATTTTCTGTATTATTATTTAATGAGAGAATACTGAGAATAAACAAGCAATAAGTATGTATTATTAACTTGAATGTTTACCCTTTGACCTTGCTTAGTGTTATTATAACTAAAGTGCTGTCATAGGCACTATAGTTTGCTTAGTTATGGACTTTGCAAACATACTACAGTGAAGTCAATGTCTGTCTGTCTGTCTGAAAAAAGGTAAACACAGCGAACTGATTAAAATACTATTAGATTATGCTGATTATCTCATAGACAAAACTAAGTTGCCTCCAGGCATGTGTTGGTTAATTATATTAAATTTCAGCTCCTTAAAACTAGGCATAGTTACAAAAAAGTTACTAAATACAATTTCTATGTGAAAACCATAAAAACATCTTTGAAGGGAAGGTAACTGATGACTTAACACTCACCTCAGTGACAATGGTTGACTGGTAGATTGCTTTGCTGTATGTCCATCCATCCAGACAACTCTCCAAAGGAATTTCACTCACATTCACATCCACATATGGGATGATTTCATTTTCAGAGTAGTTCCTGACAATTTCCAGGTTAAGCCTTGTGCAGGAGCTGCGCTTTGTAATGCCATCAACTGATTCCGACGGAATTGTCACATTTCTCCACGTCTCACTGATGCTATAGTTTTCAGGGATATAGCACTCATGAGGTGGAGTATCACCTACAAATACTATGTAGATGCCAATAAAACCATTCGGGAGGATGCTGACTGCCAGTGCTAAAAAAATCCTTAGCTGAAAAGGTCCCCAAGATCCAAGGAAAGACGTGATGCTGTCAAAGTCTCTATTTTTTAAATTGCCCATTATGTCACCAAAACCCTTGATATTTAAAAAAGAAAAAAGAAAAAGTGAGGAGATAAAACTCAAGCAGAGACTTTGTCAATACTGGAAGGCATAAGAGAGTGTGCTCTCCTGCTTTACTTTTATACGCCAGCCTCACTGGTCTGGGAGGTTACTTAGTTACATACAGTGCTGTGAAAAAATAAAACAACAAAACAAAAAAGCTTTATGCATGACCAATGGTCATGCATAATTGTTTAACGTGCTATAAAATCCTTTGAAATATATATGATTTAGATATTTTCTATTAAACTAAACTATTAAGAAAAAGCTTTGATTATATAAAATGTAAGGCAACATCAGTCAAGGAATCCTTGAAAAGGGAGTTAATCATTTTCAATCAGGTAAAACAGTAATGAAACTTGTCATTATCGATATCATATAGTGACATTTGACTTGTTTATTGCAGCTGGTTTATAAAGATAAAAAAGTTGGAACTCACTTCCTTAGGTGTTCATTTGTGAGGGGTGACCAAAGTCCTGTTGTACAACAGCTTCAGTCATTAGTGCAGCTTTGGCATAAAAATAATTAAATAAAGCTTGAAACATCAACATTTATACAGATACCTTCATTTTGTTAACAGTAGCACTTGTTTCCAACTCTGTTAAACACTGTTCATTTCTGGTTTGAATTCAACATAGCTGACACGAGTTTCAAAGCTCATTCCTGTGTGTATAGACTCTTTCAGGCATGTCACGTTACTTAAGGTTGTCATACCGGTGCAGAGTGGAGGAGGCTTTAAGTGGTTGCAAATCATCAAGGCTGGAATACCGGCTGCAGTTTTTAGATCTATATTCATTTGTCCACCTCTCCCATCTTACATCAGGTAAATTGTATTGTATGTAATGGACTAGTGTTAGTGAGCTTTAGAGGTGCTGGCGGTTGGATTTAGTTTCTGTTGGACAGAGTCAGTGTAGCTGTTTCCACCTGTTTGTAGGCTAAACTAAGAAAACCAGCTGCTGGCTGAAACCTTTTATTCTATGGGAGAGATGTTACTTTCTCATACACTTTCAAAAATGTTAAAACTATTGGAATATGAAAATATCTTTGTTAAAAGATGAAAACAACTCAGGCTGTGTTTTGGAAGGGTTCATATGTTCCATTTTTAATTACATTCATTTTGTGATGAAAACTTAGGGACTAATCAGATTTATATGCATTTCAATGTTCATACAAAAAAATCAAAGAAGTACATTTTTCTAAAAAATATTTCTTGAATTACAAGCACCAACTGAGTAAAAAAATAATAGTTATTAAAAAAAATGACAAAAACAAAAAAATAAAATAACAAAACAAAACAACGGTTCTTGGAAATGGACTTTTGCCTCCCCACTACATGTGTTTAATTTTCAGATTCATTCTTTCTCTCTCTCTCTCCGCCTCTTTCTCTCATTCTATGGAGTAAGTGTTTGCACATCAGATTTGTCCTCATGTTGTATAGGTGAGTTCCCCCTTCCTGCATATTTCTTCTTTTTGGGTCCACTACACAACCTGTAACCATCAAAAGAAAGGAATGTTGAAAATGGCAAATGAGTAACACAGATAGCATAGAAACATATTGGCAATTGACATATTTATATTTTCTATTTGTCTTCTTTTCTTTTATTGTGCTGTAAGTTATCACATATTTATTTTTGATCTTTCTATGTATGAAGATAGTCAACGTTAAGGTGTATAGTATCCTCTTTTTACTATGGAGCTAACAAAATAGAATAAGAAATGCATCATCACTTAATCAGCTCTTTAAGCTCTTTCCAAGACGAGCACTCAAACCATTGTAAGATCTAAGCAGTTCATTAAGTCGTTATGTGACTGAGTTAGTGTGTTTATCTAATCTGTAACAATGTGTTAATGGTGACCTGAAAAATAGATGAACTACAGTAAACTGAGTGCACTGCACTAACCCCAAACATTCTTGCATCTGCTCCACTGTTTCTGGAAGATCTTTATTTAGAGTCTCTGGAAGGAAGAAGTTAACGACAGAAGAGGCAATTGTGAGACTTCCCATGAGGATGTAAGGCAGAACCTTATTATAGGTACCTGTAAATAACAAAGAAGAAGCAAAAATCCTACATTAGAAAATGAAAAAAACTGTTACTTGAATATAGAAAACATTATGTTTCTTCATATCACTGATTTTAACCCAATGCAGACTTTATTGTTCTTTTAGATACATTGAGGATATCAATACAGCAAATTTGTGAGATACTGTGCTCAACCTCTACATACCTAAATAGATGACATAGGGAGCTGTGATACTGCCGATGCGTGCAGCAGAAGAACACATTCCCATGCCTACGTTCCTGAGTACAGTGGGGTAAATCTCAGCGGTGTAGATGTAGACGATGCTGAAGGCCATGGTGAAGCCAAACTTCCCAGTCATTTCCAGAGCCAGAGCAACAGACTGGAGGGCTGAAGAGGTGAGAGAGGAGATATCTGGAGTGATTTCTGAATACACTCTCCAAATTTACTAAAATGCTTATCTTTGGTACTTAAACAAAAAAGACAAAAGTCTTTTAAATACTAGGCAAGTAACATGATCTGATTACTTCATCACACAAATTTGGAATTTGGAACCCAGTGTCACGTGAGCTCTAAGCTCATGTTATATATTAATTACATACAGCCCTCCAGAACACTGCGCATGCTTTAAAATATACTCTGAAACTTAATGATTGCCAGTGTGGATTTGGAAACTGCTTTCGAAGAATACAGTCCATGTGCAGATCTGAATTACACAATCAACAGCAAAAGTGATACTAAGCATGTGTTACAAAACAGCCTGCATATCTATTATTAAGCTGTAACATTTACATAACCAGCACCCACTTACATAAAGCCTACTTCTGGGAAACAACCTGCCAGCCCTGTGACCAGCTGTATTTGTGCCACAGGTTAAACTTATGCCCTTCTTAAGAAAGAATGAAAGAGGTCAGAAAAAGAAGGTCACAAGGATGTCGAACTTACCACTAGTGTTACTGGAATTTTGGGATATCTGTCTCTAAAATGTGTGCCTCCACTATAAATACACTGGATGTTTCATTTGTAGTTCTCAAAAAATGAATAATGAAAATATTTATTTTATAATTTTGCTCAACTGTCTTTATAAATATTACACTGCCATGTAAATGAGAACACTCATCACCAATAGCTGTGGTGAGCACTGAGTCCATAAATGTTTTACTGCATTATATGCAATTAGAATGTAAATCAGTGTTGGTGTCTGTTACGTTGTCATACTGTCATTTTACATCATAAAAAGAAGGTCTTACTGTCAGGGATGAATTGGATGAGCAGAAGAACTCCTCCTCCAATGGCAAGGAATGATGACAGGAGTACTCTTCTTGGACATTTCTTTAGCAGCCAAGTAGAAACAACATAAGCAGGGACCTCAGTGGTCGCTGATAAAAAACAGTTCATGAAGGGATTTCCACTCAGGTTGGAGGTGTTCAGGGATAAACCAAAATACCCGATGTTTATGGCCATCCTGAAAAAGAAAAATGGTATTTATTAATTTAAATAGATAGTCTCATCTTCGCTGATTGACATAGTTTTGGTGACTGTGAACAACCACTACTCAGAAAACACAACCACTCACCACAAAAGCAGACACATCAGTGTGATGCATCTGATGTTCCTGGATTTCAGAACATCAAGCATGGTATATGTCTTGTTTGGAGGCATTGCCTGGTGCTAAAACCAAAGCAAACAATAGAATTAATGAGGTTATGTTGTCAAGATTGCAGACAGAATATCTCAAATATGTTATGAGCAGATTCAACTTAGGCTTTGGTCAAAACAACGGATATAAACAGAAATTATACAATTATGTTTGATTCCAAATACTAAGAAAATGGTTTCAGGGTCAAGAAATACATTTAAAATCTAATTCTAAGAAACAGGAATAATGTTTTTCTCTGTGAGAGCACGTTTGAGTATTGATATGTGGTCACTTGACAGGGAAATGTCAGATACTTCACTGTACCTTTGAACCAGCTTTCACTCAAACTAGGCAGACTAGGCATACATGAACTGGAAGAGGAAACCTCCTTTCAGCGCATAGGAGAAAACAATGAACTGTGACCCCACTGGTGGTAGGGAAAACTAAATCAGTAAAACATTGCCAAGTGGTCTCTGCAGACATATTCCAACATTTTTTTTCGAAACCATTATGACATCTATTCTGTTCCGTAAAGACTCTATTTAGCGTTTGAACAAACTCCTTGTTAAAAACAATATGTGAACCTCACCTCAGATTTTTTAAAAATGACAGGCGGAGCTTCAACTTTGTTTTTCCTTGCAGCGTATCTCACTATGACCTCGGCCTCTTTCACTCTGCCCTGGGTGATCAGCCACCGAGGAGACTCTGGGATAAACCTGCACAATACTTTTAGGTTAGTCACAATAGGTCAGCAAAATCAGAGGATTTTGTTTACTGTTAAACTATGGATGCTCACTATTCATGCATAAAATATAGAAATCGATAAGAATTATGCGTAACGTACCACCAGAGAGGGATGTACACCACAGCAGTCGCGGACAGGACAGCAAGCAGTGTCCTCCATTCTCTGATGCCATATGCAATCCAGGGTAGTGTCATATACCCAATGCAATAAAAAAGAAAGGCCCCGAGAGTTGTGAACAGCACTCGCATAGTCTTGCTCAACACCTCTGTTCCTGTCCAAGACAAAAAAAAAAAAGTCACATTAATCATCTGTTTGTGTGCAGCTGACAAAACCAAACACAGGGTGAGGAGTATTTTACAATTCATACCTAGTACAAATGCCGATATATAGATGGATATCTGGGAGGCTCCAACAAAGAGGAACATGATACAGAACATTCTCCATGAATGAGAGAAGGACTGAAGCAGGACCGAGACACACTGGGCAGCAAGAGAGATGAAAACAACCTTCTTCCTCCCAAATCTGAATGGAAAAAAAAATGCATCATTGACAGTGATTCACAGACAGAAACTATGATGGCGGTGACATGTTTGGAGTTTTTTTTTTTATGGTCAAGCGGAGGACTGTTCTTTACAGTAAGTTGATCAATTGATCATATAAAGGCTAGCAAAAATCTCCTTTTGCTTAACATGAACTTACACCTGCAAACTCAATGATGTCCTCCAACATCTACCATGCAGTGCAAATGTTGCTCTGAAAGGTTCTGTGTGACAGTAACGGTGTCCATGCAGCTCCCCACTAAAGACAAGTTGCATGTATTGTTTCCTTGTATAATGCCCTCACAAGACACTGTGACCTTGACCTTTCCACTATTCTCTCTAAACACTACAGATGGATATGTCGCTTGACCCCTCAAAGAGGGAATGTTAGGAGAGACTAAATGAGCAGTACTCTCCTGAACTGATGGCAACATGCAGTGATACTCTTTAATAGCTTTATTGTAATGCTTAAAATCCTAATGTGACACAATAATCAAAAAGCTCTACAAACCTCAAAGCCCCTCACCCTTAGCCTCCCCCATTTCCCATCCATTGAGTGCAGAGTTTTCACAGCTGCAAAGTGTTCCTCACCGCTGTGTCCTGAGCTGCATGCTTTTTTACAACTCAAGCTACAGGACACTGAAGTCCGTCAGAGCTGAACTCTTAAAACAACTAATATCAAAAACTCCACAAAGACTCACAAGACCCCGACAAAATCACACCTGTCAGGTTCAACAACCCTACACTAACGTCTAACAGCTGCTTGTCTTCCAGATCAAGGTAATGTGCATGTGGTTTCTATTGACAGGAAGCAAAACCAGTGCAATCCAAGACATTGCTGAAATAAATCACAGTCTTGTAACTAGGAAATTAAACAAGTATTTAGGCACAATTAAATTTTAAATCCAAACGAATTACTATTACTAAAAGCAGCTGCAGTCCTGGTAAGGACGTGATTGTGTGGCAACAGTTTCAAACTTTTCTTATTAACAATCATTTTAGAGGACATTTAGAAGAAGGACTGGCTCCAGCCCCCCCACAAGCCTCCAAGGACAAGCAGTATAGCTAATGGATGGATGGATTTAGAAGACGTCCAAAGAATTCTTATCCTCTGGCTAAAGATTTTTAGCATCATCCACCACCATTATTGTTTCACCAATTTGCTCTCAGGTTGTGGAGCCTCTTGTGGTAAACTAATCCTGTCTGAATGTCTTTCTGTCCTTCCAGACCGCTCCCTAAGGACAAGAGCATTTTCATATTTGTGTACCGTCACTGTCAGAATGGCAATGGCAATGATTTCAGTGGAGGAGACTTCTTAGCTTAGTGGAAACAAGCCCTCTCTTGGAGAAAATGTCAACTTCAACAGTAGATGGGGCTGTTGTTACAATAATGACAACTAATCAAGTCCAAGTCTCCTGTCTCATTCACTACAGTGTGCTATCCTCACTTTGTAAAACCCAATCCACATATAAGACAGCTATTAATTTTCTATTTCTATGAGCATTTTCTTAAGACTTCAATTTTGACCAGAATTTCTTCAATGATGAGATAAAATAAACACACATATGTAGCAAGTTTCATTTTGGAATATAATAATATAGAGTTCATTTAGTGGAATCTCACAGATGATTAAGGATGAAATACCTGTCAGAGAGCTGTCCTGAGATCAACGATCCAACAAGGTATCCAACAAACAGAGTTGATGATGCAAAGGGAACTTTCCACTGGTTGTCACAAACAAGATCCCACTGTGAAAAGACGCAAATTACATACATATTTCAAACAAACAAAAAAAAAAGAACATAGGCAACTGACAACTTTCATCACTAACATCTTATACAGAAAACACACACACATTCATACTAACCTCAGTGACAATGTTGGACTGGTAGATTTCTTTGCTGTAGTTCCATCCATTTAAACATCCCTCTTGCTCCAGGTTAGTGAGGTTGACATCCCTTCCAGGAATGAATCCTTCAGCAGAGAGGTTTCTAACCACATCCAGCCTGTATCTGCTGCACTGGCTCTGCACCTCTTCACCATCCACTATCGTAAAGGGAATGATGGCATTTCTCCACTCCTCAGTCAAGTTGACGTCTGGAATGAGACAGTGGTGTTTCGGAGCCGCTCCAACAAAGACGATGTAAAGCCCGTTGAATCCAGTTGAGACAAAAACCGTGTTTAGGAGGAAGAATGTGGTCCAGAAGTAAGGACCAGTCTGTCCGAGGAATGCAGTGTCTTCATCATAGTCTCCCATTCTTTATAAAAAAAAAAAATACCTCCCTGCTCTTGAGGGAGAAAAAAGTCCTCTGAAATTCCTCAGACTATGAGACGTTGTATCCCTCTTAAAGTCTTCAGCTTAGTACCAGAGTGGTGGGGTTGAGCTCTCTGTGGGGCAGAGTGAGCTGGTCCCTCAGCGGGACGGAGTCACAATTCAAAAACTTCTGTTTCTAGTCCTGAGAGCATTAAACCTCCTTTCTATGGGACAACTTTTTCATCCCGGAATTCCTCCCAGTCAGACTGCTGGATACACCGTCTCAGTTTATGAGCAGACAGGAAAACTATTTATCTGAGATTAGTGAATGAGACATCTCTCACCCGCTGATTAGATTTTCTAAAAGTGAAATGATCAAAAGCTTCAGAGTGGCCAGTCTACCCACCCAGCCCCCGCACCACTGTGGTCAAAGTGGTATTTTCTCTAAACAACATTCCACACTTTTAAATACCCCAAAGAAGTGCACGTGCCTGTACTCTAAATGTTGCTAAGTAGCATTAAGACTCCCACTGGACTATTTTTAAGCCTCACTGCAGAGTCAAGCAGAAATTATAACAAATCTCTATGTTGGCTTGAAATTGTATAATAAATATGTTAATTTACTTATATTTGGAATAAACTGCTAGAGTGTGGCAAATACAAAAAACTACATTTAATTTTACAGTAATGCATTTTTAGTCTGTTGCTTAAACATGTTCCCTGCATGCTTATTGTGTATACTGATAATCACATGAGTATTTCCTGAATCAACTATAGATTTTGATCTAATGTGAATGAACTGCAAATGGTTAATGGGCTGTTTTTGACCACTCAGAAGTGCTGCACAAAAGCCACATTCACAGATCTCTTTTTTTTTTCTAAACATACAGCGCTTTTTCACTCACTCACACACTCGCACTCTGATGACACATCGGGTGCAATTTGGAATTCTGTATATTTCCTAAGGAAACTTTGACATGCAGACTGGAGGATCATCATGTTTCAGTCTTCTTTTCTCAGCGTACAATAATTACTGAGTAAAGCTTTTACTCTGATGTGTTTGAACATTATTTCTGTCACATTTGTTCTTCATTAGTCCTTGAGAACAAGGCAAAGGTGGAAAGCCATCACTCCTCCTACACTGAGAGAGGATTGCTGTATTTCACAATAAAAAACAATTGGATAAGATTTCACTGGAACAGTATAGCTCGCAGTATTGAGGTGAATTAGGTGAATTAGTTTCTAACAAGTGCTAGCCCAGTCTACTGCAACATAGACATCAGAACCAAACTTCACAGTCAAATTTTCAGTTGTTTTCCCACTGACTGTTTTCTGTCTGTTTTTTCTTTCTTTTTCTCTTTTGGTCAGCTTTTAATTTTGTCTTAATTTCATGTTTGAATTTTATCTTTGCCCTTAGTCCTCAGCATCTGCAATAACCTGTGGAAACAAACAAGAAGAGAGGGCCCCCCCCCCAGAGGCTCTAAAATTGTTTTAGATACCAAAATAGTCTGACAGACTATTAATTCTACCAATTTATAATGCAAGTAATGTAACATTTAAAAAATTGTAGGTAAAAGGAAACTTCTAATGTCAGGCTTTTTGAGGGCCCTCTTCATGTTGCGGCACTTGGTTCCATTATTCCCCTTTACTACTACGCACTTGATGATACTATCAATCAGTTTCATCAGCACCTACATGAAGATCCTTTCATGAAGATAATCAGAGATCTTTCAGCTGAGCAACAGGATGCATCCATTTGCAAGGCTGTGATAAGGTGTCTCCACACACAGTGGTGATTAAGGACATTTAACATGTGACAAGATTAGATCATTGTCATATGTGGTCACTGACGACACCCACTGCCTTTCAAAAACAACTAATCAAAAGTCCACAGACTGAATGATCTACTCCCACGAAAGTGTGAAAAGATGCGACTGCCTGATTCCGGTTCTGTGGTGCAAACAAAAATAAAGATGCTCACATGCTGTATCTGAACCATGTTTCTCATGAGTGGATAATTAGCTTAAATTATTTATTCTAACCATATAATGAAAATCACATGGCAACTGAACAGCAGTTTAGCTCTAAAATGATTTAATTTACCACATACATACATAAAACAGCATACATACATATATAAAAGTGTCTCCCAAAACTCTGCACATATATTTTAAATGATATATACACTATTACTATCTGCATATGAATCTATTATTAAAGCTGTTATTTTCTTTTACTGAATGCGGTAAATAGAGTTAAAAGGTATATGGTCATAAATAACAGATTGCTTAATTTCCTTTGCACACATTGCAGGAGATAGCACATTCCTCAGTTTCACCATAAAGCTGAAAGTCTGTATAATCATTAGCCTGGGCTTCCATGGCATATGTAAAAGATTCCCATCAACTGAGGAGGTCATGGTTTACACAGTTAAAGGCTTAATTGGGTGTGAGCAAAAGGGATTTCCTGCACGTGACATGTGAGAGATCACATGAATGCCATCTGCGCATGCATCTAAATGTCAAGGGTTAGTGTCTGGTATTTTCTTTGTTTGTTTTTACTGCTTTGTGTGGGTGTACCTAGGACTTGTTTTAATGTTTTGTCTTGTATCATAAATAAATACGTTTATCCTGAGATAATATCAATATATATTTTGTACTTTCCACTTCTGAACTTGGATCAAAGATGTGTCACAGTTGTCATTGCAGAGATAGAAAAGGTCCAGAGGGAATCTGAGGCCTGTGTGGCAAGTAGAAAATAAGAAATGTTGAAAACTGTTTTTATGGTAGTGAAGGGGAGGGAGACCGTGTCTGCTGCAATGACTCTCTCGCTCGCCCTCTAACGATGGACTTAGTTTGTGCTTTGACTTTTGATATAGCTGTCTGGATAAAATCAAGTTTCCTCATGTCCCCAGCTGGAGCTTCAAAACATGCCTGCATAGAGATGCCAGTACAAGTTCACAGGAGAGTACACAACCAAATTTGATCTGATTTATATTTACTTTTCACTAGAACTTGGATGTTGTTCCCATGCTTTTACATTTGCTTTAAAGAGATGAAAAAAGGAAATTGTAAACACACATAGTATGATAGATATGTCATGGCTACTTCACCCTTCACCCAACCAATTTTGTTTTGATTTTTTTTTAGGGGGCGACCTTTAGGCAAGTTTTCTTCACAGAATTCTAATAGGCAATAAATGAATGTGTTATCTCACTTACCCTAATCTGTTTGGTATTGTGTTTAATCACTTCAAGTCCGAAGTTTTTCAGCTCATGATTATAAATTCTGAAGCTGACAAGTGCATTTTCTCCACTGAAACTGAAGAACCTATAAATTTCTTACGCCCACTATTTTTGACCATCCAAATGATACAAATATTTAAAAGCGTGCGCAGGTCTGAAAATCAGCCTTTTGTTTCTCATCTGTGCAAAATAAAAACTTTACGCCAGTTTTACCGCGATACTACTACAAAACAAATAAAAAAAACAATTATGACACGTTTTCCTTTTGTGTGGCATTATATTACAGAGCGAACTGTAGCAAAAGGCCAGTTAATCCTGCTGGGAGTGTCTGTAGACTTCCAGTGTTTTGGTTTCATCTACATTTGGATCACGGATTGTGCCTTTAAAGATCGGTTAACTTCGGATACCACAGCCAACTTAGTGCAGCGGGTGGTGGGTGGGATGGTTTTGTCGCTCAAACAAAACCACTGCTTTTGAAATGACCACTGCGAAGTCCTTCATTCGCGTCTCTTGTTAACTCTGCCCTACTTTGTGCGCCTTGATTGTGCAGCACCGTAACCCACTGACTAGAAGCATGGCCGACTACGAAGCGGAAACCGCCTTCCTCGGCGAGTGGGGACGTTTTCAGCAGCAGGTGTTTTTCTTCCTTTGCCTGAGCATCATCCCCAACGGTTTCACCGCTCTGGCCATCGTGTTCCTCGCCGACACGCCGCCCCACCGCTGCCTCATTCCCGCGCACCTCAACCTCACGGACGCATGGAGGAACAGCAGCATCCCGCTGGAGGAGGAGAACCACAGCGGCGCCTTGGTGCCCAGCAAGTGCTTTAGATACAAACTTGATGATATGCTGAGTTTCTCAGAGAGAGGTTTACTGCCCGGCGTAGATGTAAATCTGACTAATGTGCCAAAAGAAGGCTGTCTGGACGGGTGGGAATATGACCGGAGCGTTTACATTTCCACCATCACAACTGAGGTTTGTGTACCTGCGCGGGTGCCAAATTTAGTGGAAGCTGCAGCTGCTTCCATTATAAGGGAGAATCGTTTGGTGTCTAAATGTGGCGCATTTATTGACATAAAGCCACGCATGAGTTGTTGTGTAAAACTGTCAGATATTAAAAGTTAGATGAGACGGATTTAATCACCCACTGATTAGCATTGACCACAAAAACTGAAAAAAGAAAAAAAGAAAAGAAACCAGATATCAACCATTACAAACATGAATGAAAAATGGAAATCCATTTTTGGGTTCATATAGTTGTTTCTAATATTTTGTCCACCTCCATTTAATAATTTTTTTAACATAATTATGTCGTCATTACTATCTTGCAACATATGTCAACATTACAGTACAGTCTCAATAAAAGTGAACATTCTAAACTCCACATAAATATTTATTTTCTTCTTGCTTAGAATACCATCTTAAAGAGTCTACTGTTTTACTGTATTTGATGTAGTTATGATTTATTATTCTTGTGAGTGTGTGTGTTTTGCAGTGGGACCTGGTGTGTGATGACAGGTGGAAGAACCCGCTGACATCCTCTGTCTTTTTCTGTGGAGTTCTCACTGGCTCCTTCATTTCAGGACAGCTTTCTGACAGGTGATAGACAAAAGATTAACTTAACCTCTTTGTCAGAATGAACATGTCAATGAACACTTCCCCATGACTGCAGTAGTTTTCTGCCAAAACAAAGGTCCATTCATGTGTTAGGCCAATCATTAAGCTTTAACGTTTAACTCCATGACTTCTTTCAGAACCCAACATTAAAACAAATCGGTCACATTGTCAATCAATTGCTAGATTTTTCAATTATTTAAATGTCATGAGTTGAGTTATAAAAAAAAAAAGTGTTTTGTGAGGTCACAGTGACATCGAACTTCGATCACCAAAATCTAATCAGTTCATCTTTGAGTCAAACTGAATGTTTGTCTCAATTTTGAAGAAGTACCCTCAAGGCGTTCATGAGAATGGGATGGACGGACAGCGTGGAGGCATAAAAAGCAAGCATTAGCAAGATTTCCAAGATTGGGCCTGTTAAAAGGGAACCCCACAGATTTTACACACTTTCCAAAGTCTGTTTACAGGTTAGGGGGAGTCCAACTGCATGTGTGAAAAAAGTTGTATAAGTCTTGTGTGGCTCCAGATGCAGCTGCAACTGATACGTTACCTAAAGTGATGTCATAAATATAAAAAAAAAAGGAAATAAAACTGGGTATTTGGAATTTGAAAGAAGTTTAACAGACTTCAACAGGTGCTTTTTGACTACTTGGGGGCAAAAGCTTCTTCAAAATGAGCTAACAGACACACATGCTCGACATGTCACCATATATACCTGTAGTTGATATTGCTAACATTATAGCCAACAGTTGCCCACTTACATACACCAGAGACAGAGCAACATTATCATCCCATGGGAGTCATGTTTCCGGCCACTCAACGTATGCAAGTCTGGTGTTCCCTCTTCTTTTAGCTGTGGTTTTGTGCAGACCAAGTCTGGAAAAAAAATGTGGCTCTTTACCTGCTAGATATTTGATTTTCTTCACCAGGTAGCCAAAAGAAGCTAAGAGGTGGAGTAAAACTGCACAAATGACTGATAATTCTATATAGGTTCATCAGTAAAAGTGACCCCACTCCTACCAAATGTAAAATAATGTACTATGTAATGTATGCTCTCAACATACAGCCACAATGAAAAACCATACATGAGGTCAATCATTGTGGCATGACATTGAATCACCTTCCCATCTACACAGCATGTATTTGGCGATTAATCTATGCTTTATGTCCTTTTCAGGTATGGGAGGAAAATAGTGATGTTTGTTACCATCGCAGTCCAGACAGTGTTCACTTTCATCCAGGTCTTTTCTTCATCCTGGGTCATTTTCTGCGTCGTGTTCTTTGTTGTCGGGTTGGGACAAATATCCAATTATATGTCTGCATTTGTGTTAGGTACTTTTTCCCCTCTACTCATTGAATCTCAGAACTATTTAATCGCTAACCTGTTCATGATAATGCAGAAGACTATGACATTTCTCGTGTTTTTTCTTGTGTCAAGGAACAGAGATTTTAGGCCCACGTGTGCGGACAATTTTCTCCACTGCGGGTGTGAGTCTGTTCTTTGCCGTGGGATACATGCTGCTGCCGGTGTTGGCTTTTTTCATCAGAGACTGGAGGATGCTTCTCCTAGGCCTCACCCTGCCTGGCTTCCTTTGTTTGCCTCTCTGGTGGTAGGTAGGTGTGTGCTTGCTTGTGTGTGTCTGTGTGGATTGCAACCATGTAAGACCTGGGATTATATACCCATAAGACATTTTCAGAACTTGGTGTGGTACTACTCTGATTCACGTGCTGACTGTGTATTGCTCATAGTTCTCTCCTTGGCGCCAAGCTTACAATGAATACTTCTGCCTGAGACATCGGAACTCCTGGTCCATGTGTTTTCTCCAGCTCACAAGAATTTCAATCACACAAACTACATATAGTTGGTCTTAATTCCCCAAACAGCTCTGGCTCTGGAAACAAACTCCTGGAGGGGGGCTGGAATCTATCCTTTTCTGGCGTTGCCCAGGGTGAGAGGCACTGGGTGGGCGTGGGCTGGCCCAGGGGTCTCCTGAATGAACAGACGGGTACCAGCAGGCCAAAGGGGCTCCAGCTGCGAAGGACGCAGTGTAGGAGGAGTTTGGGGAGGTCATGGAAAAGGACCTTCAGATTGCTTCAAGGAGGTTCAGCCAAACTGTCTGACATCTCAGAAAGGGGAAGCAGGGCTTAGCCCAGGCTGTTTAGCAGGTGAGGAGAACTGTTGACTCAGACTGAGGATATCGTCGTGCAGTGGAACAAACACTAAACTGAACAAACACTCTCGAGACTAACCAACCTGTCCTCTGAGGAGGAGACACAGTCTGATGGCTCGGAGGGAGTCTCACTCATATCTCTGGGGTCTTTGAGGTAGTTGAAAAGCTATGCAGTGGCAGGACATCCGGAGAGGATGAGATCTGCTCCGAGATGCTGAAGACTGGACGTTATTGGGCTGCCGGGGCTGATACACCTCTTCAATGTCGCATGAAGGCTGGAAACAGTGCCTGTGGCCTGGCTGACCAGTGTGGTGGTTGCCATTATGTCCGCTTTTTAAGAGAATTACCTCTTTACTATTTGCAGATGATGTTGTTCTACTGACTTCATTAGATTTTGAACTTCAGCATGCACTGGGGCTGTTTGCAGCCAAGTGTGAAGCTGTTGGGATCAGTCAGCATCTCCAAATTTGAGGCCATGGTTCTCTGCTGGCTCCCACTCCGTGGGGGTGGGTTGCTGCCCCAAGTGAAGGATTTTAAGTATCTATGGGTGTTCCTGAGTGAGGGTAGGACTGAGCAGGAGATAGACATGTGGATTGATGTGGTGTCAACAGTAAAATGGGTGTTGTACCGGACCATTGCGGTGAAGAGAGACCTGAGCTGGAAGGCAAAGTTTTGGATTCACCAGTCTATCTGTTTCGATCCTCACCTAAGGTCATGAGCTTTGGGTAGTGAAGAAAAGATTGAAATTGTGGATCCACATGATAAAGATGAGTTTACCACCCTGGGTGGCCTTAGAGCCGGAGAGATAGGGCGAGGAGCTAGGAAATCTGGAGGGTCGTTGGAGTAGAGCCACTGCTCTTTAGTGTTGAAATGAGCGAGTTGAGGTTCAGATTTGGGCATCTGATTAGAATGCCTCCTTGGCGCTGTCCAGTGGAGGTCTTCCAGGTTCCAAACATGCTGGAGAGATTATATATGTCGTCTGGCCTGGGAACGCCTCAGGATCCCCCAAGAGGGGCTAGAAAACATTGCTGGGGAGAGAGACATCTTGCTTGACCTACTGCCAATGCGATCGTGACCTGACCCTGGATTACGTCGTTGAAAATGGATGGATGGATGGATGGGTGGATGAATCTTCTCAGTTGGTAATATTTACAGGTTTTCTTCGTCTTCTGTCATAGTAAAATGACTATCTTCAGGGTTTTGAACTGTTGGTCACATAAAACGCTTTTGATAGACTGTTTTCATTCCTTTTTTTATTTGTAGAGTAGATTGTAGTTTATGATCTACAAAATTTTCAAATGAATACATTTGTATACATTGATTGTACCACTATGTATTGCCAGTTTAAAAGCCACAACAAAATCTGCTTATGCCAACTTAATGATGGCTAGTGTTAAGTAGGTTTTACTTTTATGGCACCACTCAATTTAGAATTATAAGGAATCAAAATGAGGAAAAGGAAAAGCCTCAATTGTATTTTTGCTGTATAGTATGGTTTCCTCTGTTGCAAGGGTTGAAGCTATCTCTCTCTCACTCTGTCGTGTTATGAGGCAGGTTCATCCCAGAGTCTCCTCGGTGGCTCCTCTCTCGGGGAAGAGTAGAAGAGGCTGAGGCCATAGTGAGAGATGCTGCTAAGAAGAACAAAATTGAGCCACCATCTGTCATCTTTAATCCTTCGCAGGTGAGATCTCAGTGAAAAACTGAGTGCATGTGTGAGTGCATGAACACCAAGGTGCTGGGAACTGCCATGGCCGCTATAGTAGCCAGATGCAGGTGTACCATATTCAATTCAGTACAAGTTGTTGAACTTAGGGAGTGGGGAGTTAAAGCTCTGTTTTCAGATAGTTTCAAGTGACTGTCAGTTTATTATAGTAGTGTTTGTGTTTTACACTATATGACGTATAGTTCTTTTGACATATATCATATAAACATGACTTTAATTAAAGTTACTGTGCCTTCACTTGAACCTGCTTGAAGATCGTGATTCAGATCTTCCACCTCTCCTGCTCTATGAAAACAGGTTTACAGAGAAAGCTGAAAAGACCAACATCAGTTAAGTCTCAAAGTCTCAAAAATAGACCCAAATCAATTTGTCAATGTCACTACATAAAATTTACGAAAAAAAGGAAAGTTATCACTTCATAATTTATCACCAAAGCCATGGGGAATGACAATGAATTTAGCCTTCTATTCTACTGAAAGCGCAATACTTCTGTAACCATATAATCCTTATACCTAAGCCATTAACCAGTCCACACACATTTCCCTGCTCATACTGGTTTGCTGTGGGTAAGCTTTTCTGGGCATGTTTGCTCGAATTGTCTGTGAGTATCGTAAAGCAGCTATATATGTATGTCGAATAACTGGATGTTACGATTCCATTAAGGGAGCTCATTGTAATACCGTTTTTCTACAAATTTAATTTTTTCATCCAGCAGGCCTTACTTACTCACACCTTTAAACCATTAACTTTGTTCTACAAAACAAAAACTGCCTCACTGACAACCTTTCCTCTGTGTAGACACATTGTCCTGCACTGTCCACCTTGGAAAGAGCCAATGGACTCTCTGCAGGGGTCAGAAAGTGTTAGTGGTTAAATCAATATCATTTTGAATGATTAATGTTTTAGAAACACAATTTAAATATATACAAGGCCATAACAGTCAAGTTTTATTTTTATGTTTACCAGTCCTATATTATTATGCTGGAACATTTTTACATTCTTAATACAAATAAAATACATAATTCGTACCACTAGCATTTGTTTTGCCTCTTACTGTGGGAAATTGGATTAGAGGTATTGTTATCCTACTGAGCCTGTGTGTTTGTGTGGAGTTGGTCATTTTTTATATTTTTCGCAATATTTGATAGAGGTACGGGCCAAATTCTCAGTTTTCTATTCAAAAAAGCAGAATCCAGAGTTGTAGCATTCAGCAAGTTGCAAAAGTTAGCATAATGTTAGAAGACACTGATGCACAAATATATTACAAATATAAACAATTATGTATATGCAGCAGCACTGAAAAATGAATAGTATGATAAAAATGAATGCTAAGAAGGGATGAAACCATATCTTACAACTGATTAAAACTATTTCTGCCGCATCATTTTGTCATTTCATGTTGGACTTCTGCCTCCATTGATTTCTGATCCTTGTGTTTGGGTACTGTATGTGTGAACATGTGCATATGCATGTGCTCACTCAGCAAGTGGCCATTCCATTACAATGTTCTCTGTAATGAAATTATTTCTAGACTGATGGCTCTGCTCGTTAAGTGTCTGTTGTTCCACGTGCTCTGCTGCCCCACAGAAAGAAAATCAGTCTGAGAAGACGACAGCCCACAACATCTGTGACCTGCTACGTTCTCCAAACATCCGCTGGATCTCTGTCACGCTGTGGCTGGTGTGGTGAGTCCCTGCTGTCCCACCTGACCTGCACATTCAGTACAGTGACCCTACATGCACAACTATACACACACACACACACACACACACTCACTCACATAAGCTCTCATATATAGACATATACACACGCTGTTACACACACAGTTTCAGCCTGTTCAGGCATCACTTCAACCACATGTCAAGCCATCTCAGTAACAACAAATAATGATCTGCTGGGTGCTGTGAAGCCTGCAGCTAAGATCAAAATCAGGTTTTATGTAACTGCACAGTATGGCTGTATTCTTCCTGCACTCACTTCCTTGCCAAGTCTGAAAACAGGTGCAGCTTGGTGTTTCTTTGATTTAGAAACCATTCCATTTAGTTTAACACTAAGAAGTCACGAGCTAATCAGAGCAGGTGGATACGCCCTAATTTGCATGTTATTTTTTTTGGCTGCTATTGAAGGACTAACTTAAACAGTCAAAAAATATTCAGGATGCAAAAGTTAAATATTTTTCCGATCTATTGTTTGCCATCACAGCTCAAAGCTTTCATTTAACATACATAAATGCCCTGCAAATGCTTCTCATATACTGACATTTATGCCTCTTCTCTTAATAACATCATCTATTATAAATTAACCAAGGCTTAAAAATGTCACCAAAACTTCTTTGTTGACTATTTTGCAACAGCTTTTACTGGGATTTTATATTTTTAATTTTCTTCAATGTCTCCCATCTGCACTTATGGTCAGAAAGCAATACTTCCAACTGTCCTTTGTATATGCTGTTACATTTCTTGAACCTGCAATAATACGTTTTTTGGCCACTTGTTGGCAGAAACAAGCTGTAGACAACAATTATATATTATTACCTTTTATCTTGATATGGAAAACAAATAGTTGACTATTTACATATGAAGCAGATATGTATAAACATTAGCAGGTGATCATTTTTCTGCACAACTACCTTCACATTGGTTTCCGGTTTTTCTGGTATCTTGTTGACTGCTGTTGTGGCGGCATGTGAGCATCCAGTCAGGATTGTCCAGTCTTGTTCTCTTGTTCTATGAGGAAGGGCAGATTCAGTCTTAATTAATCACCACATACCGTATTTGTGATCTTCACACCTCAACTACTTCAGTGACAGTGCCAACAAAGTGTCAGTGCCCATTTGTGAAAGTCCTTCCCTCAGTTCCTTTGCAGCTTTTGATTCAACCTAATTTCATATACATACATTTACAACCATTAGTTGACAGATGACAATCTCCAGACAAGAAATACTGATAAAAACCGATTGAGTGTGGAAATAAACAAGTTTCATTGTTTCTCAAAAGGCTGTAGTGCCGTGTCATTTAGCTGTACAGGGTAATAAACACCTACCAGACTGTTATGTATGATTACGAATTATCCCCACAGGAACACCGTGACTATCGGCTACTTTGCACTTTCCCTGAACACGGCGAACCTTCACGGCGACGCGTACTTCAACTGTTTCCTGTCGGCTTTGGTAGAGATTCCAGCCTACACTCTGTCATGGGTTTTGTTTCGCTGGTGTTCCAGAAGACTGAGTCTCTTCTCAACCCTCTTCATGGGAGGATTGTTTCTACTCTTTATACGGCTCATACCAGCAAGTATGGCACTTCAATGGACAACAGTTTAACGCATTTCCGCAATTTTCTCCTTCGTTGTTTTATGTAAGATCATTACCTATCATAAATTTATCATTATATAGTTGGAAAACTCAAGTTTGCTTTCTTGCTCACAAGCAAGCAGATACACTCATGCAGGATCTGAGATGTTTTCATTTTAAGTAGCAGTAAGTTGTTTGAATTATTGTTTGAATTGTCAATTTTATTTTATAACTCACATGCATTCTTGACCAGTTGAATATTTTGTACCCTCTAGACCTGATTTATTTTGCCATAACGCTCGAGATGATAGGGAAGTTTGCCGTGACGACAACATTTGCCATCGTGTACGCCTACACAGCTGAACTCTACCCAACTGTACTGAGGAACACAGCTCTTGGCGCCTGCTCCATGGCCTCCAGAATAGGCAGCATTATTGCTCCATACTTCATTTACTTAAGTAAGGATCAGATTACATCTGCGTAAAGCCCATCAAGTTTATGTCCCATCACTCATCTGTCTGTTGATCTTCATTCTCTTGAAGTTACTGGAATAATTTGACTTTCTTAAAATACTACATGGACGCACTTCAAGTTGTAAAATCTCCATCCATCTATTATCTACACCACTCATCCTATACAGGGCTGTGTGAGACTGGCTCCTCTGTTACAGGGTTAACACACTTGGACACTAACAGTCACACTTAAGGGCAATTTTAGAGTTCCCGGTTCACCTAACCTGCTTGTCTTCGTATAGCAATCTGCTATTAGCTTAACCAGCGCGAGACAGCGGACAAAACAGATATCTCTTTTCT
The DNA here is from genome assembly GCF_002814215.2 of Seriola lalandi dorsalis. Lineage (NCBI taxonomy): Eukaryota > Metazoa > Chordata > Actinopteri > Carangiformes > Carangidae > Seriola > Seriola lalandi. Next base: position 2,716,710 of record NW_019525445.1, on the reverse strand, counting down.
GTTTAAGATAATATGTGCCTTTATTAATCCCCTGTAGAGGAAATTCAAATTGACACAGCAGCACAAATATTAATAACGACATAAAATATGAATAGAAATAGAATCTAGAGTAAATAAGATACATTAGAAATACTATATACAATAAAATATACAACTACAGGTGGACATATCTGTACATGGCTGTTGCTTGTTGAGCAGGTGGTTTGATAAAGTTCTTATTGGCCTTTTAAATCAACTTCAGTAATCTTCACTTCACCGGAGCAGCCTCTCAGCTCTGCTGTTTGCTGTGTGTGTGTGTGTGTGTGTGTGTGTGTGTGTGTGTGTACATTGAGATATTTGAGTGTCTAGATTTTTTAAATATTTTTAATGGAATTGCATTTGCAGGGATGCAGTGTTAAGAAAAGCAGTCCTTTTCCCCAACTGACTTGTGCTAACACGCAGCTGGACCAACTACAAAAACAAAACAAGAACAAATGTCACTAGAACAAAAGAATAAAAGCAGGCTTGATTAGCACTCAGTTTGGATAAACCGGCCTAGTTTAGGAGTCGGTTTAGTTTCAGTTAAGATTTAATGGGTTGGGTTTACTGATGCATGATACTGTTTTTTTTAAGTCTCCACCTTTTGTCTTTTTGTTTTAACTGCTCTAAAGTACCATTGTAGCTAGAGTTGTTTTTCAGTGTGTCCTCCTCTGATGCTTTGCCACAGGAAGCTATTCGATTTCACTGCCTTACATCCTCATGGGAAGTCTTACAGCTCTGGCAGGGTTGCTGAGTCTCCTGCTGCCTGAGAGCTATGGAATGCCACTGCCTGACACAATCACTCACATGCAGCAGTTCCCTGGGTAAGACTACACCTCCCTGTGATTACTTTTTCTAAAGACAAGGGTGATTGTTGATCTGGTCATTAGTTTTTTGTAGTTTTCAATTTTTATGCTATACTATATGCTATATACTATATACTAGACACATTTTAAAAAATGCTCCATACCAGGCTTTAGGTGCTTGCCTCATTTACCTACAGTAAGAAAAATAGGCCTTCACTGCTGTGTAGTCTGTCAATCACGACTGCAAGTGTCTCACTCTTTTTTTTTTTTTTTTTTACGCTAGATGTTGTCAGAAGACATCTTATGCACCCACACACACTGAAGAAGAAGAAAACGCTTGTGAAAGGAAGTCTGCAGTTGTCCCTTGAACAAGGAGCAGCACTGATCCAGCTTGAGGGGAATAACTGGGCAAACATCAAGTCTCTCTGCACATTTCTGCTTAATGGACATTTGTCAGGTATAACTCAAAAGATGGTTCTTTTTGTCTCTGGATGTGTGAAATTATGCAGGTTCAACAGGACTGAAGAACATGACATAATATAATTTCTGCAAACCTGGAATGATGTTTTCTCTAAGACAGCGCCAAAATACTGTTAAATGAAGAGTGAACCAATGCATCTGTTACCATACTTACATAATACTGCTCTGTAAATTATGAAAATAGTGTAACTTTGAATGAATAAAATTAACAGTGCATCTCTAATATTCTGAAGAGACATTAATCAGAACCAGCAGCCACATTTAGGGTTTTATGGTATTGCAACTGCAACTTTTGTTTTTAAAATGTGCATAGAAACAATTATAGGCAATATTTTGTACACATCTTTGTGATTGAAGATAACATGCAGAGTGACCTGAAAGGTAGAAAGTGTTCTACACTGTAATATAATCAAACAGTTCTGTAATAAACACTACCTTTGTGAGACTTGAGTGGACTATTTAATTAAAAAAAAAAAAAAAAAAAAAAACATTTTTAATGGACACCATTTTTCATTGTGTTGTTTTATTGGACTGACCTTTATTTCTGATGTATTTGCTCCTTTGTATTTGTAAATGAGGATGGAAATATTACAGACAACTTCGGGGATAATGTTACAAAGCACAGTACAAAGCCACAATGTCCTATGGAATTTAGTCAATATAGAAACAATTTTCTGAAATTTTCAATAGTAAAATCAGTAAATGTAGCAATGATAAACAATAAGAATATATATTAAATAATATATAAATACATTCTATATATTAGTAAGAGATATTTTTATTGATTTTATTTTCGTCTCATTCATGTACGTAAAGTTTTAGAAAATCACAATTGGCTGTCGAAAAGCAGATTTTGAGTGCTCTTTTCTAGTGATGACTGGGCATTTTATGCTGTTGGAACAAAAGACAAACACGTCATGATGTCATGATGATGAAAATAATGAAGGCATACATGGTTTTGATATTATACTAAAAGATTAGTCTAACATTTTCTGTTTCTGTTGCCATTTTCATGTCTGGACACATAGTATCAGTTGGTCCGTCTAGAATAAATTTATTTTACACATTTTTTCGTAGCAGGTTGTTTAGGTACAAAAACATGAAAAAAAAGCATAAATTGACAGAAATATTCAGGAAAGGATGCCAGTGTCATGACTGTCTTGCAGTATTTTGGTTGTTGCACTCTTAAAACAACATTTTTCTTGAAAGGTTTTGATTTGATTTAAAGTCTCATAAAATTACCCTTTTCTTGAAAATACATGTTATGACTTCTCCCAAGGACTAAAAATACTTTTAAATAATATTTTCTTTTCTTTTTCAGCAGAGAAACCAATACTCTGAGTGATAAAGTGACCACTGGTCAGCCATGTCATGTACGACAGTCAGCGACATTCACGTTTCAAGGTGAGCCAAAGCAAAACTCTATTAACTTGGGAGAACCTGGAACCTCCTGAGAGAAAGGACCAGGATAGAAACTTGAAAGGACCTCAATTGCAGTTACAGTGCTAAACACATGCTGTGTAAAGTAAAGCTCTTGAGATAAACCTAAACTTACTGAGTCTGGGCAGTAACAACTGAGACGTTTTGGTGATTGATATTCTAAAACAGGCTATAAAACAATTATGATTTCATTTAAGTGTAAAAAAGTTTAAATCATCACCGTCTGTTTTGTGATTACCAGTGAGAGTTGCCAGAGTCACAAAGTTTAAAGTCCACACATGAGGGCTTTAAATAAATCATGAATAATCTTGAATAATTTGTATATTATAAGAAGATTGACATGGTAGAAGCATAAAAAAATTTATGTATTCCTTTCTCACCTTCCTCTCTGATGCATCTGCTGAATAGTTTGAGGCAGAGGTCGTCCAAAACTCTCTGGAAGGAAGAAGGAGGCAAAGGAAGACACAACAGCCAGAGTCCCCAGTATAATATAAGGCAGGTACTCAGAGTATACACCTGTACAAGGACAAGATGAAATTATGATGGAAGAGTGTGTCTATAGAGCATCCATACTGTATATAGGTGAAATCAGATGTTTCTCTCCAAAAATTTGTCTATGTGCTGAGATAGATCCACATTAAACAAATGGTAATAATAACTACTAAAGACCAGTTTACTCACTCAGCTGGAGCAAAAAAGGTGAAATGCAGCTGCCAATTCTGGAAACAGTTGTACATGTGCCTGTCGCTGTGTTCCTGAGCATCGTTGGGTAAAGCTCTGCGGTGTAGGCGAACAGCAGGGCGGTACCAGTGGTAATAGCAAATTTACCCAGCATCTCCAGTGCAACAGACAGGTCTGATAAACCTGACGGATAAGAAATTGAACAGAAACACAAACTCTCTGTATGATTCACTCTGTAGCACTTGATTAAATGCATGGTAACTAAGTGTTTGTAGATTTTTTTTATTTTTTTTTATTTTTTAAACCTTTTTCCCCTGGGTCTAAAAGCCTAAATATATATTTTTTGGAAAAAGGCAGTATTGTGATGCACCATGTCATGATTTCTTCTGCTGTGCGGGCTTAGATGGAAAACAAGCACAGTCCTAGGTATTCAACAGAGAAATCAGGGCAGAGATGAGGCTGTTTGAACCGGCAGAATTCAGTTTTCGCCAGTTTCTGTTTTGCCCTGTTATCTAAGTTTTTGTAAAAAACGTGTTCTGCCAGTTTTGAGTGAGAGTACCACTACTAACTGGGATGTAGTCTTACAAAGAATCAGTGTAGCATGTTATTTATCACTAGCCTAGAAGTATAATTTTCCATCTGAAATACATGGTGCCACTACATCAGCATCTTATGCAACACATCTCTATTGTTCTTTCTCGTCTTGAGACAAGAGGAATTTTCTGGCAGCAGGGATCTTCACATCTGAGAAACCTTTAGCTCTTGTAATTTAAAGTGTTTACTTTGAGGCACCAGTTGAATCAAGTACAGTGACACTCCTCCAAGGAGCAAGATACAGATGACAGACAGTCGTCGAGGAAGGTATCGCAGAGCCAGCCAGCTGGAAATGTATGCAGGCACCTCTACAGCTGCTGAGATGAAGCAGCTTATATAGGGGTTTGCATGGAGTCGGGATGTGTTCAGGGACAGGCCAAAGTAGCCAGCACTCAGACTGAACCTAGGGAGACAGAGATAAAGATATCAGAGATGTTTTAATGGAAACCTACATAGAAACAGAATTTAATAGCACAGACTATAAGACAAAACCATGAAAACAAGGAATGTTAAAAATGTTGAGAGTAGTTAAGGTGAATACATACATATTAATGTAATTAACCAGTGAGCACCAGTGGACATTATATTCTAAGAATTAGCTTTTTTAGGATATCAACCAAAAAAAGCGCTGGATGAGGTCCAAAAAGCCACCTTCAATATGTGTGCAGCTATGCAGAGTTAAGATCTATGTAAATGTAAATGAGTAACTATTAGTATTGCTTGAATCTAATTGTTTGTGTATGGTGATTGATGCTCAGACAGAATACTGACCACACCATGCAAAGAATGACAGTTGTGTTTCTGATGTTTCTGGTCCATATCAGGCTGAAGATGTTGTAATGCTCCTTAGGGTGCGTCTCTGTCTCATCAGCCTGCAAAATACAAAACCTCAGTCTCACCAGCAGTTTGTTGTGTTTAGCCATGCTATGCTAACAGTTACTGGATGGACTTCCATGAAATTTTGTACAGATATAAATGCTCCACAGATGATGAATCCTACTGACTTTGGTGATTTTAGCGATAGTGAAATGTTTTGACAACTATCAGGATGTAGTGCAAGGCAATTTGGTATAGACATTTATGTTCCTCACACACATTTGCTCCTGTGTCAATACCTGTATGATTTAAATCAAAGCCAACTTACTTGTACATTGTAATTATCAAAGATGACCTCTGGTGCCTGAACTTGGTTCCTCTTAGCAGCATCTCTCACTATGGTCTCAGCCTCCTCCACTCGTCCCTGAGAGAGCAGCCATCGAGGAGACTCTGGGACAAACCTGCCTCGTCATTCAACACAGAGACAGATGTTTAGGCTGGATCCGAGGGATTTAAAATACTGCAAAGTGGGTGCATACAAGTTATAATAATCCTGTAGAGAAAGGACCAAATAAGAGCCATAGGTTGCCATGTTTATGGTGCATGGTAAGGAAAACTTACCGCAAATACATTTTCTTGTAAAGAGTTCAACCTACCACCAGAGGGGCAGGTAGAGCAGGCCAGGCACAGACAAAGCCAACAGGAGAGAGCGCCAGTCCCTTAAAAAGTAAGCGAAGAGAGGCAGCATCATGTAACCAAAGGCAAAGGCCAGACATACACCCATAGATGAAAACAGGACCCGCACATTGCCAGTCAAGATTTCAGTACCTGCAGAAAAAGAGAGGAAGAAATACGAATAAGAAAGTGCAAAGGTAAAAAATACAAATGCAATTATATTTAATTAAATTAATTATAAAAAATTAAATCATAATTATCTTTCTATATCCCTCATTATTCAAAATCACTAATGTATAAAAATATTGTTGCGGCATTTACCCAGTACAAAAGCGGACACATAGTTGGAGATCTGTCCCAAACCACTGATGAAGAGGAGGATGGAGAACACTGTCCAAGAAGTTGAGAAGATTTCAACAAACGTAAAAAATGTCTGAACTGCCATGGTTGCAAACAGAACAGGCTTTCTTCCAAATCTAGTGAAAAGTGAAACAATGAAATGAGAGGACAAAATGGGCAAAAACACACAACAAAAACACTGATCATAAAATACAGTTTTTTGTCTTCTTGAGCTCAGAGGTCATAACAATATGTAATGTAGCTTTACCTAACAAAACATGCTGTATCACAAAAATGAACCTGACACTGAAAAAAGGACTGTTACATGAAAGTTTACAGTACAGAAATTAGAAATGAAAAACTAAAAATTTCCTTTACTAAAATCTGCAATGTTTTCTTTAGCAAAAAAGTAAAACAAGCACATCTTCAGGATTTTTTTATAAGATTATAAAAAATATTATAATTATCTACATTGTTCAAATAAAGAATTATCAAGACTTACAAGTACATTAAGGTAAATGAAAAAGATGAGATGGTGTTTTCGTACCTGTCTGAGAGCTGTCCTGACAAGAAGGATCCAACAAGAACTCCTAGGAAGTAAACCGTGGAGGTGAACGGCTGCTTCCACTGCTCACTGCACACCAGGTCAAACTGAACATTCATGTAAGAATGATTAAACAATAAAAACATTAAGAGCACAAGGAATACATGTCAATGTGATGATCAGTTATTGATTTAAAGCAGCAGCATTCACTTCTTGGTCAGTATTACTGACTCTACCTCAATTCTAAAACTTGAACTAGACCAACAAGCACTCAGGTACATGCGCTCACTCACTTCAGAAACTATGGTGGATTGGTAGATGTCTGTGCTGTAGCTCCACCCGTCCACACAGTCCTCCTGCTCCAGGTCTGTGAGGTTGACGTCCCTGCCAGGAATGTATCCCTGAGCAGAGAGATTTCTGACCACATCCAGCCTGTATCTGCTGCATCTGCTCAGCTCCTCTTTCCCATTCACCACCTCATAGTGACACAAACATTATTAATTTTATTAATAACATTTCTTTTTCAGTATACTTGATGGTCATTGAAGATTCGCGATGGTGAGAGTAAGAGAAGAGCTAGTGGCAGACGTGTCAACCACATAGAAATGTAGAATACATTAATAAGGCTGAGGGGATGTGACCTGGAACCGTTACAAACTTCTGTGTGACTTCTACCTGAGGGATGATCATTAAACCATTTAATGGAGCACCCTCCATCCTCCGTCTTCACCAATTAAGCACACTTTTCCAGAATACCACCATGATCGACTGAATCAAATGCTTTGATAGGTCTTTGAAAAGTGCAGCACAATGTTTATAATATATTTATATAATTTGTTTATATAGCACTAATCAAAATCAGAGATTAAAAAGTGCTTCACAAGGACAAAATAACAAAGAAAAGACAAATGCAAACAAATCACTCAAGATAAAAAAACAAAAACAATAAAAATAGAAACACAAGTAAGCAATGTTAAAAGTGAAATATTCAAAAGATTATTCAAAAGCTTTGTGAAAGAAATGTGAATGAAAGCTATTGATTTTGCTAGTCTAAGTTATTCGGGCACGTTGTTCCTGAGTTGTGTGGCCTTGACAGCAAAAGCTCTGTCCCCTTCAGTCTTATGTATTGTTATAGGCACTATCAACAAGTTCCTGCCTGAGGACCATAGACTACGAGCAGCTTAATAAGGGGCAATTAATTCAGAGATAAAATCTGGTGCTAGGCTGTGAAGTTCTTAAAAAGTCAAAAGTAGAATTTTCAAATTGATTCTTTAAAAGGACTGGCAGCCAATGTAGAAACCTTAAGAGGGGGGTAATATAATCTCTTCTCTTAGTTTTTGTGAGCAGTCTGGCAGCTGCATTTTGTACTATTTGAAGTCTATGAATTGTTTTCTGATATATGCCACTTAGAGACCATTACAGTAATCAAATCTTGAAGAAATGAAAACATGTATGATGGTTTCTGTATTGTGAAGGTCAGACATGAACAGAATTTTGGCAATGTTCCTTAAGTGATAGAAGCAAGATTGTACTATCTTACAGACATGAGTCTCAAAAGGTGGAATCAAATAAGACACCTTGGTTTCTGACAGATGAATGAATGGCCAAGTGAGGATTTTAAATCTATTTGCACATCGTCAGGGCCAATGACAAGAATCTTACTTTTTTCTGGATTTACCGGAAGGAAGTTCAGAGACATCCAGTTTTTTATGTCAGCTAGACACTCTTAAGGTGGACAACGTAGTGGGCTTTTCAGGCTTAAGTGCGACATACTGTATATCTGTGTATCATCAGTATATAAATGGTAGTAAAGACCATGCCTATGAATTATTTCACCTAGAGGGAGCATATATGGAAAAAAAAGGACTGTTCCAAGAATGGGACCCAGGGGCACCTAAAAGTGCTTCAGGGAAGGGCGTGAAACAATATCACCAATAAAGACAAAACAATATTGTTGATGATTGTCCAGGGCTTCAATGATATAGTTCAGTACACATAATTCAGTTTTCATGTACTATGACATGATCTAAATTCTGACTGGCCAGGCTGTAATATGTCACAGTTGAGAATTTCATATTTAAAAACAAGGTGGCAAAGCCACAACTCTATCTTCCTCAATCTTACATACCTTTACTGGGATGATACCTTCCTGCCAATCTTTGGTTAAGTTAACCTCTGGAACCAGGCAGTGGTGACTGGGAATGTCAGTCAGGTAGACAAGAGAGAAAGCACCAAAACCATTGGGAAAGATGCTGGCACAAAGCAAGAAGAAAACAATCTGCTGGAAAGGTCCCCACTGACCCAGGAATGCCGTGGTGTCATCATAATCCTTCATAATCCCAAAATCCTAGCTGTGCCCTCCACAATCTTTATTCTTGTAGACCACTTTTTACTTGCCACCACCCACCTGCCAGGTAGCCACTCCCTGTACTACATAAAACTATTCCTGAGATAATATTCCTCACCTACTTATGACTGCTGTTTACTACTGTGACCTGGGCAGTAAATAATATAGCCAAAGTTGCTAGATATGCAAACATTTTATTGATTTTATTTGCAATAACAAATAACTGCAATATTTCAATTAATATTTGACCCAAACTGATCCTTATTCAAACTGTAACAAAAACGTGTTTCTGTTCAGGCAAATGCCATAAAATATCTTCTCAAGTTCATTTTTTTTGTCACTGCCAGGTTATAGATTACAAAGGTAGTAAAAAGTTACAGTATGACTGGGCACTTGTCAGGTGTCCTCAACAGACATGAACTTTGGAACTTTTATTTGACAACTGAAAAATGTATTACCAGCTTTTTAAAAAGCTTCATAGCTTGTATATGAAAACATAAATAAGATAAAAAACAGAAAAAAAAAATCAGTATTTATATTCATTATGTAACCAAAATACATTCTGTAACTTGTTTATTTAAGAGATTTGCCTGCCTGATAAACAGCTTTTTGTCTGTCTTAAGAAAAAACAAACAAACAAACAAACAAAACAAAACAAAAAAAAAGGACAAATGTTTAAATCTTAAGAACTGTAAACAAATAATCATAGTGGACTGTCCAGGTGTTCTGTGGGTACAGAGGTTTCTTTTCTACTGATGCATGGAAGGGTTATCCTGTTATAAGGAGAAAAGACAAACAATATTGTTATACTGTTTTGCAATTAAAATGAGAAAAATTAAAAAAAAAAAAAAATTTTTTTTGGTGCCTTCAATTTCATCACTATCATCACAAGCAGGTGTGTTCATCAAGTGACTCATGTCATATTATCACGTCCACTTAGAAAATGTTTTGTACACATTTTAACACTACAACTATTACACCAAGAAAGAAAACCAGATCTCTTAACCACTTAAATATAATAAAGGTTTTAAGATAATAATAGCTGTCTGTTAGCTCTCTTTTTGGTCGTTACCAGCTCCTGTGGGATACATCCCTCAGCTGCTAAATGGTTCACTATGTTCACCAGGCAGACTTTGTTTGTCTTCTGTTTGTTTTTTTGGGGTGGGGGGGTGGGGTGTACTGTATAGTTGATTTATCAGAGCTTTTCTCTGAAACCTGCTGCCTGCAGTGACCAATAATAGTACTGTGTGAGTGGGGAGAGTGAATCAAAACTGGACAGTCAAACAATGAGCTGAACCTCACTATAAAGCTCCATTAATCCAAGGGAAGCAGCGGATTTGGTTTTCAAAATTTAATTTGACACATTGTTATTGATAAATTAATGATTAAACCTTTAACATAAGGAGTCTGGAATGTACCACTGAAAATAAATACTAAATCTTTCAGTGGTTAATCATAATGATTTAAAATTGAATTTAACATTTTTTATGCTGGTCGATACATGTGCCAGATTCCAGGTTATTATTCTATTTTTAAAAGAAATTGTAAAATCTATTTACAGGGTTTTAAATTCAGTTTCCTCATTTTGCATTTACCAATATGTTTTCTTATCCCGTTCCATATCAAAATTATTTTGTAAGCCTCACTCTTTAATTTCAAGATCTGTAACTACTGGGACACACTAAATATTACATTAAATTGATGATGATGAAGTTGATTTTTGTCTACTGTGCAGTTGTGTTTTTTTACTGTGAATATTGGACTTATACTGTGTACGTATAATGGTGCACTGTGTATAAGGAGTTGCACTAATAAGATAATAACATTGTGGTTTTAAATAGTAAATCAGTACACAGTCTATTTGAGAAGCTAAATGAATAGGAACAAATTTAGCAGTGCAACAGAAAGTGAAATTAAGATTGATTTAAAATGTCAATTCAGTTAATAATGTCAGAGTTATTAAATATATAAACCATGTATTATAATTTAGTATATAGAAATGAGTTTGGCACAGCAGTAGCTTCGGGTTTATTTTATATAGGACAAGAATACCTTTCTCTTTTGTGCATCTGTTGAATAGTTTCCGGTAGAGGGCGGCCAAAACTCTCTGGAAGGAATAGAGCAGCAAAAGAAGAAACAACAGCCAGAGTCCCCAGAATTATATAAGGAAGGTATTTAGAGTATAGACCTAAAAAAGGAGAAAGGGATGTTTAGATGGGAGAAAAGGCTTGGTCTTCTATGTGTGCATTTAATCTCTTTTATCTAAACCCAGTGTACTCACTCATCTTTAACAACAATGGTGTAAGGCAGCACCCCAATCTTGAAACAGTAGTGCATGTCCCTGTTGCTGTGTTCCTGAGCACTGTTGGGTACAGCTCCGCTGTGAAGGCGAACATCATGGAGCAACACGTGGTAATAGCGTATTTACCCAACATCTTCAGTGTAAGAGGCAGGTATGGTAGATCTAAAGGATGAATAAATATTTTGTTTTTAACTGAACACACAAAAAAAAAGAAACACATAGACAGTCTTAACCAGTCTGTAACTCTTCATTTGCTACATTTAATTGAGTGTTTAGTGATCTGATGGGCAGACGAAGCCTTATGAAACTTTGTAAGCCCTTAAAAGCAGTGATTGAGATAAATCTATCTCGGTCACTGCTTTTAAGGGCCTGCTTATGGTTATTTAATGATACTTGTAAATGTTTTACTTCTGTTTGCTTAATTGTCTTTTTTTTTATTTTGTCCCTTCCTCTTCTTTTCCCCTTTTGGCACTTGACAGGCAGTCATTGTGAATAAGACATTTTTCTTAATATCTTACCTGGTAAAATAAAGCCAAAATAAAATTAGAAAATAAAAATACAGCAAGCACAGTGAAATGTGATGGCTCACACTTATAGTAGCCTCTCAAGTCTGGAGCCGAAGCAGCTATATTTTTGAGTAGAGATGCTACATTAAATGTAGATGATATTGTGCAATAGGTTACAGTAACATAATTAGCAAATGCATTATCCAAAAAGCCTGACATGAAATATTAATGTACCTTATTAATGTTTACATTCACTGTGGGTAAATGTGTCTTCATGGTTGATATCTATGGAATGTTACATCATTAGATTTTTCATAATTATGATTTGTTTTATGCCATAGTTCTCAATTGTTCTACTTTCTTTTTATCCCAAAAATACGCCTATCACACATTTAGCTGCAAAACTTTAAAAACTGGATGGATGAAGCCTTTTCTGAAGGAGCAGTGCTGTTTAAATCAGACATCATCAGTCACGTGGAATTCTTCATTTGACACCAAGCTCCAATACAACATATTAGCACAGTGCGTTTCCGTATCATCTGCCTGTCTTTACCCACCAGGCACACTTTATAATAAAGATGCAAAACACAAGCTAAGGTAATACACATAGCTAATGTATGACTGATGATGATTTATTGCATGAGTTAATGCAGGATATACCATGAGCTCCTGTTGCTCTCCATTCAGAAATGATCAGTTCAGAGTTATGTGATTCTCAATTACTTGTTTTAGTTCTTAGAAAACAAAATAAGTCTGAACAATTTCTTCTGTTTATTTATTATTTCTACTTTTCTCCATGTGTCTGAAAACTCAAGTCTCTTGGCATTCTGGGTGTACTTTTTTGCTTACTTTGAGGCAACAGTTGAATGAGGTACAGTGACACTGCTCCAAGGAGCAAGGTGCTGGCGATAGACAGCCGTCGTGGAAAATATCGCAGGGCCAACCAGCTGGAAATGTACGCTGGGATCTCCACAGCTGCTGAGATGAAACAGCTGATGTAGGGGTCAGAATGGAGTTGGGATGTGCTGAAGGACAGGCCATAGTACCCAATAGTCGTGGTAAACCTTGGCAAGTCAACGATATGTAGACATACAGCAGAGATTGAATAGAAACCTTAATACAAAGATAATTTAATATGACACATATTTGAGTAAATTCTAACCACACTTTGATTTTATGCAGTTCAGTATCGCCTGTGTTTCAATACAGGTAGAATATTCCAGAGGTTTGTTGCTCTCACAGAAATGGCTCATTAGCCTGTTTTGCTGTTTCTGAATGTGACAATTCAATCTCCTCTAGCAACTGACCCTGTGATCAATAAAACTGGCTCAAAACAAGAGGACACCCCTACACAGTTCAATATAGCACATAAGTGCATATCGTCACCTTCCTAAAATAATGGCCTAAGTCATGTTTTGACAAAAATGTTTTTTTTGCCTAAATCACCCCCTCATGATGCTGGCCACCTCTGGTAAAATCGCCTGAATCCTCAGTTGAGGGGAACATGCAATTCTACCCCCGGTTGTATAATGGCCTATGTCAAAAGTGTGACTCTTTTGTTGAGTTTTTTGTGTTTCCTGAAAAACCTGAAAAAATGACTTAGGCCATTATTTTAAGAGGGTGTCGATATACTGCTTCAAGCTCCAAATACTGCAAAAAATAATATCTATAATAATAATGAAAAATGAAGGTTTTCTATTTCTAATAACAATAAAATAATAATAATTATAAAATAATAATAATAATAATAATAATATCTAAATAATATCTAATATGATAATGGTGACAGTTCTGTTTTTATTAAAAATGTCTCAATTTACTAACACATGTGACTTATGTTACTGGTAATCAGGAGTTTGAGACATTGGAGATGGAAAGTTCAGACAGTAAAAATAACTTGCAGCATCTTTTTTGTATTTGCTTGTGTTTTCTGTATTTTCTGTGTGCCAGGCATGTGTTGCCAAAGTGATTAAAACATTTAACTCGTGTGTGTTTTAATATTTTTTTTAATCTTTAATGACCTCTTTTGAAATGGGACATACGTGTTACCAAAGTGGTGAAGATATTCTCTTCAGTTAATTGTGTTTTTCCCATTTGCAAGTTTTCATAAGTTGTAGTACAACGGGCTCTCACTGCCACTGTACTTAGTAATGTTAAAACTGTTAATAATACAGTACAGCAAATCTCATTGTGAGTTTATGGTGATTGAAATGCTCAGACTGTTTACTCACGACACCAAACAGAGAATGAGGGTTGTGGTTCTGATGTCGCGCTTCCTCAGCAGATCGAAGACGTTGTGGTGTACCTTCAGGTGTGTATTTGCCTTATTAATCTGCAAAATACAAGAACCTCAGTCTCACTCTGTTTTCTCTATTTTCTAAGTTGCCTAATATTACAGGAGTTTTTTCTCTCTTCTTTTTTTTAATTTTTTTTTTGATTTTTTGTCACCATCTTGTCAACTTACACTATAATCTTCAAAGATGACCCTAGGAGCCTGAACTTTGTTCCACTTAGCAGCCTTTCTCAATATGGCTTCAGCCTCCTCCGCTCTTCCCTGAGAGAGCAGCCACCGAGGGGACTCTGGGATTAACCTGCCTCATTATATAACACAGACACATATAGAGTTTCAGTCTGGATCAAAAGACAAACCATTAAGGATGGTGGATATAAGTTATTATACTTCTCTCGGGAGAGAATAATAATGATAATGACGACAATGGGTGCTTTTTCAAAATGACAATCTAAGATCATATGGATGCAGATTAAAGGGCCATGCAGTCAATTAAGACTTAAATTTGACATTTGTTTCAGTGGGTATGTTTCTTTTGGAAACTCTTACTATGAGATAAAAAGATGTAAAACAAATGCAACTTTAATAGTGGTTTAAATTACTGTCTGCTCTTTTAGGCTGTGGTTTCAATTGGAATGTAACTCCAATAACACTGACTTTTAAACACAAATACCTTGGTAAGAGATAAAGTCTATGATTTATGATAATTCATGGTAAGGCAAACAAAATATAAGCTTTCTTGTAGTGAGTGCAACCTACCACCAGAGGGGGAGGTAGGCCAGGCCAGGCGCAGACGAAGCCAACAGGAGAGATTTCCAGTCCCTTAAATAGTAAGCGCAAAGAGGCAGCAGCATGTAGCCAGCAGCATAGCCTAAACATGTGCCTAGAGATGAGTAAAGGACACGCACATTGCCAGTAAAGATCTCAGCTCCTGCACAGAGAGAGAAAGAAAAGCAAAGAGATGGATGTGTGCTGAACAAGGAAGAGGGCATGCAAAGAAGTACAGTATTTCTGACAAACTTGGTTATTTGCATTATCTAGATTCATTCAAAACCATCAAAAAACAGTGTCTATAGAATGAGATGTTCATATTTACCTAGCACCAAAGCAGCTACAAAGTTGGATATTTGCCCCAAACCATTAAAGAAGAGGAGGATGATGAACATAGTCCATGAAACAGAGAAGACTTGAGCAAAGGTAAAAACAGTCTGGACTGCTGTGGTTGCGAAAAGAATTGGTTTCCTTCCGAATCTGAGAATTTGAATGAAAGTAAAAATTAGGAAAAAAAAAATCACTACCAAAATGCATATACTGAAAAGGGCAGGCATGGCAATGTGATCAGCAGATGTGCTCAACACAAACAAGAAATTCACTTTAAAATAATTTATATAATGATGTCTACCAAATTGATATCTCTCTTCTGTTAGTTCGGCTGCGGGACAAGTTACAATTTAATCATCCTTATTAGTAACGGAGTAGGCCTATGGTCGCAACATAGTTTTTCACAACTTCACCCTGAATACATCTAATCAGCCAGAAAAACTGCAAATGGCTGTGAAGGGCCTTAGTAATACATATTATATAAGTTGACTACATGTTTTAATGCAAAATCAAATTAACTACAACTGTAAAATAAATGTAGTGGAGTAAAAAGTACAATATTTCCCTCTGAAATGCAGTGGAGTGGAAGTATAAAGTGGCACAAATTGGAAATGCAGTGGAGTGGAAGTATAAAGTGGCACAAATTGGAAATACTTATGTAAAAAAAAATGATACAATAACTCAAAATTATATTTGCCACTGGGTATCATGTTGTGTGGTACTGACAAAAAAACACTGCTCAAGGTAATTACAAATACCAATTCATAATTAACATAATGTTACATAACTTTCTCTGTGTAAAGTCACACTAAGTATCAAATTACCTTAAAAAAAGTTGTGGTACAGGATGACTTTAAATGAGTGGTGTAGTGTTCAGTGTATATCACTTGAAACTGGTGATTCCAATACCTGTCAGAGAGCTGTCCTGAAAAGAAGGATCCAACAAGAACTCCCAGGAAGTAAACTGTGGAGGTCAATGGCTGCTTCCACTGCTCACTGCACACCAGGTCAAACTGGAATAACCATTCATTAAGAGTTGAACAATGAAATACACAGACAAGAAGACATCCATGTTAATGTTATTGATTTAATGAATTTAGGATGTGCTCTCTATTGTTGGTTTTATATGGTACTTATTCGGATGTCTCTTCAGGTGTACCTGGTCAGATTATGCTTAAAGAATGCTGATATTCTATGTTTTTCTTATTGTTAACACTTCCCATAAAATTACCAAAACCAACAACACATTAGTCCACCTCTTAACACTTTTTGACTTGCCAATCTCTCATCCTAGAGCACAATCTTGAGATCATAAACAACTAACCTACATTAGGATAAATAAATAAAGTCTATGTGATGATAGTCAGAGCACAGTATTTAAACAAGCCTCTTTGGAGGGTTGGACAGAATTTTCCATCGCTGCTAAAGGAAATGTTAAAAAAAAAAGGTAGGCTACAAGAGTCGTTAATACACAAATGCAATTTGTTGATTGATTGAGTTTTTTCAGGAAGACAGTTCATTTACACAAGCAATGATTTCTTTAATGACACCTAATTAACACCCCAGGCAGAATTTTCCATTCTCTGCCTGAACCGTGAAATGTCATGTTAGAAAATGTGAGATCACATATTGCATCACATGTCTCACAGAAAGTATTCACCCAACTAGCACAACAATGAAACAGGCACATGCAGCAACAAAGACACTGGAATTACATTCAAATCCTAACATGCAAATTATGTGACAGAAGCATCAGCAAATACGGAGACCGAAAAAGCTGGCTAACCAGACTGAAAATGCAGTTGGAATTACAAAGACAAGTTGCATTGAGTTAAACAAGCTGTCAAAGGGTGTGCTTCTATGAAATGCAAGCACACTGTAAGGTATTTAGTAGCCTGACATGTACAAGGAAAGACATGATTAAATCACAATTTGGCAATAGCGGACTTCTTTACTAGTTCACTGCACTGAACACACCCAAATGCTGTAGAGAAAAGCCTTATCTCACACAGAGAAATGCAAATAAGATACAGACAGACAGAGAGGGGGCTGATGTTGTGCACATGCTGACACAGTAAGCTGGCACTCAAGACACCTACAACATGAACAGGAAACTGCAAAGGCTGCAAGACAAATCCACAAACAGACTATGGAGATGTGGAGTGAAGACTGAGGAAGAGGAGGATGGGGAAAATGAGAAGAACAACAGGTTTTGGCAACAAGCAAATTCATAGTCGTGGTCACATACACTCACCTCAGAGACAATGGTGGATTGGTAGATGTCTGTGCTGTAGCTCCACCCGTCCACACAGTCCTCCTGCTCCAGGTCTGTGAGGTTGATGTCCCTGCTAGGAATGTATCCCTGAGCAGAGAGATTTCTGACCACATCCAGCTTGTATCTGCTGCATCTGCTCAGCTCCTCTTTCTCATTCACCACCTCATAGTCACAGTGACACAAACTTTAATTTTAATTTATCGTAAAAAAAATTTCAGTGAGTTACTAAGTAAGGAAATGTGTTAAAACGGTGATACAACAATGGCTTTTGAACGATATGGTGTTGACAACTGTGTCCTAACAGTTCCCGTCCTTCTCTATACCTTCATGTTTAACCCTGAAATGTGGCCATATAAGTTTATCAGCCTCTATTTATCAGTTTTACAGAAAAATATTATTTATTATTGAACACTGTTGTAATATTGAGATTCCTTTTTCCTTTGCCAAGATGTTTTTTTTTTTTTTTTAAATCTTCTCAATCATCCTGTGCTCAAAATATTAAAAAACATTTTTGAGGTGGAGCTCTCATATTAACTAATAGCCTACTCACCATTATTGGGATGGTGCTTTTATGCCAGTCCTCTGTGAGGTTGACGTCAACCACCTGGCAGCGGTGACTCTGTACATCCATCAGGAAGACAAGGGTGAAAGAGCCAAATCCATTGGGCATGATGCTGGCACAGAGCAGGAAGAAGATAACTTTCTGAAACCGTCCCCATTGACCCAGAAAAGCTATGGTCTCATCATAATCCCTCATAGTCAAAAGTATCCTCTTCTTTTTGAGACTACTCTTCACTGTCTTCCTGCAACCGTCTCCTGCAGAGTCAAATATCCTTTACCGCCTTACTTTCCAAATCAACAATGTACAGAGGAATTTGACTTGGTGGAAACATTCCCAGTGATACATAAAAGTTATGGTGTCAGCCAAATCATCCACTTCTTTCTAAGACTGCTCTTGTATCCACTGTCTTCTGGCACTGTGTTCTGCAGTATAGTAAAGTTATATCATAAACCCCCTGGGGTTTTTTTCTGCAGCGTAAGTGGAGTCATGCTGCTACCTGCCTCCAGCAAGCCGCCCTGTGCAAGGTAAAACAAGCATACCAGCTGAACTCCCTACATTCCCACAATCAAAATCAAAGAAACGTGAAATCAAAAGGCCACTTGATGCAACTTGGGATGAATTGAGTTCATTGTCCATTAAAAATTTAGAAGTTAATATCCATTGACAAGAAACCATAAAAAAAAAAAGAACAGAGGTCTTGGCTCCCAAAGCTGCTAAACCGGTCTAACCAGTGGTATTACTACTGTCTGTCTCTCTCTCTGTCTGTCTCTCTCTCTGTGTCTCTCTGTCTCTCTCTCTCTCTCTCTTTTCTCTTTTTCTCTTTTTGTTCACAATTGTGTTACATTCACCTGACAGGTGCAGCATATCCAGACGCTGATTACACAACAGTATTATTGCAGAGGCGTGCCTCAGGCTGATCACACTAAAAGGCCACTCTAAAATGTGTGTGTATGGGAGTGTGGTGAGTGGTTGGCTAATGTCTGCATTGTGAACAGCGTTCACACAAGATATCCATAGTTCAGTGCCTAATAAAAGCTTTTTTTCAAAATAAAAACAGCACATTTTAGAGTTGCCTTTTACTGTGACCAGCTTAAGTCACACCTGTGCAATATTCCTGCTGTGTAATCAGCATCTTGACATGGCGCACCTGTGAGGTGGATGGATGATCTTGGAGAAGGAGAAGAAAAATGGGAGCAAATACAAAAGTGTTGCGTTTATATTTTTGGTCAGTGTAGTATATTTTTTGACGATATGGACATTATCGCGATATTAACATGTATGATTCCAGTGAATAATAATTTCTAGCGGGAAATATGCTGTCTTCACTTTGAACCTATTTCTACAAAGGAGTTCAGAAGTAGAGCGCTTTGTCACATGGTGTAACGAAACCAAAATAAAAAAAAAAAATTTACCCAGCCTGAAAATTTATTACATTAACAACCTAAATGATCAAAGAATGGAAAATGAAAACAAAAATGTCCTTAAAGATACACAAGTGTTAGTGTACAGTTTGCACAATTTGAAATGTAAAAACAAATCATAATTTCATCTGCAAAAGACAGAGGAAGTAATGTGGATGTGTGGGTCAATTTCTACTGATGAAGATAAAAGATGTTCACATACATAATAGTTTTTAGTGAAGTACCAACAGAGTTCCCCCCAAAAAAAACTTGCTGTACTGTTACTTAATTTTGGTTTACAATATGACAGAAGTGGTGGTAATGCTACAACTGTCAACAATTGTGAACACAATCAGCTTAAGTCCACCACTAGATGTTGCTGCTTCATCAGCATAATGCAGTGCTGTTTTGAAACCACTTTGCCTTTTCAGACAACAAAATTACTGTTCTTTGATTTTATGCCATCTCATTCATACATTGCAAGATCTAATAGAAATATACATCATTTTTTGATGACTTCACATATTTTTTGAGTTTTGTAGTACTCCAATTATAAATAGTAAAGTGAGTACTAAACTGAAACATGAAACTATGATATACATCCACACTTTAGTGAAGAAGGATTGAAAGAAAGAATGATGAAGACAGCCTTAGCTTTCCATTATACAATCAGTCATCCATGCTCTACTAATAGAGTTAATCTACACTGCACAGTAGCACCTCCCTTTCATTTTCTGCCATGTCTCTCTGTCCTCTCTTTCTCATCTTCTCGTGTCTAATTTTGTCTCTTTTCTCTACCTTTACTATATAAAAGTGGATGAGTTAAAAAGTACAGTTCTTTGGCTCGTGTTTTCTCCTCTGCTATTATTTCTTTGTTTCTTACTTATTAGTATCGACTGGAATCTAAGTCGGTAATCACTTTCTGAAGGAATTTTCACAATTTCATCAAAACCCAAGGTATGATAAAATAATATTATTTGCACAATCTGTATACTTGAAGCAGCACTGATTGCAAGTCATTTTTGTTTTGCAATTAATGTGTTTTGATCACAATATTGGTTAGAATGAACTTTTGTAATATTAAAAACAAATGTTTGCTCTTTCTTACATTGATATAGTAGTGTGTCACAGTAGCCTTTCATGTAGTGGTCTGTAGTAGTAATATAAATCATTAAATACTAAAATAACTATAACAAGTATTCCCACCATTAGTAAAACTACTTAAGCTACAACTACAAATATAACTTCTATTACTTCTACTCCAGAACCTCCAGAACCGAACCATGGAAACTCAGCCGAGATCAGAGCGAGTGAAAACAGTTGTATCTGCTCTCTGCAAAATCCCACTCCTCTTTCTCCTTTTGTACTTCTTCGTGTGCTCCCTTGACGTTTTAAGCTCTGCCTTTCAACTATCTGGAGGTAACAACTGTCATCTAATTGTCAGTTTTAGTTACTCTTAGAATATACTGTATGCTCAGCTTGATTTTGAATTTTAAAGCAGTCCTACTGTCTGTCCCTCCTTTTCTTCGTCTCTCCCTTCTAGGCAGGGTGGCAGGGGATATCTTCCAGGAAAATGCAATCCTGTCTAACCCAGTGGCAGGGCTGGTGGTGGGGATACTGGTGACAGTGTTAGTCCAGAGCTCCTCCACCTCCACATCCATCATAGTCAGCCTTGTCTCTTCGGGTTGTGAGTTAAAGTTTTAACAATCCAACAACGTTTCTTAGAGTTCTTATGGAGAAAGGTCTAATGCCAGCACTTTGACAAGACCTGGCTAATTGAATACCACATATCACAGATCAACACATTTTGTCCAATTATGTCTTTCTGTGTAGTACTGGATGTTCAATCGGCGATTCCTATCATCATGGGCTCTAACATCGGAACATCAGTCACAAATACCATAGTTGCCCTAATGCAGGCTGGAGAGAGAGAGGAGTTTGAAAGGTACGGCTGTGTGTGTGAGATGTGCATATAATAATTGTAGGTATGTGTATTTGAAAGTAACATCTGTAATTGTTTTTACTCCAGGGCATTTGCTGGGGCTACAGTCCATGACTGTTTTAACTGGTTGTCAGTTTTGGTGCTTCTCCCTCTGGAAGCTGTGAGTGGATTACTGAGGCAACTGTCACAGGCTTTGGTCTACACACTTCAGCTCAGTACTGGAGAAGAAGCTCCTGAACTTCTTAAAGTCCTCACTGAGCCACTTACTAAAATGGTTATTCAGGTACTTTGCCTGTGTATTTACATATGCAGAAAAAAATAAATTATAGTAGTATTCAAGACAGATACAGAAGCAAAGCCAGTAAGGGTCAGATACCTGGGAAGCACAACTTGCGAGTTTAACAGTCAACAGGAAGTAATCAATAGAAGCTCTTCAGAATGGGTGCTAGAGGTTTTTGCTAAAAATCGTACCAAACAGTTAATAAAAAGCATTAGCTTACAAGCGCCATGCTAGAAAAAATGTCACCTTTCAAACTGATTTTGCATAATTGTATTGTTGTTATCTGTTGAATTAAAGACAGCCACAGGAATAAACGGGGCAAACAAGCTTAGAGACATAAGATTAAAAAGAAAAGAAGAAGCAGAAAGAAAGAAGCAGCTTTCGAGCAATTAATTTCCAGTTGGAAAGTAGTAACATGGCCCTTCAGACACACTTTTCAGAGCTAGACATTGTGACAATGTGACATTGTGTACATCTGAGTTAGGGACACAAAGGTCTTATTCCCATCCTTAAGGTTAATGTGTAATTTCTTTGTAGACAATTGATGGCAGCAATAAAGTGTAATTCTAACACAGTATGACAATAATGTAATAAAATGGCTCTGGTTTTGCAGCTGGATCGGTCAGTCATTACAGCGATCGCTACGGGAGACCAGAGTGTGAGGAACAAGAGTCTGGTGAAGCAGTGGTGTCAAAGCACAACTGTGGAGGTATTGATACCAAAAATGTCCCATATTAATGTGAAATTACTACATGCTGCTTCTCATGTCCTAGTCCCTGGGGTGACATATTTATCTCACTTAAGTTAGGCACATTAAGCTACTTACATGTATGTTTCACCATCTATAAAGTAGGGTTGTTCATATATTGAATGTGCAAAACTAGAAGTGTACTGAATGTGTTACATTATATTGCATTCTCCTCCATCCCTTTGCCTCAGTGTGCCCTCTACCTGTTTATCATTGCTGACAGGACAATGAAACATCCTGGGGAACTCACAACCTTTCAGAACATACACAGAAATGTACGCAATTTTGTCATTTTCTAGCATTTCTCTAATTTTAGGTTTTTAGGTCTATAGAATAACATCTCTCCTCTCATACATTTTCCCTTCTATTTGTACATTTCAATGACAAGATTTCACTTGTTCATCAATCATCAATCAGTTTTGTCAGTTGTTCCCAGAGAGCAGCTGCATTCTCTCTTTCCATCACATTTTGGTAATCGAATTTTGTTTTTCACTCAAACTCACTTCTTCTGTGCATCAGACCCTCACGATATCATATCTCTGTGTCTCTGCTCAGGCAGGCATCTCTTTGTGGACTGCTCTCTGTCAGACTTGGCCATAGGTTTGATCCTCCTGGCGTGCTCCCTGTTGGTGCTGTGTAGCTGTTTGATACTGCTGGTTAAACTGCTCAACTCCCTGCTAAAGGGCCAGGTGGCCAGTGCTATTAATAAAGTCATTAACACAGGTAATAGAGCAACATGACATCACTATTCCTAAATGCATTACAGCTAAACCTATAGCTTTTCCAGTTATGCTAACCTAAAATTTGTAATCTAGAATTGTAATCTTAAATTTAACAATGATAATGTACCCCCACCTCTCCCATCTTGTCATGTCCTGTAGATTTCCCTCACCCTTTTACCTGGCTGGCCGGTTATCTGGCTGTACTAATGGGAGCAGGCATGACTTTTTTGGTTCAAAGTAGTTCTGTCTTCACCTCTGCCATCACTCCTCTCATAGGTAATACACAAACAAAGACAAAATTAAGGGTATAAAGAAAATGAAAATATAATTAAAAAAATACGACTGCATTTTTATACCTAGCAAACTGAACTTTATATCGATTTATTATTTGTGGTTTCGTTAACATCTGTAATTGCTCACTACATCTGCTGCATCATTATTTGCTACATATTGTACATGAAATAAGCCATTTGTAACTGGAAATGGTAGCAATATCTCTTTTGCTATCCACTTCAACAGTTAATAAATTATCTCCTAAGTGTTTTTACAGTTCAGCATTAACAGGATTGGCCAGATAATGGTTAAGCTTGTTTGTGAAAAAATGCTCCATGAGTAGGAGATTTGTTCAGTTATAGACATATCTCTATAAAAAAAAAAAAGAAAATGTTTTTCACACCTTTTCCTAAAAGTGCCTTACAGTTGATCTTTCTTGTTGTTAGCTTGTATCGCTCTCTTGTTTATGAATTGTCTCAAGTGTAGATTTTGAGAAATGCAGAACTGGAGCTATGGTAGCTGTTGCTAATCATACTACGAACCCTCAGGGATCGGTGTAATCAGTATTGAAAGGGCCTACCCTTTAACCCTGGGGTCCAACCTCGGAACCACTACCACAGCTACACTTGCAGCCCTGGCTAGTCCAGGAGATAAGCTAGCAGCAGCCACACAGGTACACAGACACACACAGACACACACAGACACACACAGACACACGCACACAATTTTTCTTCATGTATCTCTGTATGGTGCTCAAACTGTCACAGTATCTCTTTCATTCTCTTTACTTTCTATGTCTTTGCTCAAGCCTCTCTCTCTCCGTCTTTCTCTCCGTTTATGTATCACTGTAAGTTTAACTTAACACACATATAAGTTTCAATAGCATTGTTAGTATAAACACTTTTCTGGTGAAATTAAGCACTAGCTTAATACAAACAAGCAAACATGCAGTACCTGACCTTGGCAACCATAGCAACCACACAGTATCACCATAGCAACTATCCCAAACAAACTCATGATAAGCTAACAACACCCTACTATTACGTAGAACCACACAGAAACCACCTAGTGGCTAATGTAAAACTATTAACTGTGTGAGTCACCTTCTTAACCACACACATTTAGAAAGCTATTTTGCTAGCAGTCAAAACATCACAACCACTTAGCAAAATGTTCTGACACTATCACAGATGACTTAGAGAAAACATCTCGCAATATCATAGAAAGCACCTCTCTTTTAGCAACCACCTAGCAATGCTCTACCAACCATTTACCTACACGCTTTTTAAGATGCCATCCAAGTTAGTTTTCTATTTGTGTGACTCTTTTGACAGCATCTTTTATCATCACCTCTGTGTTTGTTTCAGGTTGCCTTATGTCACTTTTTCTTTAACCTCCTTGGTATCCTGCTGTGGTATCCCATACCAGCCACCCGCTTACCCATACGTATGGCCTGTGCCCTTGGCAACTGCACTGCCAGGTATGAGAAACAAAATTTTGTTTTTAGTCACGACAAACAGAATTACAGTAGCAAGACCTTCAAGGAAAATCTAAATATGCCATTTACTGCCTTGTGGTTGTATGCCTCTGCCAACGAGTCAAGTTGCAGGAAATATGGGCACAACCTCCCCTTCCTGAGTTACACCACTGAATAATGGCAAGACATGTTTCTGAAGAACATTATGATGTCACAGTGAAATTGAACTTTGATCGTATATAAAATGTCATCACTTCATAATTTTAGTCTGTTAGACATTTGTATTAAATTGTGTCAAACTTAGCGTATGTTTTGTGAGGTCACAGTGACCTTTGAACACCAAATTCTCATCAGTTCAGTGAGTCCAAGTGAATGTTTGAGCCAAATCTGAAGAAATTCCCTCAAGGCGTTATTGAGATATCGTGTTCACAAGCACAAACGGATGTACAGAACAGACAACCCAAAAACATAATGATTCCAGCTCTGGCTGCCACTGGAGCGAAGGCATAATCAAACTGCATAATGGAGAGGGGATAAACTAACATAATTCACACATGCACAGATACCGCTGGTTTGCCGTTTTGTACCTTCTCCTCTGCTTCCTGCTACTCCCATCCCTCGTGTTTGCCCTCTCCATGGCTGGCTGGAAAGTGATGACTGGGATTGGCGTGCCAGTTGTTATGGTGATTATATCTGTTGCCACTGTAAACATGCTCCAGGCAAGGAGGCCTCACTGTTTGCCACTCAGACTGAGGAACTGGGACTTCCTCCCTTTTTGGATGACTTCGTTGCAGCCCCTGGATAACCTCATCACCATGGTGACCCTGTGGTGCAGGCAAGGGAGAGGTAAATATCTCAGCTACTATTATGATACAAACTCAAGCACTTTACTGTATGTTGTTGGCATTATAACACCAATCTAGCTGAAATTCTTACCCTTTGCTGTGTGTTTCACGTCTAGGTTGGAGTTGTAAGGGAAATGATGTCCCAGTGGAGGTCATTTCTGTCAACCCTGATAGAAAAACAATGGAGAAATGGAAGCAGAATGGGAAAGCACAAGAGACTGATGAGAACTGGCAAAAACAAAGAGGACTCAGCAAACCTGGATGTTGTGATCTACAATATAACAACAGAGACAAAACAACAACCACCATGTCTTCAGAGAACAACATCTGCAACATGGGTGCTTTGGGGTCCATCAAGGAAAACACAGATTCAAACAATCAGGGCACTCAACTGATTAGCACTCACTTGTAGTGCTATTATCTTGTGTCTAAGGGGTGCCAGATGTTTCATAAATTCAAAGACCGGTTCATCAGTGAGAAAATGTTTTACAAAAAACAAAACAGAAAATGGAATTTCCAGGGCATCTGTAACTGGTTGCACCAACTCATTGCACTATAAGAAGAACTAGTGTAACTTTTGGGAAGGTGGTCTGCTTTCACATGAGTAAAGCATGAACAGTTAATCAATAGCTTGTCGGTTCCTTACCACCATAAAAAGTGATGATTATTAACAGGCTAGCGGGAGGACTTTTTTTAGAAGCTTAAGTCAAGTGTGAACAGGCAAATATAAATATAAAACATATATATATACTTAAGCTTTGTTCATATATAGAATTAGAACATTAAGCATTGCAGTACTTCTCTTGTGTATGTAACTGGCAAATGTTTGAAGTCTAACATTGTTTTAATGTTGCTTTTTCCCCCTCATTGAAAAATAAAAAATCTATGTTGGAAAAAAGTGTGGAAAAGTAATTAATGATGTTACTGGCTCTGATCAACTGTTCTTACAGCAGATTAAAGCTAAAAATGTTATGTTCGCTGCCTTTCTCTCTCTCACACACACACACACACACACACACACACACACACACACACACACAGTACTTGTGGGCGCTGCTTAAAGTGAAGGAATACATGAATATTTCTGTTTTGTTTTTTATGTAAATGACCGTTTTTAGTGATTCATATGAACAAACTCAACTCTACACAGTTATGTTAAGGTGTATTAAAAGCAGAGATGAGTCTGTTAGAGTGTCAAACTGAGCACTGTGGCTGTGACAGAGAGAGAAAAAAAAAAAACTGAGAAAGAAAAGAACTGTGGTGGTTAATGGTCAGTCACACACATGGTTTCTGGTAAATTCTGAGTTCAGTCAGAGGCTGAGTTGAACACAAACACACAAACACATTTCCACAGAGAATGGTTGGCATATCAGTTGCTAGATAGGTTGTAGAAAAAAATAATTGGTAGAGCGTATTTTGGATGACTTGGACATCTAAATTACTGCTGTAACTAATGATTGTTTTAATTACCAATTAATGTGCAAAATATTTTCTTGATTAATAGTTTGGTCAATAAAATGTCAAAATATGGTAAACAATGCCTGTCCTAGTTGAAGTCGTTAAATGTCTTGTTTTGTCCTACCAACTCAAGATATTCAGAAGATAATAGATATAGGGTTTATTAGCACTTTAGACATAGAAAAGCAGAAAATCATTGCAATTTAGAAACTGGAACTGGGGAACGCTTGTCATTTTTGCTTGAAAAATTACTCAAAATGAATCGATTCATAGAATGATTGCTTTTCTGTACATCAAGTTATTGTTACAGCTCTAATCCAGATTTTGGACAAAGGCACCACCATGGCTGATAAAAATCAAGGACTGGAGCTCCTGATTCACTGTGTTCAGATAAACTGCTTGAAGTGACTCAGGCACCATAAAGATAAGCTGATGCCCTTTTGAAGAGAGAAGGGAGGAGACCAGCACCCACTACAGCGATCACATCTTCCAGCCAGACAAAAGCACACAGGACCCTTCTGGGAGGGAGAGCAAAAGGAAGTTGTTGTCAAAATTAAAAACTGAAATACCCTGAAATACTCCCTGAAAACCAAACACACACAAACAAACACAAAAGAATGTATTGGGGAAAAAAAGATCACACTTTCTCTGCTTTGTAACTTAATATGTAAATGTAGTTCTACCTACTCGTTGAGGTGTGAGGAGACATGCGAAAGAACACTTTCTATTACAAAGTTGCTGATTTGGAAGGCTATGCTCTTTGTCTGTTCTGAGTATACAACATCTCTCTGATGTTGTTCTTTCTTATGAGATACATTTCTTGAAATGTTTTAGCTTACTTCTGAAAAAGTAAGCTAAAATTTTTCTTCCTAATTCCTGCCATGTTGTTACAGCCACTGATTAACTGTTGTTACATTAAATCAAAAGATTATGGATAACTGCTATATCATTACACCATAAGAACATTCTTTTCAGTTAAGCAAAGAATGATACAACAATCTAATTCTTAACTGATTTATATTAGCAAATTAAACTCTTAGAGTATCACATGGTTGCCAGTCTGCTGTATTGTAATGTGGAATGCCAACTAACTGGACAGTTATGTCAAGCAAAAAAGGTTATGTCTATCTGTGTTAACACCAGACACAGCGAGTCCCACCTGTCCTGAGAGAGTTTCAAATGAGGTACGGTGACTGTGGCAGTGACAAAGAAAAAAGCTGTGGTTTTTAACTGTCAGTCTCAACTCAAGATTTAATTTGGCACTTTCCCTGTTGCCTGTGAGAAAGTCTAGTGATGCAGATGTTTCTAAGTAACATGCAGCATGTGGTTTTTAAATAAAAGGCTTAGCTATACAGTACATCGAGAGGCAGGAAATGTTTATATCCGCATTTGGTCTTTGCAGAAATGCACCTCTCAGCTGCAGGTTGGTTTAAAATGTGCATATAACATAATTAAGTGAATTATATAACAATAGCAAGTCTCCATGTGTTGGAACCATTTGATTTTTAAAATGTGGAAGACAACTTCTTCCCCAACTCTGCCCCGAACCCATGCCTTTATTAACAAATGTTCTGCACTTAAACAATTATGACATTAGAAATTATGATAAGCAGTGTCCCTCAAACAGTATTTATCAGAGAAACTGGTGCCATTTGCACAAGAGAAATCAAAAGTGGATTCCCTTAAAATTCATACAGTATAGTGAGGAAATAAACTGCTACACAGTGCCAGTTTGACAAATGTCTAAGAAGAAACATTCACACCTGGAGGCTTTTTGGGTTGTAGCAACGTCTGCAGCTGAAATGAAGTCACACCTCAGCATGAGGAGCTCTGTCCTCTGAGAATGTTGCTTTTTATTCAGCTTTCAGTGCTCTGCACAACTATAGGGTTGAGCACTACTGTCAGCTGTGGCCATTTCTACAGAGCTATTACAAACGAGCCTGTGACTTGACACTGTTACTAAAGATATTTTATTGCTCTCATTGAATTTAGAAAAATAACATGAGTGAGAAGCAATAGCGTATAAGACGCAGAACATTGGGAAAAATAACATAAAGCCTAAGCATGAATCTATAGAGTTACCAGGCAAATCCTGGTAACTTAAAGTTTCCTGGTGATTTGAATTCCACCTGCTCAATCCAGATACACTTATGTAAAAATGAAATACCACACTTTCTGTTACAGACAGTAGAACTGAGACATGTGTGAAATTTGCCATTATGTATGGAGACTTTTGCTGTCTCCTCTCTGTATGTCTCTGTAGAGAGGCATTACAAGTAAAGGATATGTACTATCATTGTCCAGTTTGCAGAATTTATTTTTTATTGAAGCTGATATTTACTTAGTTGTACATCCTTTATACTAGGCCCCTGTCATATCATAATAACATGCAGAAGAAAAGGTTATGGCCCTTAATTACAATCTGTCTTTATAGTAGCTGATAATACAGGTTATTATTTGTCAGAATATTTAATCTAATTACTATCAGATGTAAAATGTTCAGTTTATAACTGCAAAAGCAGAGAATCTTTTATTCATTGGCAAATTGTCAGCAACAATACAACCACTTCCTTGTTTCATATCACAGAACATGATGACAAGAAGACAAGAGCAAAACTGTCTGTCAGAGGAAAATTCACAGGTCAGCTTTAAACAGCCACGAAGACGACATCACAGCATTGTGAATGTGGTGAGTAACGGTTTGAAATTTGAAGTAGAATAATTAAAGTGAGCAGAAACACTGTAGTTTTTTTTTCCCCCATGATTTTATAGTTTATATAAATAGAGTTTATAATTTCTGAGAGGGCTTAAATTTGTATCCCTTTTCTTCAACTGATTATGAAAATAAATAATCTACACATGTTATTCATATTGCTCTGCTTAATTTTTTTCATAAAAATGTATTTTCTATCTTCAAACTAACAACTAACCTGAGGTTTAGTCATTTTATAGTATATGAATTAATAAAATTTAACATTTAAAATTTACTTTTGATTTATGTTTCAACAGACAAACAATGACTTCAACCTTCATAATACTTGCTGCTCTGGCAACAGCAGCTCTGGGAAAAGGTACGTTTCACTGCAAGTATGTTACTGCAGTTACCAGTATGTTATACTGACAATAATTCAGTTTGACAAGAAAAAAGAAAGAAAAAAAAGGAAATGATGATGTATAATAATATAAAAATATAATGATATAATAAAATGTTGAATTGGTGTTGTACACTATTCTCACAATTCATTTAATTTGCATTTAAATTAAGCATTTCATAGTTTTCTTGCTTGTTTTTTAGGGTCTGTTGAATGCAATTTCTTAATACCTACTGGAGGTCAGCAGTGTTTTGGAGCAGTGGGGCAGTTGTTACTTTTTCATCTGCCAAATACATCAGATACAGAAATTAATTTGACAAAGGATGAGAAACATCAGGTATTAAAAGTCAAAAATCATAAAGTGAGTCTAAATGAGGATTACATGAATCAGTCTGAAGGCTTCACCGGTGGAACATTAAACCTTGGCAACGCAATGAAGAAACACTCTGGAGACTATGTGTTGGAAGAACATAAATCTGATGGCACTTTAATGAGAAAAGTTACTGTTCATCTAGAAATACAAGGTAGGTTAAATAAGTAAATAAAAATAATATTTGTCCAACACCAACTTTGGATGAAGAACAAAATAAACACTAACAAATTTATGCATAAAAGGAAATAAGGTGGTGCATTAAACATAGATATCCATCATTACAGTATATATCCACACTTAAAAATACCCGCAGCTTAAAGATGATCTGTCATTATCTGAAATTGCAGCTCTGTGTTAAGGTCTACAAATGGACCGTGCAATGAAACTCTAATAAGGGTTCGAAACTGAGAATTTGTAACATTTTAATTTAATTATTTCTTTTCTTATAAATATTTTTGGATAATTTTTTACTGCTATGTGCAGTACATTTAATTTCAGGATTTTAAATGTATATATATATAGCAAATATATAATAAATGCAACTGTAAAATAAATGAAGATTTCTTGAGGTTATCTTAATTTTGTAATTTTAAGTTCAATGCCATTTCATAGTTATATACCAAGAAAAATGTTTTTTTTTTTCACTCTGATACTTAACATCTTTGAAACCGTCTGGAACCTCAAACTGTCTTCTGTCTTGTTGTCATATTGTTTTTAATAATAAATTCACATCCACAGTAGATGCTCCTGTGTGTTGATCATGGACAATAACATGTTCTTGAAATATAATAACTTGGTTTGAAATTTGTTTGTGTTTCCTAGATTTTCCTTCTTCCTTCCCTGTTGTGACGGTGGCTGTGAGAGCTGGTGTCATCATTCTATTTCTTATCGCTCTGTGTCTTGGTGTCTGCTATTTACAGAACAAAACAAGACCCATGACTGGTAATGAAGGTAAGAGAATATAAGGTCTATGATAGCTAGTGCTGTACAGAGGCCAGAAAATGTAAACCTTTGCAATGACCTGGTTTTCTGCACTGATTGATCATAAAATGTGACCTGATCTTCATCTCAGTCTTAAACGTAGACAGTAACCCTCAGCTAATATCACACAAACAATGATATCGTTTTTCCTGAAGGAAGGGGAACAAAAAGGGGATCTACTGGATGAGACCCTTAACTGATTATTTTCAGACCCATGCTATAACATGTGGTTGTTACAGATATCACCGGTGCTTGGCAACTCATGACCAATTATTGTTGATGTTGCTTTCACTACTTCTTTCACCACTGTTGACATCTATCTTTAAGGAGTTTGTCATGCAGCCTTGCTGGAATAATAAGCCAGAACTAAAATCAGTAAACAGGACATGTGTGTAGGAGGCTTAGGCCTTGAGGTCCTGCAGGATGGAGTGAATGCCAAGGGGATACAGCGTCCTCTGCAGACCTATTTTCTATGTAAACAAACTGAGATGGGTCAAGTGTCACACTGGATAGATTTTTAATCTAGGTCCTCTCTGTTATAAAATGTCTTAAGGTAAAGCTGCCTGCTGTGGAAGCCTACATTACCAACCTGAGTTGTAATACCGTTTGAGGAAATTATTGTGTTACGACAACAGTTTTTAGCTTTTCCAGGTATTTCCAAAGATGCCTTTCTCTGCTCAACTGTTGCATACAGGATCCAGCATAATTGTAATATGAAACATTAATCTTGCAAAAACCTTTACTTTCATTCAGTCTTTAATCAAAATCAATAAACGGGAGCCCTCTTAAAAATCTGCCTTTGCTGTGACGAATTTACTCCATTTAAACAGACTTCCTTCTTTCAATTAAGTGTTGTTGGGTCTCACCATTCAAGAGACCAAATGTTTCTTTGCTCCACTGGACAAAGGAACTCACACTCCACAGTTCCTCACAGTTCACACCTGGGGACGACCCTTCCTCCCACGGACCCCACTGGCCAGCCAGTGTGGGTCAGTGTGTGACATGTGACCTTCTAGACCTTTTCTCTCTCTCTTCCCTTCTTGGCTTGCTCTGGGGAGCAGCTCCAGTTCTCTCCTCTCAGTTCTTCAAAAGGGCAACAAGGCCCCAGCCCAGGTCAGCTCTGCTACCTGAGAAACCAGCTCTCTCGCCGGTCTGCTACCAGCAGCCTGCAAACGCTCTTCTCCTCAACAGCAGCGACCTGCTTCGGATTAACTGTGAGTGAACCAAATCCTCTTCAGAAACAGCAGCTACAACACAAGGCCAGCTGATTTTCCAAGCAACAGGATTCGTAGCAGAGTTAGCATGGAACAGCTAAATCTGTGAGGAGAACAAAGGAGATAACAGCAAGCAACGCAGCCAGACAGGACTTTACTCCATCAGGAAGCCTCCCAACTCATTGGATTTTACAAAACACTGGAAAGGACCTCTTTGCTTGTTCCAAGGACTGGGTAACGTTAACTGACTGGGCCTAACCTTTCCCAGCACAGCATAGCACAGCATAGCTAAGCAGCAGAAACCTTAACTTTGTTAAGGTACTTGTTGATTGATGTCTTGTTGTTGTAATGTTTGCTTAGGTTGTGGTCAGTCACACAGTTAATCGAGTACTCGTATGTTCATACACCTAGCAGTACGTCTCAGTTCTAGAACCTGCATGAAGCTAACCTCCTCTCTCTAACCTGGTACCTTTTAGATTACATGAGCTAGGCTAACAAAGAAACTCGCACCTTCCCTCTCACACACACTAGGTGGTCTCAGCGGCCATTTTGAGTAGTTTCTTCGTTTACCGCCATCTTGTGTAGTCTCCTTTGTTCAGGTGATGTGGTCACAGTGACCACATTGAATCGGCCATCTTGCCTTTGTCTGTGTCCCCACAGACACACACACATACACCTTCACACAGACACACACACACACACACCTGTATATACTAGATTAGACATTGTGTTTTACTCTGCTCCATTGTTAATAAATGTCTTTAAGTAATACTACTGGTGTGTTTAATGTTGCACAAGCGTGAATATTGCCAACCTCTACTTGGTAGAATTCCAATCCTTCAACTGTAACTTACTGTTGATTTGGTAATTTGGTTATAGTTGGTAAGCTAATGGTTAATCAGAGATCCAGATTAATGGTAATAAATCGAGACTAAAACTATATTGGCTATTTTGCCTATTAGTTTAGGCTGGTGCCCTGTGAACTTTAATTAATTTTAAAGTTATTATTAAATATTAATATTTTTAATATTCATATTTTCTTAATTTATGATAGCCAATAAATTCATAAACAACCAAAATCCAACATATTTGGTGTCTAGCTCATGAGGTAGAGCTCAGACCCAACAGTGTGGTTTTCTTTTGATTTATCTGCTACAATTTATAATTGTGGGAATTGTTATGCCCTCTTGCATTTGCTTTCCAAATGGGACAGTGCCATTTTTTCAGTGACTTGTTTTATAATTTTGTCTGACAATGTATATGCTTTAACAAAAATAAAATAAAAAAAACATGTATTGAAATACTTGTGATCAACACAATCGACAGATTTCCTTTTCACTCCAATGTTGAGTTGTTTCCTGTGTGCTTCACCATACATACACTTGTTCTATGTGAATGTGCAGAGACATCTTTAAAGTAAAATGGAATATCAGTGAGATCAAGTCAGACAATGGTTTTGGTCAGTACTTTATCATCTCCTCTTACAATAGCAACTTAAACCACTGTGAAATTGTGTGACACAATATTAAATTTAAAAAAAGAAAGAAGAGAACAATTCTTTTAATAATTCTACTCTACAGCAACAGTGCAGGGAATATTTTGCAGCTGAGACGAAAAGTATGAGCTGCATGTAGTGATCATCATTTGACCACAAGGTGGAGACAAATATTCCCACATGTAACTAGAAAATGTAGAGACAATTTTGAGGTACTTGTAATTTACTTGTGTAATTAAATGTGATTTTGTATGTAGCTGGATCAGCATAGGCTTACTGAGAATCTATATAAACCCACCTCCATAATGAGCTGGATCTACATGCATTCTCTTTTGGTCTCTGTACATGGCGCCGATTAACTCAAAACTCTCCCTCTCTCTGTTACCATAAAATATAGCTGTCACTACTGCTACTGCTGGTATTACCATTACCAGCCCTATCTCTGTGACTAACTGTGTGTCCATACAGAAAGCGAAGTGCATTTTAGGTTCGACGAGATAGTAGACCAAGTCAGTGGGAAGATGTGAGTTGACACAAATTCACCCACGGCAGCAGGAAGGAACTCATGCAAAGTCGTGTCTGTGCAAGTTGAAAATGTTTTCGACTTGAACAAAAATGCTTCATAAATGTACACAGATGAGGAAAAAGGAGAGAGACTGGTGGGAAATAAAAGAAAGTTTCTGGTAAATTCTGAGTTCAGTCAGAGGTCAGAGTTGAACACAAACACATTGCCACAGAGCATTCTAGCTTGGTTGCAGCTGAAATACAGTTGGTACACTGGCTGTTCATAAACACAAGTTGTCTGGCAGTGAAAGTTGTGCGCATGACATGATGTGGCGCAACACCTAAGCTGCCACTTTGCAACAATTCCAAACAAACTTACAACCACCTTACAAATTAAAAACCACACAGACCACCAGACAACCCAGAATGTCATTACAACTACCTAAAAATAACAAACTGACAACTTAGTCAGTATCTGAAAAAGTATCCAGCGACACTGAATTAGGAACCATGTCCACAAATTTCTTAGTCAACAAGCAAATGAAAATAATCTTCAGATAATTTTTTTTATTTTTTAGCTTTTTGTTAATGCAGCACCATTTTAAATCTGAATACTCAGTAACCCTGTGGCTCTGAGGCAAAAAAACAAACAAAGCATCACACATTATTATTATGTTGATCTATTATATCTATCTATCTATCTAACTATCTATCTGTCTAAACAATGCCTGTCCAAAAGTGACGTCAACAAGTGTCTTGTTTTGTCCCAAAAACAGTCCAAAACTCAAGATATTCGAGTTTATCATCACTTCAGACAGAAAAGCAGAAAATCATTGTAATTTAGAAACTGGAACTGGGGAACGTTTGACATTTTTACTTGAAAAATTACTCAAGATTAATTGCTTTTCTGTACATCAAGTTATTGTCAAGCTCTAATCCAGATTTTGGAGAAAGGCACCACCATGGCTGATAAAAATCTAGGACTGGAGCTCCTGGTTCACTGTGTTCAGATAAGCTGCTTGAAGTGACTCAGGCACCATAAAGATAAAGTGACGCCCTTTTGAAGAGAGAAGGGAGGAGACCAGTACCCACTACCTACTCGTTGAGGTGTGAGACATGCGAAAGAACACTTGCTATTACACCAATGTAAAGCGCACCAAAGAACTGTTTCAAGTTGCCGGATTGGAAAGCAATGCTCTTTGTCTGTTCTGAGTATATAACATTGCTTTGATGTTTTTCCTTATGAGAATGTATTTCTTGAAATAAAATTATTGTATATTGAAACGGTACGCTAAAATATTTCCTCCTTGATTCCATTCCATAATTCCTGCTGTGTTGTTACAGCCTCTGATTAACTGCTGTAACATTAAATCAAAAGATTATGGACAACTGTCAAAGTTTCAAATGAGGTAAAAATGAAAATGGTGAAATGGCGAAAAAATGTGGTTTTTAATTGTCAGTCTCAACTCAAGGTTTAATTTAGCATTTTACCTGTTCCCTGTTAGAGAGTTTATGCAGATGTGTCTGAGTAACATGTATATGGTTTTCAAATAAACAGCTTGGCTGTGTGGTCATTTGCAAGGCAGGAAATGTTTATTGCTTCATGTGGTCTTTGCAGAAATACACCTCTCATCTGCAGGTTGGTTTATAAAGTGCTTATAAAATAGTTAAGTGAATTATATAACAATAACAGGTCTCCATGCATGGGTGGTGAAACCATTTGGAAAAATGCAATTGCAAAATGTGGAAAATCATTTCTCCCCCCACTCTACCCTGCACCCATGCCTTTACGGACAAATGTTCTGCACTTAAACAATTATGACAGAGAAACTGGTGCCATTTGCACAAGAGAAATCAAAAGTGGATTCCCTTAAAATTCATACAGTATAGTGAGGAAATAAACTGCTACACAGTGCCAGTTTGACAAATGTCTAAGAAGAAACATTCACACCTGGAGGCTTTTTGAGTTGTAGCAACGTCTGCAGCTGAAATGAAGTCACACCTCAGCATGAGGAGCTCTGTCCTCTGATAATGTTGCTTTTTATTCAGCTTTCAGTGCTCTGCACAACTATAGAGTAGAGCACTACTGTCAGCTGTGACCATTTCTACACAGCTATTACAAACTAGTCTGTGACTTGACACTGTTGTACTTAATATATTTTATTGCTCTGAGTGCATTTAGGAAAATAACATAAGAAGCTACAATGAATAAGAGGCAGGAGATTGGAAAAGATAACATAAAATCTCAGCTGTCTGTATTAAATGAATGAAATGAACTTATTTTTATTGAAGCTGAATATACATATTTACTTAGTTGTATATCCTTTATACTATGGCCCCTGTCATATCATAAAAACATACAGAAGACAAGGTTATGGTCTGTAATTGTTCAGTTTATAACTGCAAAAGCAGAGAATCTTTTATTCATTGGCAAATTGTCGGCAACAATACAACCACTTCCTTGTTTCGTATCACACAAGATGACAAAAAGACAAGAAGAGCACAACCATCTGTCAGTTGAAAACTCACAGGTCAGCCTCAAACAGCCAAGGAGTCGACATCACAGCATTGTGAATGCAGTGAGTAACAGTTTTAAATTTGAAGTAGAATAAAGTGAGCAGAAACACTGGTTTGTAGTTTTCTTATCCCATGATTTTATAGTTTATATAAATGGAGTTTATAATATCTGAGAGGGTATAAATTCTTATCCCTTTTCTGAAACTGTCTGATTATGAAAAACAAGCTACAAATGCTGTTCATTTTGTTCAAGCTTAATTCTATAAATATGGATATTCTGACTTCAAACTAACAACTAACCTTGAGTGCAGTCATTTTACAGTATATGAATAAAATCAAATATATATAAAATGTTAAAATTACTTTTGATTTATGTATCAACAGACAAACAATGATTTCACACTGCATGATCCTCACTGCTCTGACAACAGCAGCTCTGGGAAAAGGTAAATTTCACTACTACCAGCATGTTATATAGACAGTAATTCAGCTTGAAAAAAAATATTCAATATTTTAAGTATGGCAGAAAAGTTTACGAAGACAATGGCTGAATTTATAAAAGAGAAAACAATTTAACATTTCTTTACTGTAAAAGTCTGACTTTCACAGGAAATTATAATGATATATAATATAAAAATGTCAAAGACAGCATAATAAAATGTTGAAATGGTGTTGTATACTATTCTCACAATTCATTTAATTTGCATTTACATTAAGCATTTCATTGTTTTCTTGCTTGTTTTTTAGGGTCTGTTGAATGCAATTTCTTAATACCTACTGGAGGTCAGCAGTGTTTTGGAGCAGTGGGGCAGTTGTTACTTTTTCATCTGCCAAATACATCAGATACAGAAATTAATTTGACAAAGGATGAGAAACATCAGGTATTAAAAGTCAAAAATCATAAAGTGAGTCTAAATGAGGATTACATGAATCAGTCTGATGGCTTCACCGGTGGAACATTAAACCTTGGCAACGCAATGAAGAAACACTCTGGAGACTATGTGTTGGAAGAACATAAATCTGATGGCACTTTAATGAGAAAAGTTACTGTTCATCTAGAAATACAAGGTAGGTTAAATAAGTAAATAAAAATAATATTTGTCCAACACCAACTTTGGATGAAGAACAAAATAAACACTAACAAATTTATGCATAAAAGGAAATAAGGTGGTGCATTAAACATAGATATCCATCATTACAGTATATATCCACACTTAAAAATACCCGCAGCTTAAAGATGATCTGTCATTATCTGAAATTGCAGCTCTGTGTTAAGGTCTACAAATGGACCGTGCAATGAAACTCTAATAAGGGTTCGAAACTGAGAATTTGTAACATTTTAATTTAATTATTTCTTTTCTTATAAATATTTTTGGATAATTTTTTACTGCTATGTGCAGTACATTTAATTTCAGGGTTTTAAATGTATATATATAGCAAATATATAATAAATACAACTGTAAAATAAATGAAGATTTCTTAAATTTTTTTGTATTTACATTTTGTGATAATTAATTTCAACTTGACTAAATATTTGGTCATTATTTTTTCAGAAGCATTTTGCCTTTGTTAGACACAGTGGAGAGAGACAGGCCCTGTGATATGTGTCTTAAGCCACTGAACTAATAGAAAAAGTAGTGACTGGATTTATTTGTTTAAACATGCTGATGAAAAACATGCAAGAGGCAAGCTGATGCACCGGCCATAGTATAATTATTTCAAGGTCCATTATTCATTGTTTCATCATCATCATCATCATTATCAACCTCTGATCTATGGTGGCCTTTGAATTAATGTTTAATTCCATAGGTACATAGATACCCCTAAAACATGCAATGAGAATTATCCAGTAACTCAAATCCTTTAAGTTGTCTTTCTAATGAAAACATTTACAGTTAGTGTGTAACTGAATTGTTTTAGGCTCCAAAAGGTTTTTCTACACTTGAAGTACAAACTACAATAGATGTTGTAAAATAAATGAAGATTTCTTAGATTTTTTTGTATTAACATTTTGTGATAGTTAATTTCAACTTGACAAAATATTTGGTCATCATTTCTTCAGAAGCATTTTGCCTTTGTTAGACACAGCGGAGAGAGACAGGACCTATGATATGTGTTTTAAGCCACTGAACTAATAGAATTAACTAAAAAGAAAAGTAGTGACTGGATTTATTTGTTTAAACATGCTGATGAAAAACATGCGAGAGGCAAGCTGATGCACTGGCCATATAGTATAATTATTTCATGGTCCATGGCCTTTGAATAAATGTTTAATTCCATAGGTACATAGATACCCCTAAAACATGCAATGAGAATTATCCAGTAACTCAAATCCTTTAAGTTGTCTTTCTAATGAAAACATTTACAGTTAATGTGTAACTGAATTGTTTTAGGCTTTAAACGATTTTCTACACTTGAAGTGCAAACTAGAATAGATGTTGCGGCTCCATGATTTACAGAGTTGGCAGTGGCACTTTGCTTTAAATCATGTATTTGCTGTACATGTGAGTATGTGTTTGTCTTCCAGCTCCAGTGTCAGAGCCAGCTGTGTCTCAGATGTGTTTGTCACCAGAACACATGAAGGTCAGCTGCTCCTTTGAGGGAGATGGAGTAGAGTTCATTTTGACTTTGGACGGTCAGTTACTGATAGATACCAGAGACAACAGTCTGTCCCCAAGTCACTGGACAACAAACACACAGTCGCTGACGGGGAGTACAGCTAAACAAGACACATCCAGTGTTTCAAACGTTACCCTCAGCTTACATGGTCAGCTGACAGGAAACCTGATGTGTAATGTTCGAAACAATGTCAGCAGAGATAAAACAGCTATTCACCTGAAAAGCTGCAAAGGTACAGTGTTTAAAGAACGGTTATCTTAATTTTGTAATTTTAAGTTCAATGCCATTTCATATTCTAATGCTACGAAAAAATTATTCAATTGATTTTTCACTCTGATACTGAACATCTCTGAACTCTTGTGGGTGGGAGTAACCGTCTGGATTCTCAACTGTCTCGGTGTGCTATTGTTTTTTTTGTTTTTTTTTAATAATAAATTTAAATCCACTGCTACCGTAGATTTTTCTATACATCAAACATCAGATGAATGAAAATAATTGATAACAGTGTCATTATGATATGATCATTTTGTTTGAAATTTGTTTGTGTTTCCTAGATTTTCCTTCTTCCTTCCCCGTTGTGACTGTGGCTGCGATAGCTGGTGTTGTGACTCTCCTTCTCCTTGTGGCTTTGTGTCTTGGTATAAAAAAGATTTATAACAAGTCAAGACCCACAACTGCTAATGATGGTGAGTGAAACGATGAAGTAAACTTCTGTCTCAATAAGGACCATACTGATTTAAGTTAAGTTACCATAGTTTTACCATCTTAACATTTTACTCCTACATTTGAGATGGCTATTGCATTGTATCCATTTAACACCATGAAAATAATTCTTATAGAGTTGCTTAAGAAAGGTTAAAAAGAAGACATGGTGTCTTCTGTGACGTGTTATCACTTCAAGACTTATTTGTTGTCTGTTTTGTAGTTTTCCAAGGTAACCCTGAAGATGAAGTCATCTACACAGACGTCAGAGTGACAAGAAATATGAAGAAAACCCAACCCACCATCCACAACGCACCATAATTTCCTCCAAAGTCCTTATTAAGTGTCAGCCTTTTTTTTTTTTTTTTTTTTTAACCCTAACCTTTACCTTGCCTGAAACCACATATCTTAATCTTGAAATAAAAATATGATCTGAGAACATTG
>NW_019525445.1:2664117-2675828 GCF_002814215.2 Seriola lalandi dorsalis | reverse complement strand
CACATTGGCTGTAGATCTTTTAACAGCATAACTCTGCTCAACAGTTTAAAAGAAAATCTTGTTTCATAGCATTACAAACTCCTGTGCAGTGTTTTGGTATGTGATAAATTATACATACTCACACTGATGCAGCAACGGTTTGTTTTGTTTTTTTCTATACAGTCCTCACTTTTTTCCCCAGAGCTGAGCTGAGTCTCAAATCAAACATGGAAGTCTAATATGATGTTTTATATAGAACAGGGGTCTCAAACTCAATTTACCTAGGGGCCGCTGGAGGTAGAGTCTGGGTGAGGCTGGGCCGCATCAAGTATTCCAAAAAAAAAGTTCAACTGATCCAATCTTCTCAATCTTAACAAGTCAGAACATGCAGAACATGAACAGTTCTTCAGAACATAGGCTTCATTTACTTCCTCCTACTCTTTGCTGCCAGAGACTTGGCAGCGCTTCCTCTCACACAACTGAGCCACATTTGGCTCGAGGGAGGAAGCAACTGAGACCCTCAGTATGGCTTTAAGATGCTCATCTTTAAGTTTGGACCTGAACTTTGACCTATGCCTGTAACATGCACTGTTTGATCAACTCGCCGTCTTTGAATGGCTTTCCTGCCTTAGCAATCATCTCACTCACCACGTAGCTAGCTTTGACAGCCGCTTCACTCTCTTTGCTTGCTTTCTTGAAAAAATCTTGTTGCCTCAGTAGACATGTTTTAAGTTTGGCGACCTGCTCCTCTCGCTCATCTCCCAGGTATTTTGCATACTCCTCAGCATGTTTAGTTGAGTAATGACGTCTGATGTTATACTCCTTGTGCACCGCGACTTTATCCGTGCATATTAGACACGTTGGGATGCCCCTGTGCTCAACAAAAAAATATTCCGTCTCCCACTTCTCCTGAAATTGTCTGTGCTCATCGCCAACTTTTCTCTTCGCGGCAGGTTTTGAAAAAGACATGACTGGGGCTGACAAAAACCGTATATCACTAGGTGACAGGATATATTTTCCCTCCACTCGGTGACCCAAACATGTAATGTTACAAGTGACCAACTGCTAATTCGCGTTGTTGTCACGAGCCTGAGCTACGGTAACCCACAAGTGTTAAAAAATATAAAACGCCCAGATGCATGTGAGAAAAAGCACGCGGGCTGCATTAACACAAAACTTTGATTTCAGGCAGGAGGCCACAAAATA
Organism: Seriola lalandi dorsalis; assembly: GCF_002814215.2. NCBI lineage: Eukaryota > Metazoa > Chordata > Actinopteri > Carangiformes > Carangidae > Seriola > Seriola lalandi. The sequence continues at coordinate 2,674,643 of NW_019525445.1, read as the reverse complement.
TTGTTCTGGGGGCCGCAATTGGCCCGCGAGTCTGAGACCCCTGATATAGACAATTACACGTAATTAGACCAAATGGCATACAAAAAGCCATACATCAAGAATCAAGTCAACGCTAACGTGAAAGCTTGATTTGTGAGTCTTCACTGTATTGATTCAACCAACGGACATCAGTCTACAACAGCATGACCACATCTCTCTCTCAATTTTCTTTGTCTGTTTTCTTTGATCTTCTATTCTTTCTCTGCAGTCAAACACAAACACCAGTCTATTCCTGTTAGTGCAGCAGAAATAGCAAAAGAAAAAGCTGGGTATTTTGAACCAACATACAAATAAATGATGTGAGCGTGTTTATTGTCTGGCCTGCAAACCAACCATGCCTCATAGAAATGACATTTATATCCTACTAATCTGCAACAGCAAATACTTTTGAAGGAAACACAATGCAGACTAGTTTTTCTAGTAACATAAGGAAGAAATGTTGCAAGTTGCAAAATGTTGGTAACAAAGCCATTGATGCATGTTCACTGACATCATAGTTAATTTATTTTCCTACAATAGCCACTAATAGCAACAAAAGCATGATTTAACTTCTTAACCTTGTGTGTTAAGGCAGCCACAACACTTGGTTAAGGTCAGGTCATGTCATATTGTGATCTTGATTGAATATGCATAACAGTGACTGAGAAAACAAGGTGTCCAAACTCTGGTCGCCAAAGTCTGTGTGGTACATAAAATTGTGTAATGTGTAATTGAGAATGTGAATTGGTAGTATATTCATATCATTTAGTAGACAGGATTGTGCAAACTTAAGTAGGAGTCAGAATCAAGTCAGCATTTTACATGCTGCATGGATCATGGATCATGAGAGAATGTAACCAACGATGCGTCACTCTGAAAGAAATGTGATGGTCAGAAAGACCTCTGGTCCCCATTTATCTTTACACATCTGCATCACGCTGCCACTTCGACATGAAATATCAAAAGATAACTGGATGAATTGACACACAAATTGTGCTTGCTGACATTCAATGGTAACTTTTGATAAATAGCAGAGCACATTAATTCAACTCTCACACAACAACTATACTTGTCCTACTGCATGCCCACTTCCTGTTTCCTCACCACCACAGGCTGCATGTGTGTGTTCACTTTGTGCCTGTCTGTGTGTCATGTGCCCATTTCTTTCCTTATAGCCACCTGACATCCATCATTATCCATCTGTGTGTTGACCAATGGACTGAAATCTTCTTTAAAGACATCTCTGGACCATGCATACCACTAGGCATGCAAAAACAAAAATATCTTTTCCAGTTCTATCTTCATAATGAAATGCGGCAAAAATGTCATTAGGTGTATGCTCCTTTAAGTGGTTAAAATTTTAAAGTGATCTGATATGTCCACTGTATAATAAGGTGACTAGGTACAGTTATAGGCCCTCTTCACTAGGCCTGTAGAATTCACATTAGAGCTAAACACTCAGAGTACATGATAGTACATGACAGATATGATAGTTACATGATTATTCACAATTAAAGAATACACCAAATGATGCCAGTTGTGCATGATATACAAATTTAGGTCAACAGTCTTTATCTAAAGACCATTAGAAGCACAGTAGATTTATATTTGCAAAATAATTCAAGCGGCTTGTACTTCACTGGTGTTTGGGTGAGCACAATATGCCACTTCCTCAATTCTACCCACAGAGCAAGACAAGGACGGAAATATACCACCCTGCCATCTTATTTTAAGAGCTGCGAGTGATAGTTTTAAATTTGAGTCTACCAATACTGACATTTGTGAAAGTATGAAAAAGTAGTGTTTCATTTATTGTTGCTTGATTTTTTGTAATTTCTCAAGATCTAAGTGTCTTTTTAATTTAAACTAAAAACCAGGTGCAAGTGATGAGTTGGTTACTCTTCATCATTGTAGAAAGCTCTCAAAATTACATATCTGCCAAAATTTTGCCATTAACTTGTCTTTGTGTTTCAAGTTGACTAAAACTTAAACCGAATGTGTTCTAAGCCTGTAATAGTATTTGGAATAGTATTTGTACAGTTTCATATTTTTTGATCTTCAATTTGAAATAAAATAATGGATACTACATAAAAATAAAAAGCACCATCTTTCAGCTTCAATATGAGAAGGTTTACGTCACTATAGAAAGTGTGTGTGTGTGTGTGTGTGTGTGTGTGTGTGAGATATTGTCCTTTTAAGACATACTGTCCAAACTGCAAGGGTTTGAACTAAGTTTAAACAAAGTTCTATGGACTAACGAAAGGCAAATCAACCTCTATTAAAATGACGCAAAGAGAAAAGTGTGGGGAAAAAAAAGAAACTGCTCATGACCCACAGCCACCACCTCATCTCTCAAACATGGTGGTGGTGGTTCTGTTATGGCTCAGACATGTATGGCTGGCAATGGAACTGGCTCACCGGCATTTATTGATGATTTCATTTCCGAGGGAAGCAAAAGCCTGAATGCAGCGGTATACAGGAGCATTCTGTGCACTCAGATTCAGCCAAACGCATTAAAACTCGTTTGCACAACATATCACCATTCAGGAGGACAATGATCCTAAACACAAAGCAAAAGCAACAAAAGAGCGTTTAACGTTGAAGAGGAGGAACAATCTTGAATGACGGAGTCAATGACCTAATCTCAATCTGTTTAAGATGCATTCTGTTTTCTGAAGACCAGACTAAAAGCAGAGAGACCACATAACATGCAAGAGCTGAAGGAGGCTGCAGTGAAGGCCTGGGAGACCATCACCTGGGAAGATATAAACTGCTGGCACTGTGTATGGGTCAAAGACTTCAGGTAGTCATTGACTGCAAAGTTGTTGCCTCATAATACTAACTACACGTTACAGACACGGTACATCCTCTCTATCCTCTCCCTACACGCTGCTTCCTTATTCCTCAAAAATGGGACTAGTGACCAAAGCTTGACTTCCACTGCGTAATATTTTCTTGTAGAAGGCTGCGTCCAATTGAGACATCCTGTTTAAGTCTAATCTTCTATGCCAAAATCTCCTGCATAAATTGCAACTACATTCAAAAGGTAAGTCTGCCATCCACATAAGCTCACAGAATGCATCATTCAGAAATATGAATCCAAACACAGCAGAGAATACCAAACTTCTGCACCAAATACAGCCAATGTTCGATGGTCTGATATTGAGAAACTATGTTCTAGTCAATATCAGCAGTTGTAATCTGAATACGACATGAACCTCACTAATTTTGCCATCAACATGAGTACAATACAAACTAATTAAAAAATAAGAAAATCAGTGTAGTGCTTCAATAGTACTTAACTGAGTGCAAACAATTGCTTTCGCAGTTCTCTCCACAGAGCAAGAATAAAAGACCAGAAATACACCGCCCTGCTGTCAGTAGAACATTTACAAGCCACAAAGAGGACGTCCTATTTTAAAAAGTGGTGAGTGACAGTTTGTGTGTATAAATGCTATTGTTAAATACAGTGTAAACTGTAATTAGGCATTATGCATATAATTCAGACATATTGTTCAAGGTAATGTTTATGTAATGTTTATTTATTTATTTTCTTCTTAATTTTGACTAAAAATCCACTTCATAATCCATACGAAAAGGCCACGTATGAAAGCAAACATCTTTTTAATATGGAAGGCATGTACTATGTTTTAAACATAATTTGATTGTGTTACAACAGAAAATGAATTTCACCTACATGATCATGACAATTCTGGCAGCAGCAGCTCTGGCAAAAGGTAAACTTCAATGAAAACAAACTGTGCAGTTAATAGTACAGTTGTATAGACTAAAATCACTTCAATGATAATATATATTGAGTTATTATTATTATTATCATAGTTAACAGCTATTATATCATTAGTTATGTTACTTATTTTGTCAATTAGTAAATTAATGAAAGAAATTGCTGAAACAAGTAATTAATGCAAACTAATGCAGGGGAACTGTCTCATGTATATGCAGTAGTTGATATTTATATAATAGAGATATTTTCTTAACATCTAGGTGTTTTTTTCCCCTCTTTATTTTTATTTAAATGAAGTTTCACATGCCAGTTAAAAGAATGATGTTTTGATGAGTATTTTGTTTTTGTTTCTATCAGGGGCTATGGAATGCAATTTATCTGAACCCACTGGAGATCAGCAGTGTCTTGGAGCACTTGGGGAGCCTTTGATTTTTTACCTACCCAGTGGTACAAATAAACAGACAACTCTGAAAAAGAATACCCAAAGCATTTTAAGGATAACCAATAATACAGGAGTTATCAACAGCAAATACAATGACCACTCAGCATTTTTCACAAATGGAACCTTTAAGCTTGAAAAAGTGACAATGAATGACTCTGGAGATTATGTGTTGGAAACTCATGGATTCACTGATGGTCTATTATTGCACAAAATCAACATCCATATTGAAATACAAAGTAAAATATATACAATATATATATGAATAAAGCGTTGAACACCAAGTAGATGTAAAAATGTACTATAGAGCTAAAAATAAAAACATGTTTAACATTTTAAACTCAGCAACTATACTGTGTACATTTCAGGGAAGGAGGGACTTGCTACCTGTTTAAATTACAAAGTAAATAAATTATGTTTAATCCTAAAAGGTATGTGCTTAACAAATTGCGTCTGTCTCAGAAGTGTAGTTGTGTGTTAAAGTTTGCTCATATGTATTGTACAGTAAATCTACATCGGGATAAGAACAAAATGTGCAACTTGTAGTTTGTTTTTTGTTTTTTTTAATATTGTAGTTTCCTATATACTGGAGTTTATTTGTTTATTATACAAATATTGAACGACATTTGGGAATTTTCTTACTATTCCTTTATATAATTTCTAAACAGTGTTATTTATATAAATATAGAAATTATACAATATAAATATTTTCATGTCAGTATTCACTTTTTATACACCTTTAATTACCATTTGGATACAGTCTCCATTTGATGAAAGTTTTTATAGTTGACAACAACCAACATTGAAAGTTTTCCAGACCTCAAAATGTTTTTTTCAAGTTGAAATAGATATAGACAGTTATATATAACAGTTTGCCCAGTTTGCAGGGTTGGTACTGTATGAATGTGACTATATAACTTGTCTTTCAGCTCCGGTGTCTGAGCCAGCTGTGTCTCAGATGTGTTTGTCACTAGAACTGATGAAGGTCAGCTGCTCCTCTGAGGGAGATGGAGTAGAGTTCATTTTGACTTTAGACGGTCAGTTACTGATACATACTAAACCTGGAAGTACAGATAAACAACACAAACCCAGTGTTACCATCAGCTTACACGGCCAACTGACAGGAATCTTGACCTGTAATGTTCGAAACAATGTCAGCAGAGAGGAAACATCTATCCACCTTACCATCTGCAAAGGTAGTGTTTTTTGTGAAATTATTGAATTCTACTTTTATCTGTTTATTTACTTATTTCATGCCTGAGATAATCCCCTGGTATTTCATATTTTTACATTGATATATTAAATAAGAAAAAAGCAAACTAACTTTCCAGCTAGATGCAACAAGTTGGCTTTTAGATACAACCTTGTGCATTAATAGAGTCTAAATACCGAGAACACATTTACGATTTTCCTATTTAGGCCCTAAAAATTACGGCCTACATCAGGGCTGAACGATATGCAAGAAAACAAAAAGTCATTTCGCAATTATTTTGGCAGATATTGTGATTGTGAAATGAATCACAATTTCAGTTAAAATGGTAATTTTTGCATTTCAATTTCACTGAAAAGAAAACAGAAAAATGATGGGATTTTCAGAGTGGCTTGTAGGAAACAAATATCACATCATCATCAAACCTTTTACATCTGGAGAATATGATCTGTAGTCCAGGGCATCTCTGTAGCACCACAATGCTTTAGTTATGGTATGTTGATAAATCTATGTTTATCAAAAAAAAAAGAAAAGAAATTGCAGCTCCTGTGACTTGGATATTGCACTTGACCATATTGCCATTTCAATATTTTGATTAATTGTTCAGCAAATCTACATCATCTTACTTGGGATAATGTTTGTATTTCAAGGTTCAACTTCCCAACTTTGTCTTTTGACTGTGGCTTTGATAGCAAATGTTGCCTCCCTGCTTCTCTTTTTGGCTTTGTTTCTTGGTATCAAACATATGAATACTGGTACTGCGTGTACATGTGACTACATTATTGTCTTTCAGCTCCGGTGTCTGAGCCAGCTTTGTCTCAGATGTGTTTGTCATCAGAACAGATGAAGGTCAGCTGCTCCTCTGAGGGAGATGGAGTGGAGTTCATTTGGACTTTGGACGGCAACTTATTGATACAGACCAGAGCTGAGGGTACACTTAAACATCACGCACCCAGTGTACCAAATGTTACCATCAGCTTACACGGCCAACTGACAGGAATCTTGACATGTAATGCTCGAAACAATGTCAGCACGAAGGAAACATTTATCCACCTTACAAGCTGCAAAGGTAATATATTTTATGAAAGTATTGAATCTGTTTTTATCAATTTATTTACTTACTTATTTCATTTCCTGATTAATATATATCAGGGTATTTCATATTTTCAAATTGATTTATTAAAAACGAAAAAAGCTAATTAATTTTCCAGCTGGATGCAACGGGTTGGCTTTTAGATTCAGCCTGACATATAAATAGAGTCTTGTAAATAACAAATACACATGTAGAATCTTGATCTGTTTAAGATATAACGGAACAAGAAATATTTCAGAAAGATCTTTGAGGCAATGAGAATGACATATCTACATCATCTCAGTAACGAATTGAGATTGGTATTTGTTTGTGTTTTTTAGCTTCTGTCTGTCATTCCATTGTGGCTGTGAGAGCTGGTGCTGTCACTCTACTTCTTTTGGCTCTGTGTCTTGCTGTCTACCATGTACAGAAGAAAACAAGACCTAAGACTGATCATTAAGGTGAGAGAAAGATGTTCTCCCATGTTTTCATATTACTTGTGTCTCAATACTTACATTTTTGCAGATTTTACCCAATGTTTTAATTATTAACAATGTACAGTATACTTGACATTCCCTTGAATAATTTTAAATCACAGGCTCCTGAGTGAGTCTATATAGATTTATGTTTCAAGTAAGTCCTGCAGTAGATTCATTTTTAATTCAAATTATGACACAAATTGCTTGAAATTGGTAACGTCAAAAAGAAAAATTAAAGTCTGAACTAATTTGAACTTGAAAACTCTCAAATGTATTACCACAAACAAAGGTTATCACGGTCAGATGAATGTCGAGTCTCTTTTTCATTTTGCTTCTTTCGTGTAATTCTGCAGATTCGATTGCTCACTGTGTCGTTTTAGTGATGCAGACCACAAGGCAAACCAGACCGAACTAGGATCAGAAGGCATCGTTTTTTTCTCCAACAACATTAAAGATGAGCCAACCTTAGCCTTACACTGATCTCTCTGGAGATGTTTTGACTTTAGAGCATCATTGACTATGTGTTAATATAGAAAATAAACAATAAAAGTAAAAATACCCAGTCATTTGCTGCAGGATATTGCCTAGCCTTCATGATGGAACAACTTCTCCACTATATTGCCACCTAATGCATTATGTAATAAGGTTAGTGTTATGTAAGTCCACCTACAGTTGCATACCCAGTGTTTGTATGATTGGGGTATTTACTGCCATATCTATATTGCGCACTAGACTGTTTCATGGTAAGTACTTCCTATTGCCTCTTATCTGTGCTATCATTTTAAAATTGTGGATTTTGATTTTTAAAAAGTTACTAAATATTCTTGTATTCACTTGTAAAATGTATCTGCTTTAATTCTGTTACTTTAAGTGATTTACTTTGTAACTATGTGCAGCATTGTAAATAATTTTTTAACTTTTTATATTATAAACACCTTACAAAGGATTCAGACCCCATTCACCTTTTGCACACTTCATTATGTTGTAGCAAACACATTTAAAGGACTCTGAGAGTATAAGGAAAATTATTCTCTGTTCTGATTAGATAAAAATTGAAACCTTTGAGCAGAGAAACACCACGCACTGCTCATCACCCAGCTAATACCATGACTACAGTGAAGCCTGATGGTGGCAGCATCATGCTGTGGGGGTGCTTTTCAGCAACAAGGAAACTGATCAGAATTGAGGGATCGATAAACAGCAAAATGTAGGGAGATCCTTGAAGAAAACCTGCTCCAGAGTGCATGTGACAGTTTATCTTTCAGCATGACAATGACCCGAAGCACACAGCTAAGAAAATGCTGGATTGGCATTAGGACAAGTCTGTGACTGTCTTCGAGAGGCCAAACAAATGCCCAGACTTAAACACAATGCAGCCACATCTGAGGAGAAACCTGATAATGGGTTTTCAAAGATACTTCCCATCAATTCTGATAGAGCTTGAGAGGATCTATCCAGAAGAATGGGAGGAACTGCCCAAATACAGATGTATAAAACTTTTAAATTTTTTTTTTTTTAAATTTAATTTAAAACAAAGTGTGTAAAAAGTTAAGGGTCTGAATACTTTCCACAGCCACCATAATTGTCATAAAAACTTTTACATGCATTTTTAAATAAACATTGATATGATTCATAAATAAGAAATTTTGCTTCCTGCCTGTTTAACCATCACAAACAATTAAACTAAGATCAAATAGAGAAAAAAGCAACGGTGCATAACAATAGTATAATATTGTTTCAGGTTTCTACCATACCAGAAAAAAGTGGAAAGTCTTCTGCATTTTGGTTTGTAATTAGTATTTGGTCAGTGACTAAAATATAAAGGTGTAGCTTGTGGGTTAGTTCTGGAGAAAGTATGTTGTTCTTTCAGGTACTCGGAGAACCGAAGTACAAGCTGAGAGCAGTGCTGAGATCATTTTTGAACACAAGATAGAGCCAAAAGCACTTGTGTAACTAGACAGTGATCATGCAATAAAAAAAAACAGTCAGTCTGTGTTAACCTTTGTGTGGTTGTTTAAATACTAGGCTGGTGTGCACACGCAGTCACATTATGTTAAAACTGTAATAGTCCACATGAGCTACTTTGGAAATGGCCACGGTGCATCAATTGAGGATTAAGATCTTGAATGCTCAAAAGTATAGCCTTACCATGCATATTTTTTTTTAATGTGGCAATCTGGCTCCACAGGGTGTCAGCAAGATTCTAACTGCAACAGAACACACTCTAAACTATTGTCTTTTACTCTTTACACCACATGTAAAGTGAGTTTCGTCTGTGAGAGTTTTGAGTGGGCTACATGATTGTTATTGGTGAATGACTCTCTTCACATACTTCAATATTGAGCATCAAATCATGGCTGAAACAAATAAAGCTCAATTCATCCTGACTGTGTTGATTCAGACTACCACAGCATAACCATATCTCTCGCTCTACCTCTTCTAACCATCTTTGATCTTTTATTATTTCTTTGAATAAACTCTGCGCCTGAGCAGTGACACAGAGTACAGAAAATAGCTGTGGTTTTTAACAGAACTTGAAGATATCAAATGTAGGTGTTACTTCCTTTAAGTTTCCTCTAACAAACTTTACTAATGCACACTATGGTGAACAGTGTATAGTAGGCTACACTGTTTGGAAATAAATCCTATGCGAGTACATGTAGGATGCTAAGATAAGTCTTTAATAGTTTATTCTCCTACAGAAATTTGGGGAAGCACATCTCTGGTAGGGGAGGAGAGCTGTAACTGTCCATCACATAATTGATATTGACAGTATGGAAAGTAAAACATATTAGGATTTTTTATAATAATATTAATGTGTGAAACATAGTTTTCAATATGATCAAGTTCCTGAGTATAAGGGTCTGTAAAGTGACAATGCAGGTACAATAGGCTTTATAGAGGAAACTAATGGGAATGTGGTGCTAATATCATAACCCAGAGAAACTGTGACGCAGTCTCACTGAACTGCTAAACTGTAGTATGGCACCACAGTAAATGAAATGCAAACTACATTTTAATTAAAGAATACAAGAGGGAAGGTGGGCATAATGCAATGGTTCACACCCAGTCACAGAGAAGAAAAACTATAAACCCTTCTGGTATAGCAAAATAAAAAAATAACGAAGAAATTTCTTTGTCTACAGACAGTGATAGCTTGTGTCACGTAGCTGCCACATGGCATATTCATTTAAAAGTCTTTCCAGACAACTACACATTACAGATTTATGTCCGCTTTCATCCTCTACCTATAGTCGGCCCCCTTATTTCTCAAAACTAGGACCAAAGTCGCCATGTTTCTTTTAACTTTGTCTTCCGTTGTGTGTCTCGTGTCCACCATATGGCATCTTTTGTGTAGACGGCTGACATCTACCAGTCTGTGTTCTGTGTGGCTTTTGTATAGATGTCCTTAGATATCCTGTCTACCTTGTGTCGATGCTGACTCGATGCATATAAACCACAAAGATGATACCTTAATCTGTTGCAGCATCTGTAAATGCATTCAAAGTCACTCGGGCAAATGTTGTATGTTTTGCAAGTACCTTCAGAAAAAAAAAAAAAAA
>NW_019525445.1:2614617-2663946 GCF_002814215.2 Seriola lalandi dorsalis | reverse complement strand
TTCCCTTAAAAAAAAAAAAAAAAAAAAAAAAAATACTATATATATATATACATATATATATAGATATAAAATATATAAAATATATAATATAATATAAAAATAAAAAATACACCAGAAACTTCTGCATCAAATACTACCAATACTACCAATGTTCAATGGTTTAGATCTGAATAAGGCATGAAGCTCAGTAAATTCTGTCATCAGAACGAGTACAATACAAACTAATTAAAAAATTTAATTATCAGTTTAGTGCTTCAGTAGAACTTGGCTGAGTGCAAGTAACTGCTTTCTCACTTCTCTCCACAAAGCAAGACCAAAAGAACAGACATAAACCGCCCTGCTGTCAGTGGAAAATTCACAAGCTACTAAATAAGCCACAAAGAAGACATCCTACCGTAAAAGTGGTGAGTGACATTTTGTGTGTGTGTAGCCTTTATATAAAATTACTGTGTAAACATATCTTTTGATTAATTTAATCTTTTAATTATGCAGCGATCAGATAATCCAGACATTTTGTTCAAATTTAATGTTTCTTTAAGTATCTGTTGAATTTGATCTATTTTGACTAAAAAAAAAAAAATAATAATACTTAATATTCCACTAGAAAAGGCCACAAATGAGAGCAAACAACTTTTAATTTGCTGGTTTTTGTTTACACTGTGGAAGGCATTTGCCATGAAGACATTTGCCATTTTTTAATGTTTCAATAATAATTTGTCTGTTATAACAGAAAATGAATTTCATCTACATAATCATCACGACTCTGGCAGCAACAGCTCTTGTAAAAGGTAAACTTCAATAATTACAAATTGTAGTTAACAGTACTGGTGAATAGACAAAAAACACTATATTTAATGATATTTAAAATGATTAAAAACAGCCATTATGTCACATTGTAAGTATTCATGAGTCATTTGGTCCTGTAATGGACATGGTTATGGTTTTGCATAGTTAATGAATAGATGCTGGACAAAAGCACAGGAAAATAATCATGTATATACAGTAGTGAAGAGATTTGTCTCAGATGTGTTTGTCATCAGAACAGATGAAGGTCAGCTGCTCCTCTGAGGGAGATGGAGTAGAGTTCATTTGGACTTTGGACGGTAACTTATTGATACAGACCAGAGCTGAGGGTACACTTAAACATCACGCACCCAGTGTACCAAATGTTACCATCAGCTTACACGGCCAACTGACAGGAATCTTGACATGTAATGTTCGAAACAATGTCAGCACAAAGGAAACATTTATCCACCTTACAAGCTGCAAAGGTAATATATTTTATGAAAGTATTGAATCTGTTTTTATCAATTTATTTACTTATTTCATACCTTGATCGATATAAAATCCTCATTGCTATTTGATATTTTTTAATTGATTTATTAAAAAAGAAAAAACATTTCAGGTGGCGTAGATTGGCTTTTAGATACAGCCTCAAGCATAATTTGAGTCTACATACCAAGAACACATCTAGGATTTTAAGCTGTGTTTTCTCCTTCAGAACAATCTCTAGAGCCCTTAAAATGACAAATCATCTAACTTGGGTTAATGTTTGCATTTCTAGGTTCTACACCGCAACTTGGTCATGTGACTGCAGGTGTGATAGCAATTGTTGCCTGCCTGCTTCTCCTTTTGGCTTCGTTTCTTGGTATCAAACACTTAAATAATAAAACAAGACCTAGGACTGTTAATGAAGGTAAGAGAAAGACGCTCTACCAGTTCCCATGTCTTAAACTAACATCTGTCTCACTTTGGAACATACTGATAGTTATGCATATTCTTTGCTAAATTAGTATCGGGGTCCTGGCTGTGACCAAAATGATCACATATGCAACCATTTTTTAAAGGGATGTTAAAATTTCACATGGTTGCATTTGTGCGAGTGCATGATGATCATTATAGGCTGTTTTGGTGCCCTTCTGGAAGGGGTAGTGCATTAGCCACTGTGTACAGTGCCCTGAGAGCTCAATGCATTGCAACTTAAACACAAACAAATTCAGAAAACATCTTCATTAATTTGACAACACATTTGTATCGTGCTTGTCTATTTGGTTGTGTTGAGAGTATTTGCAGTGTGTGTGTTGTCAAATTGATGAAGAGGTTTTCTCAATTTGCTTGCGTTTTGTCTATTTCTATGTGCTTTTAAGTTGCAGAGCATTGAGCTCTCAGGGCCACCGAAATTGTAGCTGAAAGTAGTACTTTTTCTTCTCAAGTGGCTTGGGGCTCAGTTGGTCTCTCTCTGCCTCCACTTATCATCAGTGCTCAGGTTACCTTCTTCCGAAGCGGTCTCTGTGGGTTAGGCATCTTTAATAAAGAGAGAGGGTGGATGAGCAGGTGAGAGAGGGGAAGAGAGGGAGCAAGGTGGACTAGTAATCACTGCCTATTACACAGAATATGGGGAACATATTACACAAAGCCTATTGCACAAAATGTTTCTCCAAGTTATTTATTATTCAATTTTTTTACCCAACCCATCCAAACCTTTAATTTTTTCTATTAAGCCTACCCAACATGCAGGTTATGGGGTTGACCAGCACAACATTAGCTTATTATTCTAAAAAATAAAATGGAGGAGAGGAGGAGGTTGGTGGAGAGGGAGAGTCAGCAAGAGGTTCTGACTCAGGCACAAATGATGATTAGAGAGTGCAGGTGCAAACTGGGAAAGACCAAATGTGCTAGTGAAGAAAAAAAATGCTACTTTCAACCACAATACATGCTAACACAGTACCTGTGGTTGCAGGACGAGGAGAATGCTATGCTGTGTGTGAATTGTAGAAAATGTGGCCCATCTGTTGCATGCTTGTGCAACAGTAAGAACTGAAATACCAGATCAAACACCCAAGGCAATACATACATACTGTTCAGTCTTTGCTTTTATTTGATTACATTTTAGTCATGTTTTATTTTAAAGTTATATAAAAGAAGATAACCTATTCTGTCGGCCACTACTCCTGGCAGACAAACTTTATGTTCAGATTAGAATATTTAGCAAATATCAAGTCTCGAGTCACTGTCAACCATGCTTGTCACCATTCTGTGGTACGACAGTTGAACGGAGATACAAATATATATTTCAAGTGTCTATTTTTATTTCTTTCAGATAACGCTGAAGATGAAATTGTCTACTCAGTGGTTAGAGTGACGAAGACAATCTAGACACAACTCGCATAAAAATGCAATTAATTTTCTCCCAAAACGTTATTCATGACCAAGCCTTCGTCTGAACCCTAATCTTACCAAACCAGAGTTTTCAAAGTCTGACACTGTCTGTCTTATATGGCAAATCCCAAAGTTTGAAAAACTATTATCCAACCAAAATAACGTGTGCTGAATTCACAGTGGTCATAAGAAACAACCTGCCAGTAGAAATCCATAATTTTTCCTCAAGTTTTGCCACTATGCAGGTAGATAAAAACCTGCTTGATGATTATTTCTGAGGACATAGTTAAAGGGGGTGTTGTACCAGACTACATTATTTTGAGCGGTGTCTAATTTTGTGTACAACTTCATTACGTACATGAGGGGTGCTGAATATTGAAACACCTCTCTCAAAACCATAATTCTATTAACACTTCTATGACTAATAAAAAAGATTAGATCGCACAGGTGTACCTAATAAAGTGGCCAGTGACTATATATATTGCACTTTAGAATGTCAATGTAAATTTCATAGTACTTCTTAAATCCTCTTGGTTTTGGGGTTACCATGTTAAAGTGTGGAATTCGTTGTTAAAATCATTCATGCATTTTTTTCCTCATATGTGCGTTTTTATTTTTGTGGCTTTATTTTTCATAGCTTGTTCTGTAATTGATTTTGAAAATAAAAAAATATCCACATCTTACAACTAATTTCATTTTCATTTGTTTTCTCACATGAAAACTATCAAACCAAGATCATGGAGCTTATTCACAATGTTCTAAGAAATTAAAAAAAAAAAAAACGAACACACCTGCGGATCTAGATATTGTTCTGCTAGCTACTATAACACTTGACCTAAAAATAGAAATTTTCCAGTGAGCTGAAAAGTAGTCATTAGTTGGGCTGTTGCTCTGTGTTTAGACGAGGGGAGCTGGGTCTCAAAGTCAAGCATCAAGTCATAACCTGAAATGTAGTTCTGTTTTTCTTCACCGTGTTGACTGTTCTAACCTAAAAAAAAAAACACATAAACTGTAACCCAGTTTCACTTTGCTGCTAAGGTGAAGCGGCAAAGAGATAAAAGTGCACGCTATATTTTACATTAAGACTGTGTATTTATAACAGATATGAAGTTATGTATTTAGAAATCTTTAACTAAAGATAGCAAATACCAACTTTTCTCACCAAACACTAGCACTGGTCATTAGTTCAAATTTGAAGGATCTATGTTTAAGTTTGTGTTAACACTCTACTATCAGACAACCGCAAGATTCTCACCAAGTCTATAAACTACATATATGCTTTGCTTAGTACTTCTTTCTTCTTTTTCTTTCCGTGATTCTTATCACAGAAGATTACGGACAAGAAGAGCATACACCAGCCTATAACTGACAGAGTTACAGTTACAGAGTCTTTCACAGCCACGTCCCATTTTGAATGCAATTGCTAGCATAAACCAAATGAGCATAAAAGTTGTTATTTTAATTTATGTATGACAGTAGTAAAAACATGACTTCCATCTACATAATCATCACAGCTCTGGCAAAAAGTACATTGTGGGGAACTCTATGTATGTATCTATGTATGTAGATCAGTAGCTTCAGAAATACTCAAACCAGCCCATCTGATACCAACAATAATGCTTCGGTCAAAGACTGATTGGATAATTACATGATTAAGCAGGTACAAAAATGTTCCTAATAAAGTGCTTGAGCATATACAATATAGTATGATAGTATGGTGTATAAACAAAAACACAAAAGAAACATTATTGATGAATTGTGCATTTTTCAAGTCAAGAGAAAGATTAATCATTATCATTATTATATTATATTATTAACACAAAAACTATAACTTGAAATATATGTTACATTGTTGTTGGTGATATGTACAGGTATTTCGTGAAGAAAATCATCAAAAAAAGTCAAATATGATGTGAATAGGAGACCGTTTTACAAATGGGAACAGGACATTGAGAGTGTTTCGCTTGACATGTTCATCGGTTTGTAAGTAGTAATTTTTAAGTGATTTAACAATGAAAACTCATAGCTGACATCTGGAATGTCTGGAATCTCTGGTACTAACTGCAAAAACAGCCATTACCAAAGAACTTGACCTCTGAGTTGTAAGTAATGTAGTTAGCATCATTAACCACATGATGGAGACAAATGCCACCACAGGCAACTAGATAATAGTCAAGAAAGAAAATCTCAATAAATCAGTGTATCTTTGCATTTAAATTAAGTTTACTTATTTGGCAGATGCTTTTATCCAAAGCAGCTGACAAGTGAGGGACATACCCAAAGCTTCAGTGCAGTAGGAGACCTTGATGTAAGTACTAGGTACCACATCTATTCAATACAACAAGGAGATCAGGTAAAGAAGTGCACCAAACGCGCATAACTTCTTGTTCATTTTATTATGGCTGGTAACTTTTAACCTCTGATGAAAACTGATGAAGATAATTATTTCCTCCCTAACTGTAAAATCATGGTAGAGTTAACCACTCCTTAACCACACTGGCTGTATAAATTGCAGACCTGCATGTGGTCTGTAATAACTGCAGAGGATACTGTTCACTGATTGAGCATTACAACTTCCAAGAATGTTTTAACCTTTTTCTAGTTTTCAGCTTTGTCACGGAAGCCACTGTTACATGCACAGTGAGCAACTGACAGACTGATTTGACCACAGGGTGGCGACAACATGCAACAAAACACCTATATTCCTGAATTGAATATTTTAGGTTTAAAGAATTGACTGCATGGTCCTCAATACATTGGGACAAACTGTCCAAACCTTCAGCTTGAAACAAATCTTCCAAAGACCACAATATAAATTCAAATTTGGATTGTGGCCAAGATTAAAACAATACCGACTCTCTTAAACAACTACAGCAACGCTCATGTTCAAATCAATATGTAGGAGATAAGTTTAGCAATACTGAATACTCCATAATACTGAGTATTGATAAAAAATGAAATAAAGAAAAAGCAGAACCACGGGAACATGACAACCCCATGAATATTCAGCCTCCACTGGTGACTCAGAGTTGAGAATCAGAAAAATTCTGATTTGGGTACAAACCTACTTACCCATTATAGGGTTTTTTTCATTAGAACACCATAATACTGCAGGGGCACTCAGTGATACCCCTAACTCTCGCTGTGTGAGTTCAGGTTTTTTTTTTTTTTTTACTTAGTTCTATATCGACATTTTGGAAAGACATGTTTCCTGCAACATTTTCTCAGTCAACTTCGTTCATTATGACAACAATGACAGGTATTCATGTTAGTTAGCCGTCACTAGAATTAACAACTCACCACATTTAGATGTCAAGAAATCCCATTTCTGTTGAGCTGCATATAAGGAAGTGTCTTTCACTTTGGGCAGTAGTAGTAACTGAGGAAGAGAGAGCAAGGATGAGGGGGATTTAACAGAGTGTAATGGTAATAACTGTTAACTCTATGCATGGTACACTGGAACAGCTACTCGGTCTCACATCATTAATTACTCCACACCAAACACTAGTTTAAAGCACATCATTCTACCCCTCTGGAGCTGCCTCAGTTTGTCTATGTTAAACCTGCAATCTCTTTTAGTTGTTCACTAATATGCAATCTCTAGGACTGCCTTTCCAAATGTGCTTTTTACATTTCTCTTCTCTTCATTACAATAAAGTACATAATATACTAAGTGGGCAGTTTATTTTGCCACATCATCCATCAATGCTTCATGGACTTACTTCTTTATTTAAAAATGTGTTAGTGTTTTGAAATTCTTGTAACTGTACTCAAATTTTAACATAAAATAAATACACAATGTAAACCTGATTAACTGTACAATTATCTTTCTTTCATACCTCCTTCCACTCCATCATCTCTCTCTCTCTCTCTCTCTCATAGGCTTGCTGCCATATCTCTGGTTGTGTTTCGAAAGGGCGATTCCCACAATCTTCAGTCCACCATCTGCCTTTGCATAAGCACCATGCCGCAACATATGTCGACCCTCACCCACAGCCACATTTGAGACTGACTTTACACTTAGGTCATATGGAATAACACTTATGACTACCACTTTCTCTACCTGCCACCCTCCCTCTCTACCCCTCTGTGTTTTAATGGGGTGACTGCAGGAGAGAGAAGGAGGTCTTCCCCCTTTGCCTGACACCTCTGCTTTGAGAACATGTGGCCTGGGAATAATTGGGTTACAACTGCAGCAGTCCAATGAGCTGGCCTTGATTTAGAGAATGACTCCATTTACTTTTGTCTGACTGCCTGCTGCTTCCACAGCTGCAGCTTTTATCCTCCATTCAGGCTCAGGATTTTACAGTATATAGGCTTGGCAGACAGCCAGAAGAGAGAGTGGAACACAATCCAAGCATTAATATACTAACCCACATTCAGTGGGTAAGGTCAGAGAACAATATCGTTAATGACAATTAATGTAAAAAGGAAAATCTGTGATTCACTTTCTTTTTTCTAAAATAAGAGCCACTTTGTTTTAATTTTTGTTCGCTTTGGCAGCTGTTGTGAACAAATCCCATATCTTGTGTCTCAATTCCTTATTATGAACAAAACAGGGCACATATGTATAAGGTCACACCACATGAACAGTTAAGATGGTACTGATGTGTACATATTGTTGTTTTTTCTGAGCCGGAGGAAATCAACCTATTCATTTTTTTCAGCTCAGTGTAGTATCTTCATTTTCACTATGCATTTTATGCATTTCATTGTGGGCCTGAAGGGCCATTTTAACAGGTGTATCCAATAACGTTAATGATCGGTGACCCAGCATGCACAAATCTGGGCCTTTCCTCTGCAGCCATGTAACGCTAATTGATTACACCTGTGCTTCCGTTGCTAAGTCGAGAGTAACCATCAACACTAAAGTTAAACTAAAATCCGAGTGATTTCAGTATATATGTCTTCATAATATCTCAGTGTGAGCATCACACTCAAAATATGGTTTAAATTTAGTAGCTATGCAGTTGGAACTCAACTAGCTAGCTAATTGCTATAGTGTTTGTTTTGGTAAATTTAATAACAGGCTTAAATTAGTAATCGTGTCATTAGTTTTTACAACAACAAGTTACGTTACCTTACATGACCAATTATAATTTAAAAATCACTTGTGATATTAGATGTAGTAACTAATCCCAGAAGAATTTTACTCATGTCTTACCAGGAGTCCATTGGAAGGAACGACGAGTGAGCAGGCGTTGACAGGGGAAGAGGAGTCGGCTAGCGTTTGCCAAGAGAAAACAGCCCTTCGCGTAACTCCAAAGATTCTTGTGTCTTCATAGCTGACGAACTAACCGCACCCCCATATCTTGGAAACATTGGGGTTTTGTTCAGAGATGAAGATGGTGCTGGTCGTAGTCATGGACAGTGATTAGCCCTGAAGATTTTACGTCAAAAGAGGCGCGTCGCTGTAAACCCTCGAAATCTCGCGAGAATATGTAACGTCACTTTTGACTGTAGGCGATACTATGGCCATTACTTGCCTGCTCTGGGCAGTTGTGCTGGTGGTATCAGGTTAATCCTCCAACCACTGTTAACTACTGTCTAGTTTCTGGCTCAGAATGAACACCTAATAGAATTAAACATGACAGGCCAGACTAAAAGTTTTTCACTGTGTAAGAGAGTGGACTCTTCTGAATGCATTGATGTGCACTATATGTTCATTGTGTCAGAATTGTAGGGAATACAATTAACTGAAAATGTAATTTGTGTTCTGTTTTCCTCCAGATTTGTCTGGTCTGAGTTTACTTCAGTTTACTTTACTGGCACATAATGTAAAATGTACAAGTCCATTTGCTCCCATAGTTAGATTGACCATGTATGCTGCATTTTATACAGAAAAAGAAAAGAATCAAAGGAAAACACTAAATTTTAATGAGATGGTGGATGGAGACAGGTGCATGGAAACCTGATGAACTGTATTAAGTAAAATAATTCTCACACAGCATTATTTGTTTAGACCTGCTCCTGGTCTGTCATGATAATATTTCCAGCATGATGGTCCTGGAAAAGACTAAATCTACTATAATGAACTCATAAAAAAGCCTAGATAACAAAAGGAGAATGATCACCAACAACATATTTTCAGGCTGCTTTTAAAACAATAGTGGCTGCACTGGTTAACCTTCCTTCAGTGTCATTAAAGTAGAAGATTTTACTTCTCAGGGTCATCGTTCTTGTTGTGTTTTCATGGCAACCTCTCAATAAAGCCTGTCTACTGATTGGTTCATCACACATTAATGACATCAGAGGTCAAAGTGCAGCAATTGGACACCAGATACTATCAGATTTGTTCTGCACATGTCTCTTCCAACAATGTGTACTCCATGAGCCAAGGTTGTGGCAAAAAGTTTCCTCATGCCATCTGTTTTCCTTATCGGAAACTTTTCCACCAATCAAAACAGGCCAAACCTCCCCCAGCCCTCCTCCTGCTTTCTACTTGGAACACAGTAGCTGTTAGTTTCTTCTCAGCTGGAAGTAAGATAAAAGAGGTCAAGGACATTGTTATTAATGTGGCGTTATTCATTTTTGGAAAGAGCAGGAGCTGACATAGTCTCAGTCAGGGTCACTTAGACAATGAAGGCTCTTATCTCCCAGCAAAGACTCTGTGGTCTGTGAAATAGGTGACACACCCTGACACACACAGGCACTTAGAGGGGAAATGTTTGTTAGCACTCAATTTAATAAAATAAATCATAAAAACAACCTTGGAGTCACAGCTGTCCTTGAATGAGATAAACAAAAATTAATCCTGAAATGAAACATTAATTCAGTTCGTCAAAGACAAAGCTTTATAATTTGCTTTTTAGATGTTTCTACAACCAGCCTCAAAGCTTTGCCACCCATTATAACTTTTCATGCTCATTACCCAGCCTGAATTGCAAACGAATAAAACGGTCAAGTAAGCATTCATGTCAGTGCAGAACACAATAGGTCCAGTGTACTCTCTGTCCAAAAAGGGAACCACTTTGATGCACAAACAGAACCTGCCGGAAAGTACTGTGTCATTGGGATTTCAGAGCAAACCAGCCAGTGAATGAATTCATGTCCTGAATGCTCTTGTGGTGCACGAGGGGAATGAGACATTATGTAGCTTTGATGCCAAATGGGATAGTCATTTACACAAACCCACACAAGCTCAAAATTGCATGCTCACATACAGAGATACATTCACAAATCCCATGCATATACCCAAATATATGCATGACATAGACAAAGATGAAAAACAGCCTCTTACATGCAGTCACTCTTTATCATCCTCTCTCACACACACACACACACAACCATACACACGCAGCTCTTTTTTGCCCCTGCCCATGGAAACCATTGAAATGCCAAGCAAACAAGTGCTCTCATTTGGCATGCGGGCAGCGTGCTGTCTTCGGTCTATGGGACCTACTGTACCAAGCTGCTGTGTCAGTTGTATGATGGGACACCATACAGGCCTGACTCAACCATTAACAGCAAGGGTGGTGAGGTAACTGACATGGATACATACACATTTAGTCACTCAAATTCATGCACCACTGCATTGCTTCCAACCTTCTTAGTAGAGCCATTTTCATGTTGTGTCATCTAATTTTAGCTAACAATGTGCTCACTTACTATATGATGGCATAGACCACGATACTTTGCTTGTGCTAAGGAATCGTAGCATCCATTCATTGGCTCTTTTAAGCATTTTCCTGCCCCATTATGGGCTTCATGGTGTTGTTATGATTGTTTGGTTGTGGCTGTGAAAAATGCTCTGGTTCTCGATAACCAAGCCAACACAGAAACATGTTTTTATTTCCCATGTTTGACTTATTTTCTCATAGTTGAGGCAAAGCTTGACTGGATGATTGTTGATGAAAAATGTGATGGTACAACAATTACACTCTAATTGCCAGTAAAAGGGCCAAAGTCAGTGGGATTTAGTAAGTCATGTAAAAATAGCTGATGTAGAAGATCAAAAAGACAAAATTTAAATCATTTGTGGTTTCTCTCTGTAAAAGTTTTGTTATTGCAAAAGGGTGAAGACTTATTCTGAAAAGTTTGAATTGATTGTGAACCTTACATTACAAATCAGTATTTTGCTCTTTACCATAACAGTAAATATGATTGACTATCATCTGCGACAGCAGGTATGGTATTGTTTTCACCTTTTTGAGTCAGATCAAAGTTGGAGGTGTGTTCACACATGTTAATTTTGAACTGTATGCCCGATTTTCAAAAACAAATTTCAAAGTGAATACCTACTGTATCTTGAATCAGTTTGTGTGCATGTGAAAACGCAGGGAAGGTTTCTGTGGAATATCTGTATTCTTTACATGAGTGTGTTTGAAAGAGAGAGGACACAAATGAAATTTATATCTGACACATTAGGCCTTTTAGTCTTTGTCACTCCAATGGCTTGCAAAACTGCTCATCTGCTTGCTTTCATGGAGAGCGCTTTATTCAATAACTTAAATTAGTTCAAGATAACCCATGCATATCATCTTCCCGCCGCTATTGTAAAGTGCTGTATTTTAGTGATAAATCACCTTTTGAAGTGAGTATGACTTGAGACAGAAAGACAGGAACACACTGAGACTTTCTGTTCTTCTTCTTCAGGGCATCAATCAGCAGCAGAGTGAGTCGGTGCATCTGGACCACAGATCCTGCTCCCATTCATCTACATTTACAGCCAAGGATTTGACCAGCTGGCTGAAACTGAGAGTTCACTCCAGTGTGATAGCCTATCAGTGTGTACCAAATTGTCTAAATATATACATGTATTTATATAAATTGTCATTATATATCTAAAGTTCAGAAATTCAGACATACACAATCTTGTAATGTTTTTTTTTTAATTGTTTTTGACCACACATCTTCTGCAGTCTCTGTCCCTGTGTCACATTTGTGTAGTGTTTTCTTTTCATGCAAGGTATTTCACATAAGATACATAATCTACTGAACCCATGACTTCTGTAGCTTAATGTCTAACCTGTTGTATCACTCTTTATATTAATCTTTTGTTGGTTGTTTTGACATTTGAAGTTATTTCTCATCCTTACGAAACCCCTCTCAGCCTGATTTCAACAGTGAACCCATCGCTACCTTTGTGCAATGTCACCAGTGAAAACAAAATTTCAAGTACTCTGCTTCCTCGAAGATATTTTTCTTGGTGGGGTGGGATGGACTCTGAAATAACATTTAGATGAGGTAACATTAAACCTTTGCCCTGAAACTAATCAATATTAATAAAATTCTATTGGCTGGGTGGCTTCCAGCTCCTCAGGGCAAAGCCTACAATGAGAACTCAAAGATGGTCGGAAAAACTGGTGAGCTTTACTGTTTCATTTAGAAAAACCTGTGGCTTTTTACACGAAGGTAACATACAAGGGTCAAAACATTTGCAAATAGCTCTTTGTATTTGTTTTAGATTATAACATTGTGAGAAAGCAATTTAAAGTTAATTTGACACACTTTGTGTTTGACAAGCCATGGGACACAATCTGGGCTTCACGGTGCAGTGAGCCTCACCTCCTTTTTTACTCCAAGTAGGTTAATGGAGTTTCCCAGCTGCAAATCTCAATTTAATGTGGTGAATTGGAAGAAGAACATGAAATCTTCACTCTTGAATGCACATTAAATGAAATTTTAAGCCCCGAGTTTGAGTCATAAGTCTGAATGTGGAGATGAGCTCATGTTTGCAAGTGACATGGTGTAACTGCAGGGTTTCATCCAGGCGGTCTGCAGAAAACCCCCACACATCTGTGGATGGATTGAACATTATGTCATATTAACACAACTATAATTACACATTCCCTGTCATTTACACAGGGGTGGGTAACTGTAAACTCAGTGTGTGTGAGCAGATAGTTTTGGTGTTCTGAGCGTACCTCTTTTTATGAACTGTTCACATTGTGGTCAGTGACTTTGAAAACCATGCTTTTAATCAGGTTTTATGGGCTTATTTTGCACAACCTCCTGCTTCTGGTGTTAATCCATCCTGTAGAAATAAAGTCAATTAAAGCCGATACAAAGTCTGGTTTGTGACTCTTTACCACTAAAACATGGAGACATTCCTTTCTGCGCTGTAAGCCTTTTTTATGTATGAAACCTGCAATTTTTTGGCCACAAGTAGGTGAACACAGCATTGATACATCATCACCCTTAAAGTTGATACGGCAAACTTCAAACTGGCAAACAGTTTACATAACCAGCAGTTATTACCATTCATTTGAAGTTGTGGCTCCAGCCATCTGGCAAGTCCAACATTAACTGTCTTTTAGTTCTGTTCTCGGTCTCCAACCAACTCACCAGCTGTTCGCCAGTTCCTCAAACATGCACACTAAAATTCCTTCGAGCCATTTCACATTATTCACACTGGCAGAACGGATGCCTCACTAGATATGTACGATAGTTGAGGCCTGTTTTTCAATGTGTTGTGAGAAATATAGTGTAGGTTGATTTCACAATATCCTATTCTTGTGTTGATACTGTATGTTGTCTAGTTTAATGTTGGCTGTTCCTGTTTACATTGGCCGCTTGTTGACTGCTGTGCAGCCCTCCGCGAACTCTCAGACTGACAACACACATAAAATAATATGTATGGCATATAAATTATGTTTGTATGAAGTTCCTTCCTGATACTGCTGGGTTTTTCTGTCCAGTCCCCCCCCATTTTTCTGGACTCGCCTAGGTTCACAATCACTCACCTAGGTCAATTTGATGAGCTTCATTTCATGCTCTTCTCAAAGCATGTGATGTAGAAGGGAGTGCAGTACACGAAGCACAGAGTACAGTTTGATGGGTTTTCAGTTCTATTTAATGCAGCATGGGTGTTTAGGCTTTTATAAAGTCATTTAGTGTTTTATTTGGTCAAAAACCTGTTTTGATTATGGTGGCATGTGAGTCGGAGAAAATCCATAACCCAAAGGTCGCAGGGTTCTGGCTGCTCCTATGTTCTAAATGAGTTCCTAAATAACAGCTAAAGAGTTTTATGATTTAATACTTTTGACCGTTGAAGTTAAGAGATGAATACGGTCCTAGCTGTCAGTGTTTGTGTGATTCATACGGTATGGCCAAAGCCAGCAATACAAATAACTCCAAGCTGGACCAACCTCTTTCTGTCTCCCTGATAGAATTATGACTTTCCTTGCTCTATACTTAGCTCCTCAGACGATTGTATCTCCAGTCCGTCTGCTTCACGAGGTCCAGACTGAGTTGTTTGGAGAAATGAAGGCCTTTTTCACTCAGTTAAAGATGTCTGGGAAGGATGAAAGGCGGAAAAGGGGGGAAAAGAGAGGAATAAAGAGAAAGGGGGCGGGGTGGAGAGAGGGCTGGCACTTGTATTTTGCAGTGTTTGTTCTATAGTTGCCAACTGCTGTGGAACTTTTCTTACAGTCACTATGGTATCCGCTGAAACACGGAGCTGCTTCTTGAGAGGGGGTATGTAAAGAAAAGGAGAGTGGGAATGTGTGCGCTTCAGTTGTGTCCTTAAAAAGAGAGTTGAAAAAGTGCAGAGAGGAAGAAATGAGGAGAATCAAATGAAGTATGAAGGAGAATGTCCGGAAAAGGGAAAAGACAGTCAGGGAGACAGAAAAAAAGACAAGTTCACAACATCTGTTTACTGTTTTTGTGATTGGTTTCCTGTCCCTATCGCTCTCACTTTGCCTAAATGTCCTACATTATGAGCCCTGACCACATCCAGGTTTCTTCCAAGTGTCTCTGGCTCAGTGGAAGGCTGCAGAGGTCCATTTAATCCATCATTTAATTTAAAGGTACTGTCGAAGGTTCAAATCCCCAGTATACCACCGCAGTTTATTAGTTGACAACCTTCAATTGTCGTTGCAAATTTAAGAAAAATAGGCCTGAGAGAGAGCAGCAGCTGGCAAACCACTGTGCAGGTGAATATGGTTAATGGAAGTGGTTGATGTGAAGGTTTTTGTCATTCACCTCAATGCCAAGGAATAGCATTGATTCCTCTCACAGCACGGGGTATAATGTTTTATCAAGTCCTTATACTGACATTTCCTTTTAAATTAGTATATATATATATGTGTCTGTTTTATTCCTAATTTTATATTGAACGATATATTCACATTTTCAGGTTCAGAAAGGAGAATTATAGAAACAAAGATGAGAAAAACGTCTCAAACTGACAAGGTAATCATGATATTCAGTCAAAATGAGCAAAGTCTCTATTTTTAAGGAAGAAATACTATTTTTTATCTAATTAATTAATCCATCCATTGCGTCGGCCTGTCATCACTTTCCGTTCAATTTACCTCACCCCGAGCCAGGTTTTGGTGAGAGCAGAATCGTCTCCAAAACGTGAGCCATCTGTTTGGTTTTTGGGAATCCACTTCTATTTAAACAGACTTGAGACGGCAGAGATGTGTTGCGTATTTCTGAAAACCAATGGATACTATGTGAGCTCCTCTTGTTGGCTGGATCTCTGCCACTTTGGCTATTTAGACTCTGTAGAGTAAGCAAAAGACCTCAGAGGGGATTCCGTCTCTGCATCGCAGCTCATGTACCGTATGTTCTGTACAACTTTAACAATAACAATGTTGACTGTGAAATAAAAATTTGTCTTCTGAAAGACTGACGTTATGAGTCTTTTCCAATGCCAGCCAAATTCACGCAAACTTCCAAACAGCACAAATGACAGTTGCTGAAACAATTTCCATGCACGATATATTTCTTCACATCACTATGGATTTTGCATTTTGTTCTGTTGTCACGAAATATTATTCAAGGGTCAGTGTGAGCCGTTTAAGTTCAGAGTGATGTCACGCTTTTGTACTTGAAAAGGTTAGGCAGCTAAGCTAAACTAGAAATGATTCTGAGCGCATACCTCTGTCAAGGCTGCACAAACAACATAAAAGTGTCACCACTCTATTTTAATAGTATAAAATGTTTTGATACGTTTACATCTGCATTTGGGTCTGCATCAAAACAATGACAGACACCGAGGCAAAACACGTGCCAAATAACTTTTCATTCAGTGAGAAAATAATGAAAGTGTTCATAAGGGAATGACTTGTTGATCTTATATTTCACCACATTTTATTGTTTCTGTCAACACTGTTTTTTAGATATCCTAGTAAATCAGACAAAAAAGTTGGACTGAAAACATAACCCGCTCAGTGAACATAAAACAGCTCAAGTTAAATGAGGTTATACTGAGGTAATTTGTGGAAGTTTGCAGGCACTAGGTGAGAAGATGATGAGATGAAGGTGATCTTCTGCCTGTCAGACCCTCACTTGTTTCCACTTGTCTCTTTATCCTTAATCCTTTTTGGGAAAAACAGTAGCTACGTCTTGCACATTGTCCTGATCTCGCTCACCTCAGGGACAGCAAACCTCTTGCTCTGGCAGCATCACCTCTTCGGGATCCCCTGTTGATTTTCCACACTAGAATTTATTGCTCGTCTGAGAGCTGAGCGACTCTGAGATCATCCTGTGGGTGTGGCTCAAGATCAGTGACTGTCTCTTTCCAAATCCCCTTTTAATGAGAATCAAAGCAAGGCTCAATCAGAGCTCCAACCCTTCACCAAACCAAAACATTAGGAGGATCAAGGGGCTTCCAGTGGTGGACACAAAAATCCTTGCAAACAAACCATACGGGTGCGTTATATACTCAAACTGTGCACCTTTTATCCCTCTGTGTAGATTTTGTCCTCACTGAAGAATATACACACACATGCGCAGCTAGAAATATAACATTAATAAAGCTCTGCTATTTTTTAAATGAAAGAAGCGAGAATTAAGAAGAAGTCACTCCTGCAATCAGCCATCTGTATAACATTCCCTTGACAATTGTCTACATGGTCCAAGTGTGAATAAAAGAGGCCACATTCCATCGATGTTTTCTAGACTACCTGTGATGATTTTGTGTATAGTGTGCAAGCAATCTCGAGAGTCAAGGAAACGATACTTCAAATGTCGCTTTTTCCTCACAGACATCATTTTGAAAGGAGCGGGTTTCACGCTAAAGAAACTTCTGCACGCGACAGAAACACAGCACATTTGTAAAAATGGCCAAAAATTTCAAATGACAACAAAAGCTCATGCTGTGTATCGAGGTTAAGATAACAAAACCATGTTGTGCCTTCGTGCATCGCCTCGTTTTGTACCAAATATTGTGCACACATTGTGGATTTATCTGTAAAAGTTTTGTCACATTTGAGGGAAATCAACACCAAGCTTATTCATCAGAGTGTGGTTACCACCCACAGTGTTCAGCATCAGATACACAAACCCAGAAATGTTACACAACCCACACGTTCTCCATGTTTCATAGCTAACAACCCAGGTCAGGATTTTTACTCTCTTGCGTGAGATGCGTGGCATTTCTTTGTGACAAGTATGGTCATAAAAACTAAATCACTTGCATTATAGCTGCAGTTACGCCACAGTCATTAGAATGGAGCTTGGTTACAAAGCTGTTTTTCCCTTTAATATACACGAAACTGCCAGTGTTATTATAAAGCTAAACAGAAGATTATCTCCAACTCTTTCATCATCAACCAAACACTCTTCCAACAGAGCTCCATTTTATACCCACTAAGAACCTTTACCGTAATAAATCTAGGTCTCATATAAAAGGTTCTTTTGAGTTATGGCACATGTTTTCAATTTATATCTGAGGAGGAATGGCTAGAATGTTGCTGTACTGTATGTACAGACTCTTATACCCAGGTATAGCCGGCACCCATCCAGTAAGACTCTACAAATCACGGCAACAGGTTAGTACCGTATGGAGCCACAAACCTGGAATGAACAGTTTGCTGCGTGAAGACGGAAGGAGGTGCACTGATACAAGAGAGGAAACCGAGAGATCAGGTTTTGTTGTCATCAAACACAATGGATGTTATCATAACTTTTGATTTGTATCACTGTGTTACAAATTGGGGCAGAAGTAGGTCGCTGAATGAGAGAAAAAGAAAGTGGGAGAAGTGACATACACAGAGGGAATGCAGAAGGAAAACAAGCCTGTTAACCATACAGGCCTTATTAGAGATGGTATTAAAGCAGAACTCCATATGAAGCCTGCAGAAGTACAAAGTTAAATTGGATACATCCGACTGATAAAAATACATCTTTTATTTTTATGAAGGTATGTGGTGGAAAATGCATTTTAAAACTGCCCTCACACTTTGTTGCTATGTGTCAAAAATACTAAAGTAGCAAAGGAAGCACGTCTGTGTCTGAATTCCTTAGTCACTCAAACAGGAACTGGAATCAGACGCCTCAGTCCGGACAAGGCAGCAGCGCGTTTTTTTGGTTGAGGTGAGGTAGCAGGAGGTTGCTCATTCTGGCAATGAACTTGTAACCTCTTTGGGACAGCTCCTCCCTGACATGCTCACTGTTGTGTATGAAGTCAAAGTCAGAGAGCAGCGCTTCGCTCATTGCTGTGGAGACCTGTGATCTCTGTATGCCTCATTTGCAAATGCTTTAATAAACTCACAGGAAGACAGATCCTTTTGAACTTATTGATTCTGATCTGATAAATCTACAAACTTATTGTGTTTGTTAATTGCAAGCTAGGCCAAGTGAAGTTTGTGCATATTTTCTCAGGCTCTTTTCTTCTTTCCCTTCAGATTAAAATAATTGATGTTCCTGAAAACAAATGCATGTAATAAACAAACAAAGTGGGGCATGTGGAGAGAAACAGAGAAAGACCAAACAATACTTCATCCTCACGATACGAGGCCCACGCGAAGAATTTGTCTCTGGTTAGCTTGAGAGAAAGAAACCGCTTAGTCAGTGTCCACAGACGTGATGGACACCGCACCAGTTGGTTACGTGGTGATGTTGCAGTCTGCAGAAGCGAAGCGAGCTCCGTTTTCTGTGCAACTTGAAGTGTTTATCTTTAAAGCGGACTACATGTTTATAGATGTGAGAGCGGCTGAATTCTTTCCGTGTAGCCAAGCCTCAGTTTCTCTCTCAGTATCTCTCGTTGCCTCTGTTTTGCTCCCACTTCGCTGTGTGGGTCTTTCCAGTGAAGTTCTTCCATGACTGATTTTTAGGTAATTGCATATTTACATCACAAAAGTAAACTTAAGAACAATGAATCATGTGCCCTTTGCAGTAGTTTTTCTTTTTCTGAGGCGATGTCTAAGCTGTGTCGACTTCTGTTTCTTCGACTGAAGAAAGCGCACTCTGCTGTAAACTTATCAGAGCTCTTTCGTAAACACAAAATACATACAACTTGAGTCAACTGAATTTTTGCCTGTAGTGCCAATTTTAAAGAAAATACCTGCATCATTTGCCAAACTGCATTAAGTTAAGTTTGGCAGTGACAGCACACTACAAGTGTCATGCATGCGGGAAAACATTAGCAGATGTTTCCCATGCCCCCCCCCCCAAATGCTGAATACACAAAACCTCTC
This sequence comes from Seriola lalandi dorsalis, assembly GCF_002814215.2. Classification (NCBI taxonomy): domain Eukaryota; kingdom Metazoa; phylum Chordata; class Actinopteri; order Carangiformes; family Carangidae; genus Seriola; species Seriola lalandi. The sequence goes on along the minus strand of NW_019525445.1, from coordinate 2,644,417 downwards.
AGAATAGTAACTGTCGGCCCAGACGCTGGCGCTTTGTTTACTTCCTCCTCTCTCTTGCCTACTTCTCATGAGATCTTTTTTTTTTTTTTTTTTTTTTAAAACTCTCCCTGATTTCTCTCACACTTAAAATCCACACACGTTTACTATGAGCGTTGAATGAGCTATTACCGAAGGCGCAAAGTCATTTAATGGGGTATGAAGTGACTTCTCGCCTCCTGGTTTTGATTACCGGGATTCCCCTGAGACTGTGCCATGCACTGTAACTGTGTGTTGCAGATTTGCCATTCTGCTCTGCTGCTCATGCACATATATGACGAAAAGCCAGAAACTTGATCAACACATTTGTAGTGCTATTAAGCATCACTAAAATATATATATGTGAATACTTCAGCACCACTGAGGCATTTCCCAGACAGGCACTAAACCTACTTTTAGGCTATGGTCTCATAAACCAGACATATTAACTTTTTCAGATATGATTTGTAATAGCATGACAGAGAATTCAGCCTTACGTAAATGAAGTAATTAACCGATTTCCTGAAGAAAGATTGGAGGTGGAATAGGACTACCTTAGATAAACCTCCAACAATGCAGGTTTTTACTGTAAATGAATGCTGCCTGTCAGTGGAGATGTATGGATTATGCCACTAACTGGACAAGGAGTTAGCGATAGGAACAATTCACCCAATAGTCCAAAATAAAACTAATTTGCATGACTCCTCTACAGTGTCTTACTTTTTAAAGAAACTGCACTTTTCATTTCCTGTAGTTCAGACGCGCACTGTTGTCGTGAAGAGAAAAAGCCTAGACATTTTTTTCCCAAATCCACCACATCCTGGGCTTTTCATAATTACCTGCAGGTTTTTCAGGTCAGTGCTGTATGTGAATACAACAAATGAGGACTGCAATAGACATACATCAGTAGGCTCAGTAGGCAGGCAGGTACAAAAGATGACATAATAGACAATCTGGCAGCATTCAAGTGGAAGTAGACTTGTATATATACTAGTGATCTAATGAGGGGATTGGGAACAGGTGAGCAGGTGGGCGTGGATGAATCAGGTGACTGGAAAAGGCGGGAAGGGATGGGGTTACTCCAGGGCAAGTGATAGTGGTCGGCTGAAAGAATCTGATTGAACTGTTTCAAGCCGCTTTTAAAAAAAAAGGATGAACTATTCTTAATAACGACCCACTCCTGTGAATTTGTCCAGAATTACTTCACACACAAAAACACTTCTTCTTCTTGTGGGCATTAAATTTGCATGAGACACAAGAGTATGTCCTGACAATTTCACGCTCAGATTTCAGTCCTCTCTGAAGTGCACGTCGGAGGATTTTTGGTTGTAAGACACACATATTGCAGCCTGGTGGTCGTATTATATCTGTTAAGGAGAAATCCCTTGTGTATTCCACAGTGCGGCTCTGGAACATTTGATGTGGGGAAATCCGCAATTAAGACCAGTGAACAATCGTGTCATGGTAATGCACTTCTCATTTTATTTAGATCCTAGAAAAAAAAAAAAAAAAAAAAAAAAAAAAAAAAAAAAAAAAGCAAATAAGAATATCCAGATCAAAAAAATGTGTTGGTAGAACAATAAGTTAAACACAAGAAGAAGATTTGTGTCAAAGGAATCATTTAAAGACACAGGCTATGCAAAGGCATGTGAGTGACATGTTATACATATATGTTAAAGCAATCACAATAAAACAAATATGTACAATACCAAAGAAACAATGTGGTAGCAATATAATTTTCACATAATTTACAAGATAACTAGTACAGATGGCATACCAGAAGCTACGCAACATTGTTGATGACAAAAAAAAAGATGGATATGAGCACTGCAAAATTCATTTTCTCATTCTCATCTCAAATGATAAATAGTTTTTGTTAGCAACAGTTTTAAAATTAAGAACAAAATCACTCTTCTCCACCCAGTTCACTTCACTATTCACAATAAGCCAAGAAAGATGGCCCCCATATTGCAGTCATAATGGCACGTTTCTTTCTTCTCGCAGAAAGAAAGTCTGTCAAGAGAAGAAAATACATGCCGTGCCCTCATTTCTCTTTCTCTCCCCATTTCCGTAATCCCTCCCTTTCCGCCCCTCTCTCAGAGGAAATGTAGAAATATATTTCATTTGTTTCACAGACTTGGCTGTGACCAGGAATCTGAATTCATAGTAGGAAAGGAATAAAACTATGCATACTTCCAACTTCTGTCTTTTTCTGTCTTCCAAAGAGGAGCTGAAATGTATCTATGTAGTGGGTCCAAAAATCTAAACAAAGTGAATATTACTCCCACATGTTGGAGACTGTGGAGTCCCAGTTTACGAATTTCCAACAGTTTTCTATGGCCGTATCTCCTGTCTCAGATGCACATGACCATTTTTTATAAGTTGTCATGAGGGGCAGAGAGCGCACTGGTGTTAACCTGGAGTGTTTTTAATAAACACTTCCAGTGAACTCTGTGCTCTTGTCTGTATGAACTTGAATTCTTCAGTGTGAGAGTTGAAATTCCTCTCTCAGTCAGGTGCATGAGCCAGAAGCACTTTATCTTTCTTGTTCAGAATGTCACCTTTGCATGCATTCACTGCAGTGGATGAAGATATTTCACTGTTAAAGCCTTGTTTTTTGTTTTTTTTATATAAATTGAGGTTGTGACCAGATCTGGGAGAAATTCTTTAAACGGATCCTCACCAAGTTCTAGAGTTTCTCACAGAGCTTTGAGGACGCCTCCTGCAGGGATCTGTTTACATGTCAGAAGGTGGTGCTTGCATAGCTGCATATGGAGGCTTTGACTATAGGTTATAGTTCAGTAAAACCACACCCCAACTCATACTGATGCACATTCCAGAAACTCACAATTATATCTGTACCTGATCTGCTTATAATGACTTATTGTTTCACTAAACTGACAAGTGAGCATAAAAAAAAGTGGCAATCAAAGAGAGATGTTCCCCAGTTTTGTAACACAGAAAGTCCAAAAAAAGTCCAAAAGGTAAACTGCATACATGGAGTAAACTGCAACAGAAGTATAATGTGTAACTGTAACATAGTTAAAAAGACACATAAACATTTAAACCCATTAACCAAAACATAAACAATATATAACCATACCTAAGATGACTTTGAAAGACACAGACAATCGATGTTATAATGGGTAAATGCAAGATCAGTCCGAAGGAGGAAAAACCACAAACTCCTCTGCACTGTTCATCACAGCAAACAAACCGATCAGCTCCAAAATACATCTCTTGTGGTAATGCATATCACACACACATTAGTGTTCTACAATTAAGGCTGTTGGGAGAGTTGTCATTGGACACTGGATGATATGCTGATTGTTAGCTGGCTGCTGGTGAAGTCATTTCACACATGTCATTCCATTTTCCTAATTTTCTCTTCGTCATCTTTGCATCTGTTTTGTTTTTGGTTTATTGGAATACTCTGGTAATACACTGTGTGCTTGTGTTGTGGATATGAACTTCCATATGAACACCCACTCTGTTAATATGACCTTAACTGGTCATCTTCTATCTAGGATTCAATGTGAACACATTGATTGAGAGATGAGGGCTGTCAGATTAGGACATAGCAAACAATGTTGGGTTTTAAATGAGTTGAACTTTTGGGATACTCTTCAGACCCAAGCCTTATTCTCAACATATTTCAATATGCCCAATATACATAGCATTTATTAGGTCTGTCAGTGTAGAAATGCTGATATGGGATCACTAAAACACAAATCTTATAGGACTCTCCCAAAGACAAAACTGATCCAAGATCGACATTCCTGCTCGACAGAGCCTGATAAATGTAGGCTAGGATTCTCAGTAGCCCCGTTCTCCCATATTTTGGTCTCCCAGTTATATTACACTATGACCAGCTCCATCTCCATCTCAGACTAGCTCCACCTTGGAGTTGGGGTACACCGCAACAACGTCGTAGCCCTCAGGGGGCTGGACGCGTGCCTTGGCGTGGGTCTCACAGTACAGATTGTCCTCGATGAAAAAGTAGCCTCTCTGCTTGAGGTTGACGCCGCAGTCGTCGCACATGAAGCACTCGGGGTGATAGAGCTTGTCCCTGGCCTTCACGATGGTGCCACTGGATGGAGACATGAGCGGAGACAGAGAGTGTTAAGACTTCTGGATACTTAGTTATGGTACATGTAGGCTACTGTATGTAGGCTAACCCATTTCGGAATACAGAGGATGACTGCTACAACAATCCAGCAAGAGAAAGAGAGTTACAGATGGATGTTTTGCCTTTTCCCCTACAATTCCAAACACCGCCTCATAATTAGCCTGAACAGTCCTGCTTAGTGTTGTTCACAAGCTACAGACCAGGGTTTAACTAACTCAGTTACATCTGGTCCACCATCTTGATTCCCAATCAAATTAACGAGCAACACCTGGTTCTAAATTGCTCCCTGGTGACTGAAAACAAACACAGGACAAACATGAAAATATTCCATGTACTGACTGAGACTTTTTATCTTCTCTTCTAGACTGCTATTCCTGGGTGTATGTTTATGTTTCTTGTTTATGGTTGTTCATCCATTAAAGCCATTATATTAACACTTATTTTGTGACTATAGCTCTCTGTCCGTCAGCCTTTTCCTCAACATCCAGCTTGAGGGTGATGATGGAGTTTAGTGTTGACCAGTTTTCTAGTTCTTCCCTTTTCTGGCTTCTGGGGCCTGTGTTCAGCTGGGCCCAAAGTATTTTCCAGTATGAGTGTTGAGAATTTTTATTTACAGTGCACAGGAAGTAGCCTTATGTCCAGTTTATTATATAAAGCTAAACAAAAATAGCTGAACATCACAGGGTTGTGCTACTGAGAAGGATGAAAATGGATAAATGCATAATAGGAAAATGATGCCTTGACGAGCCAACTGCAAAAATGCAGAGTGCCTTAAAAGGCTGACTGCATCACCATCATCGCAGAGCACAGAACATTAAGCAGAACACTTTAAAAGGAAGTAAGTAATGATGACTTGCTATTGACTGACTCACAGTTGTTTACTGAATTTCCCCATTATCTATGCAAATAAATGATTATCGTTCTTTATAGCAACTGTAACCGAGCAAGCATTTGAATATCTCTCATCATAAGCCATCGTATGATAAGGGAAGTTTTCAAAAAAGGTCACACATATTTATACTGTCACACCTGGGAGCTGAATAGTACATGCTTATTCTGCTAATTGGCCACTGATCAGCGCTAGTTCCTTTTAGAAGTTCACTGCTTTACTCAGTCACACAGTGACGCCAGTTGTTAAGGGCGTTGTTCATTCACTGCTCTCAGTAAGATTTTCCTTTGTGGGGATTCGGGCCAGCGAGCATTCAGTCATAAGCCCGCTTCTTTTTTTAACTGCTTTCCCCATCTAACCACACCACTCGCAGGATAAACTCTTGACACAGTGTTCTATACTTGTTTAAAAAGCTGTAAAATGCTGCCAGGTCATAACAGCCTTATTATGCCATGTGAGCGCCTACAATGCACTCTTGTTCATGAGTAAAGTAAGCCCATGACATCACTGCTTACCTGCAGCTGCTTTTATAGAGGGGGGGGGATTACCGGTGCATGTGGTTTTCTTTGGCAGAAAGGTGTGTGCATGTGCATGCACTTTAATGCTTGCCGTAAGTTTGTGTACATGCACCGACGTGCGCGATTACGAATACGTGTGTATACAGCATGTGTGCGTGGGAAAGGGTGCGGAGGATGGCTTGGTTTAATCATTAAAGTGATAAATGGGAGTAGATTTTACTGAGTACTTGTGAAAGGCTTGTTGGTGCACGAGTTAACCTCTTTGTTTCAGGGAAGAATCTTAACTCACCTCGCGTAGTTTTTATATCTACAAGCACCATGAGAAAACAAGTGGGCAAAATATTCTTCCCAGATCGTGATTAAAGCTGCTTTAACAGCAAATGAGATAAGACTAATCATTCAAATTTTCAGTAACATATTTACTGTATCTTTTTCACCTTAGTTTTGGAATGAAAAACTAGGATCTGTACTGTAATACTTACACAATGCCATTACAGCAGCGTGTGCACTGGGGTAGCTTCTGTAGACCAGACATGGGGCTGGGGATGGGGCTTCCCAGTTTGGGGATTGGAGACCTGACTGGAGACTTTAAGTTTCTCATTCTCTCTGTTGGGGACACACCTAGAAAAAAACAACATGACAACAGAATAAATATAGTAGCTGTCGACACTGGACATACCGTGTGTGTGTGTGTGTGTATGTTTGCGTGTATTTGTCTGTGTCAGTGTTTGTGTATTTTTTCAAGGGCCACTCATCCAACACTTCCTGGTACTGTCCATCTGGTATTTCAGGGGGAAAAGCCACACAGATTCATGTGAGTGTGTATTGTGTATTTGTGTTTGTGGTTGCACACTGTAGGAAATACCCTTTGAGTTCCAGGTAGTAAGACTAGAGCGTGGTGATTTCCAGGTCTGTAGTAGGCTGGTAAGTGATACAAAGACGGATAAATATTTCTCAGAACACCTTCAAAGGAGGCATCATGGGTCAGTTTCTGTTCCCCACAGAGCTACTTTTTCACTCCCCCCCCCCCCCCCCCGCAGAGCTTGTTGGGCAACACACACAACTATTATCTTGCATATTATCTGTCTTGTGTGTGTTTTTTTTTTGATAGATGACTTTTCCAACAGTTTTGGCAGAATATAAACAATATGACAAGTCAAAACCTGCAGCACCTGTGTTACCACTTCTGTTCTCATGCATCTAGCTAAAAATAAAGCAGTCTAACACAACAGTCCCGCAATAAATGCTGCCTTCCATAAAGATTGTATTGTTCAGTTTTTATTGAAAGTCATATAGAGAGGCGTTGATTCAACTTTATGATCATTTTAGGGGATGCAATTTGAGGTGCTGTTGCATTATACAGAGAGGTGTTTCTGTTATTTTGCTGACCCTCAATGATATAAATGGGGTGGGGAAAATAATAGAAGCTCTGGCTACCTGTCAGATTTATTGCAGGACTGTTGAAGCCCTACAACTTCCCCATACTTGCAAAACTTTGGACATTTTGGACTTCAACAGCTTTTGCAGAACAACTGCCCAGCTTAGCACCCTTGCAACCACACAGAACACATTAGCAAAGAAAAAAAAGGAAAAGAAAATCCTTATGTCCTAACAACACCTTGGCACACCTAGCAACCACTTCACAACCCTCACAACCATAAAACGCACACTAAAAACTGACAATACAATGATAAACACTCAGATCCCCGTAGTCATCTTGCAAAAAAAACAAAAAAACAACACCACTACGATGACTTTACTGCTGTGTCATGCTCCAGACAACTTGGTAGCCTCCATTGTCCGCCACCGGTAAATGTTAGTGTTTTGTTCATGTAACCTAAGGTCACATTTATCATTAACCTTGTGGCCTGCTTTCACAAACAGGACGTTGCCACTTGTGCACTTCCTCAGCCACTTGCATTGCATTTTTCTACATGTGATCATTCTGAAGAGGTTTACTCTTTAGCTTTTTGTATTCGATGAAGTACAACCCAATGGCCAAAAACAGGTAATCAGTTTTCCCGGAGATGGAGATTTTGTTATTCACCAGTATTACAATAGTCTCTCAGAATGAATGTGCTAACGGTTCATTGATGTGAACATGCTAAACATTGGCACCTCTAAGTGTTGTTCTAGCCACAGAATCAAAGGTCAGCGTTATCTCGTAGGACTGTATTTGTCTTTTCTTGTTCACCTGCCCCTCTCTTTGACCTCTCTGTGTCTCTCACTCATTCCTGTCCACTCCATTCAAGTGTCCCGAGTCTGCAGCGGCATTTCCTTGTACAAATTCATCAGTCAACCTGCCTAGAAAGCTGGCAGGGAAAACATCCCATGTTACTCAGAGTCCAGCTTTAACCATCACACCAGTGCGCTACAATCACACGATATCTGTGAACGAAACGAGGAGGTCATCTGACATTCATTTTAACTGGCAAAACTGTTACATACAGCTTCTTTGTTCATTCAAATATCTGGTAAAATACTAAAGGAAATGACACACCTCAAACTTAACACAAATCTCTCATTTTTACACATAAGAACAAAGTCTGTCTGGAACTATGTGAGAAAAAAAAGTATATATTCAGTATATAATGCTCATTTATTTTGCTACAGTAATGCCTGGGGTTGGTTATGATGGCTGCTGCCTTCCCACGGGTAGCATTTTTTATTAAGCACGATCATCTCCAAGCATCAAGCATTTAGTTATGCCTGGCTGGAATGCATGAAAGGGGCATATTTAATACTGGTTATGCGGAGCTGCTCCAGTGCACCAGGGCAGATCAGTGGGGCACAGCTGGGAACTGCAGTGTACGACTTCCCTTCACTGATGATGTGCCAGGAGAGGCTATTCAGACCAACAGACCACCTATCACTGCCACTAACCATAGTCTAATTACCTTGCACCTGGCACCTGACTCAAAGGACTTTCAGTCTCTCAGTAACAGTTAGCCTCTGACTGCTCCGCGGTGTGTTTAAGAGCTGACATTAGCTGGGCATGTTATTCCTGGGATTAATGTGTCCGTTACCTGCTGATGCACTCTAATGGAAAACCTTTTTACGTGCATGACTCTTGTGACTTCTTCACAAAGGGGAAAGTTGACTAATAAAAGTCTTTAGAGTCATGAATGAAAGAAAAAAAAAAAAGAAAGAAGCAGGATGAAAGAGCGCTTGTTTAGTCTTGCTTCTATATTTTAAATAGCCAGACTACTTAGGACCCCTACATTTTGTTGCCAGCTGCAGACAGACACCATATTTTATTTGATAGACAGTGACAAGTTGGCAGATTACAACACCTATCTCACCCCACGCAACATTCATAGCGCTCAAGTGTGTCCCACACTGTGACTAATACCTACCAGGCATATTGTTAAATCGGACACACACTCATGTTAGGGCCCATCTGACTCAAACCTGTCAAGTGCAGAGCTGGAAGCCTGATGGGGAATTCAAGGCAAACCGAATCACAATATCAAAAGATAAATAAACAGCTGTAATGAAATACGTTTATACAGCTGTTGCGGGATATTGTTGCATCTACAACTTTTCAAGGAAGCCAGAAAAAAAAAAAAAATTCTTGATTTGTCCCTGACCATATGTACTGCAGGTTTCAATTCATGCAAGAGTTTTAAAAAGGGTTTTTAGAAAGAAATATAATTGGAAAAAGGATCAGACATGTGTTGGAAAGATACAATTACAATATCTCGGGCCACACATGCAATCAGAGAGAAAAAGCATTACCAGGAGGGAAAGAAAAATATTGGAAAATATGGTAGAAAATGCTGACATGATAATCACTGACAATGACTTCTCCTAAAATAAAACCAAATCTTTCTTTGTTGCAGTTTCCTGACTACATTTTTTCTTTTTTTTCTTTTATATCACTGATGAAGGGTTAACCCCCACACCGGTGAAATCCCATGTGTACTCCCACTGGACCATAAAATCTAAGCGGGTCTTTAAATCTTGAATCTTTTCAGGTCTGTCCTGATCCGGTGGAATAACTATCTGAATGGAATGTTCCCTCTCCTTTTCCTCTGAAGTTTCCTTTCAACATCCACAATTACATTTCTCGGGAGTGGGTTTAAAGGGAAACATCACTGAGGTGATGTTTATCTCCATCACTTCACTTACCTGAGAATTCTAATCATATTCAAGCTGGTTCATTTAACTTCCCACACGGTTCATCTGACAAAGTGACCTAAAAGTAACAGATCTCACTAAATGTGAGCGTTACGCTTCAAAATCCAGGAGGCAATCAATAATCAGACAAGTGTTATACTTTGAAAGTATAACATTTCCTTCTCTGCGGAGATGCTGATGGATGTCTGAATTCACAGAGGTCGTATTCTGAGAAAGGACACAGCCTGCTTCCCTCCTGAGTGCTTTCTTTTTGTGGCCATTATTCATCACTGTTGTGACGAGCTGTCTGCTGAAAAAATACCCCCAGCAGCTGATGGAAAGTCGTTTTTTGCTGGAAATAAACATGAGGTGGAAAATATGATATTTTTTAGAGCTTAATAACTTTGGAGTTGGGGGAAGGCATGAGGTCTCAGAGAGGTCTCTGGCACTAATGTTTATTTCTTTTTCCAACTGTTCATTCATCATGTCGTCTTATGTCTGTCTTCCCTTCAAATTTTCATTAATGACGGTGGAAATTGTTTGATTAAGTCATTTGATTTCCGAGCACTTTTCTAAAACTTCTTTAAAACATACAGAAATTGTACTGTTTATGAGTAAAAGCTGGCTTGTTAGCATATAACTAAGTAGCCCTAACATGTTATGGAAAAGACAGACCTTATACTGGAACAATAGGTTCAACTTTTAATAATCCATCCTTCTGGGTGATATTGCTTTAAACACCCTGATTTAACACCAGTATTTAACAGCCACTATCGCTATCCACTCACGGTGGAGCCTGTGGAATTCTGGGTAAACTGACACTCTTGTTTGCTTTAACTTTAAAAGCCCCTGAAAGTCAACATGGCCTCTACAGGGGACTCCTTCAAAAGGAGGACCAGCTATGGTTGATTTAAAAGCCTGACAGCCAAGTATGCATCTGAAAACAGGACGATTTTACTTTTACCCGAGTGCTACTTTTGTTCGGCTGTTAATTTGACTTGTTTCTTCTCTGCCGTGCGATTAAAAAGCAACAACCCAAGACACCTGAGACAGGATTTCATAGTCTCACACAGCTCCAGACACGAACGCAGAGACAGGTAGCTTTTACAATGATCCCAATCTAAACCCGAGGTTCGTCACGTTTGTTTCTTCTGGGACTTAGCCTGTCAATCAATCTGTCAGTCTCCCAAGCTGAAAGACCACTGACAGCAGACAAACAGTTTCCTTTTAATCTCTTTAATCCATCAGCAGTGCTACTTACTCTCCCTCCCTCCCTCCCTCCAGCCCCCTTTGTCTGTCATTGGCATCTGTTTTTTTTTTTCTTCTTTTTTTTTTAACTGTCCCACCTCTCGTTGCTTTGAGTAATAATATTGAGCACTAAATTAAGTCTGAAACGGTCTGGCAGCGCTCCAGGCTGCACCACAAGAGCAGTCAGCGCTGTTCCTTGTGCTGTGGATTACCCTGTCGGTTCTCACATCAAAGGCTGAACCAGAGGTGTGATAACTTGCCCAGGGACAGTGATGTTCTTACAGGGAGAGAAAATCAGTCACCGCTTTGTTCTAAAATACGAGAAGATAATGGACATATTGGAGACTCAACACTGTTATCTGGTCCTTTAAATACACAAATATATAATAATCATTAAATATGTCAGGGTTGCATGACAGATATCAAAGATGTAACACACAGCATATGTTACTGGTGCTATTATTCTGGGTTTAAGAGAAAAGATATAGATTTATTTTCTGTTTCTGTGTCATACACTGTCAAAAAGTAAAAATCCATATGACTGTCTCTCATAAATAAAGAGTCCTACAGTCCTCTCCAGTGCTGATGCACAGGTTGCAAGTAGAGTGTTTCTTTTTACTTCAAAAAAATTAAAGCAAGAGAAAATGATCTCAAGCTGCAAGGCGCAGTTTGCATGCTGTGTGAAACAGGCCCCAGGAGGACACATTAACTACGAGTTTTTGTTGTTTTGTTGAATTAAAATATTCAGATTACGACCATGTATTAGCCACGATTAAATTCTCGAGCAAAAACATCTGCAGCAGTACTGGCATCCAAAACACCACATCAGTCAAACCAGAGTATGTGAACTCTCTCAGAGCAGGTAAATCTTCGGATGGGGGTTCTCCCATCTAAGTGAGAATTAAGAGTTCACATAGATGACTGTATGACAAAATACAAACATTACAATACGTTAAAACCATTATATATGTATGGGAATAGTTACCGAGCGTACATGCTGACTTTGACACTGCAGATTCATGCAGTCACAGCTGTTAGCACTCCAGTAATAGTAAAGGGTTAAAGGACTTTTCTCAAGGACGGGTCAGCGTTAGTTGCTGAAGTTAAGGTCATAAGCCCACTTCTCTGAGGCCCGAGCTATTTCCGCTTGAACATACCAACACTTGGCTCCTAATTCCTGCTTTCACAACTTTTGTTCTGCTTTACTGATAAACAAGGAACCTGAGGAGAAGGTTTTAGTTCCAGGGATTATCCCTCCTCTGCTGCTGTCAGCATCACATGACTCCTCCTCAAAGGCTGGAATGCTAAGCGGTCAGAAGGCAGACAGGAAAACCATATTTCTCACTTTATTGTCCTTTGTGAAGTTGTTTTTGCAGTAAATTGCCTTACCAAAACTTCCCCTCCCCTGTTCATCCGTGCGTGAGCTATTTAAAGTACTTCATCTTTCGCCTGCTCCCTGTGTCCCTTGTTTTCTCTCATTCTGACCCGCTCTCGCTCTCTCGCTCTTCCTCTCTAACCCTATACTCGCTGTCTGTGTCTTTCTATATAAGGAAAACTATGCCAGTAAGACAGAGGAGTTCACAGCAGTCAGAGAGAAGCTGCCTGAGCAAGATGTTCCTTTGGCTGGAGTCAGCCTCATCTGCATAAGAGGAATTATTTTACTCCAAAATGTATATATAAATATATATATAAACAATATGACTTTACAAAACACTTTGTGACTATTGCGTAGATGCATGCAGGCATAGCCAGGGGCCAAGCCACATCATAACTGCCTTATACCCGCTCAACAGGTTGTGTTAGTCATTTCAACATCTTATACTCCACCATGGACAGCAGAGCAGCCAAGTGTATCAGACTCACAGTAGCTGACTTTGTATTATTGCGGAATAACAGAAATACAATCCAAACACAGAAAAATTCCTACCTCCGTCAGCTTCCAGGATTCCCTGGAGGTATTTGAAGGAGCCAGACTGTTTGGGTTCAGAGGCAGGCTCCTCGTAGTCCTGCAGCATCTTGTAGACGTCTGACTGTGGGTCGAAACCATTACGGCCACCAGGGGACTGTATGGGAGGCTCTGGGCTGAAGGAGACAAGACAGGCAAGATGTAGTGTTAATGCAATGCAATCTGATTAATGGCAACTAGATGACAGATGAAAAAAACATTCATTTTCCTTTAGCAAACAGTCAAGACAACATTGGGGTGTCGTCTCCTGTATCTAATTTGGCCTCCACATCTTTTACCAGGTGGTGTCATGATGTGATGTTTGACAAAGGCAGGAATGAAAGGAGCTGAAGTAGCCTAAACAAAAAGATAAAAGAACAGATGACAGTTGCCAGACCACCAAAGAAAGAAAAGAAAACTTGAGAAAAAGGCAGCTGAAAGATCTATGGAAACAAATTCCGACAATTTTCGTTCTCCAAACAGACTGTGCAGAGCACATCTTGTATATTTTCCTGTTACTGAGACAGCAGAGACGGATGCGAAGAGGAGGAAACAGAGGTGTGTAATTTACAATCTACATCTGATTCCACAGGCATGAAGTCTTAATCACAACAGCTCTGTGTTATACTTCTGCAGGTTCATCCATCCATCAAGTTATTCCCAAGCCCCACAGGATGTATCACGCTCATTGGATACATTCAAACCTCTGGGAGATGAGCAGGGCTGCTGACAGATGTTTTCAAATCCTGACACACTTTACTGCATGCTTGTCTCCAGACTCCCCTCCAGGAGTCTGAAGGACTGCAGTGCGGAGTGTGTGTGTGTGTGTGTGTGTGTGTGTGTGTGTTTGTGCGTGTATGAGTGTCTGTGAGGGAGAAAGTCTGAGTTAGTGAAAGTGAGACTGAGAGTGAGGGACAGAGACGGGAGATGAGCAGTGTTAAGATGGTGTTTAAATGTGTCCTTGTGTGTGTGTGTGTGTGTGTGTGTGTGTGTGTGTGTGTGAGTGTGTGTGTGTGTGTGTGTGTGTAAGTGTGCACTGGGAGTGCTGAGAGAGGATGTTCACCGGGAGACTAAACACACACATTTATTGTCCGCTTGAGGGGATGCGCAACAATAAATGGCTTTTCCAGATCACATGGCCATCTGTGCAGTTGTGTCGAGAGACATCCAAAGTGTGCATGTGTGTCTTTTTTGCTGTGTGTGCATCTGTCGTTGAGTCTTTTGGAGTATCGCAATTGACTGTCAGTGTATTTTTACATTAGAAAAATACCTGGTGAGGCTTTAACAATAGAAAGGTTGATGGGTTTTAGAGGCAGTCACTTGAGACGTACTACTATTTCCTTGTGTGATTTTCTCACAGTAATGGTGTGCAACGAGGCCGGTCTGGAAAAACTCAGAGGGATATTTTGAAAGCCGATGCAACTCAACAGTTCCAGTTTACGGTTTAATACCACTGCATAGATAAGGTTCACGCTTTGCTTAATTTGTAAGAAAAAAAAAAAAGACTTCCATTTCATTTTTAAGGTGTTGTTAACTCTATTTTATTCAGTTTTTTTTTATTTAATCCAAATTCTATTGTTTTATTGAAGACTGTAATTCCAGATTTCCAGACTAGTCCTGTCAAAAAGTATAAAATGTGTCTGGATTTCAGATCCGTTTGTTTATGTTTTGCTCTCCGTTCACTCCTGTACAACACATACTTTGACTGTCTCACCTGTGTGTGGCGCTGAGGCTGAGGCCCCCCATCTTGCTCGGCAGAGATCTGTCTCCGTTGCTGCCACCATAAAGTCCTGCCGGGTTGTTGTACTGAGCGTGCCCATGCCCGTGCCCGTGCCCGGTTCCGGTTCCGGTTCCGTTTCCGTTTCCGTATCCATAGCTGTGGCCGTTGTTGGGTCTGGAGTGTCCATTATTCAGGTGAGTGGGCTGGGTAGCCTGCGGGGACTGGGGTTCAGGGGTGTACGAAGGTTTACGGCTGTAACCGCCATATCCGCTGGTGATGGGCCGGAAATTCTAAGAAGACAGAAGCAAACAAACAGGAGCGTATTTTTAAAAAAGAAAAAAAAAAAACACAGGAAATAAAAGACAGCCTAAAAGCAAAATACCAGATTTTTACGGTTTAAAATGTACTTAATTACAGAGAAACAGGGGCGTGATGGTGAAAGAGAAGAAGCTTGTTACATTAGAGGAAGACTTGCTAATGTTAGGAGGAACAAAGAAGGGTAATGCATTTATTACAGAATGCACCATTACATTTTGGTTCAGGAAATGAGAGTAAAAAGAGGACTGAAATGAGAAAACAAGCACAGCGGTGCCCCTGACTAGAAAACCACAATTCTTCTGAGGCGAAGAGAGTGGTTGGTCCCAAATGAGGCTTTGCAGCAGTGAGGTTTGAGAGAAAAAGCTTTTTCCACTTCATTTCTGCTTTTACCCTCTTTAATAGTAAGGCTTATTAAGAAGGAGCTTGCATTAGATTTCCTGCAGATGTTTCTATCAAAACAAATTAGTTTGTGTGGTGTAAATATTGAAAAAATGTGTTGTTTCTTTTTTTTTCCCCTGGCTGTTTCTTCTATGAATTGAATAGTTTATAGAGGCTGACAGAGCTGATATACTGCACAAGATTAAATTATCATCGTTCTGACATGCTGGAGCAGACTGTCCACATTCTTGCCATATAGTCACTCTCTGCCGGGACTATTTAGAAGAATCTGCTGGACTAATGCGGGACAGATGCACAGGCACCTACACTTACACCACTGTATACTCAGTGAGTGCGTTTATCCTGAGGTCAACGCCCTTTTCATGCATTTGCAAAAAAAAATCCACAATGACATCATCGAGCAGCTCAGTGTTTACCACGGCTATCAGCAAACACAAGTGATAACGCCAAGTGCCAGCCCGGCTCGTCTGGCTTAGACACTGAACTTCACAGATAAAGTTTTATTGCGTGTCTTGCAGTGATGTCACGCATCTCTGATAGAGTGTTTGTGCTTTGAATTCTAGAGATAGCCAGTAGTTTTGACTGAAGAAACAGGGCTGCACATGATCAGAGTTTTGGACTATAAACATTTCAGCTGAAACGAAGCGACTTGTTTACAAGTTAAGCAAGCAGCGGGATGAGAAAGGAGTCACTCTCGGTCAGACTGTTGTAACTATGAGCCGCCGGAAAGAGTGTGCGTGCATGCACGTGTGTGAGAGTGCGTGTGTGGCTGTGTGTTTTGGGCTAGTTTAAAGTGCCTTAGCCACAGGAGATGGGGGTTCACAGCCTCTCCAGACAGGACCCCTGTCATTTCAACAGATGGGTCTGCTGGATGTCATCCTGCCCTCGCCTGGACCACACACACACACACACACACACACACACACACACACACACACACACACACACACACACACACACAGGTCTTCTGTAATCAGCACTTTTCAGCGTGCTAGAGACCTCCTCTTCATGTACACCAACAAGCCCACATCTTGAACCTGGGAAAGTGCCCTGTCATTGCCCTGCCTCCTGCAGTTAAGACAGATGACTTTCAAGAAATATAAAACCGCCTCTTCCTGCTCTTCCAGAAACCTCAGGCTGTAAAGATGGATGAATCCAGAACATACTAGCAGATAGCCATTCATGGTTAAAGTTTGGAGAAGGAGGCTGGGGAGTCAGCACTCAATGCAGCTTCACCCCAAGAGCCAAACCCTGTTTTGGCAGGATGTCAGAAACACCCAGCTCTCTGCGGCTTCCTCTCCAAGTAAACCAGACACTCTGAAGCTTGGTTCTCACCACGGGACCGAACAGGCCAAACCAGATCCTACTTATTATCTCTAGACCTATTTGCACAGATGGTGGACCTCATGTGATTTTGATTAAAAATTCCCTCAACTACAACATTTTGTGAAACATATCGAGTTTGTAAAGAATATCATTTACTTCTGATTAATAATAGTAACTACAGGTAGGGTGCAAGGACAGCTGAAGATGTGGCGCTGGTGTTAAATGCAGACGCCCTGTTTCTTTGGACCTGAGAGGAACATTTTCTTTGGTGCCCTTTTGAACTAAGCTATCTTTTATTTCACTGCCAAGACATCTTTTGTCTTTCAATTTCCTGAGGACATGCCCAGAACAGGAAGGGTGAAGTTTTTCAGTACAAATCACTGTCCTTACATGTCTTTTTAGTCTTAATGCAAATCCATTATTCATTCCTCATAGTTAGACAGGGGCTAAATCTTTAGATAACACCCAGTATAATAACTGTATCACAGTCAGGCAAGCTTACTCATGCCTGTGTTCAGAGAATAAAGGAGGCAAGTGAAGGGAAATCCCTGAGAGTGTATTATATTACACGCTCCTGCAGTGGCAGGACAGTAAAGACATTACATTTATGACTCCTGATCTGTACAAACACGGCATGTGAAGGAGGACGGGCACTCACACGCTAACCTATATGGTGATATAATTAAAACAGAAATAAATGTCGGAGAATAAAAAAACATTATGATCTTGTTTTATGACTCAAGGGGAATTGAACCTGAAGAAGAAATCAAATTAGGTTTATTTGCATAGCCCCAAATCACAAATTTGTCACAGACAATCAACAATTTGAAGAACACAAGACTCTCTATCCTTAAACCCTCAGTTCAGATAAGGAAAAACAACAGCCAAAACAAAAAAAAAAAAGGAGAGAACCCAAAGGGAAAGGCACCGGAGGAGGGAATTTTAGTGGATAACTGGAAGCGGTTGAAGAAGTACTCTGATCTTTTACTCTTTTACCAAAATATTATGGTCGGAGATGAAGACTATGTTTGTAAATAATCAAAAGCCAAGTTGCAGGACATATGGTCACAATCTCCCCTTCCTGAGTTACAGCATGGAATAATGGCCACCAAAATCGGATAAGTTCATTCTGAGTCCAAGTGGACATTTGTGTCAAAGTTGAAGGAATTTCCTCGAGAAGTTCCTGAGGTATTGCGTTCACAAGGCCAGAACCGCGTTCCGTGAGGCCACCGTGACCTTGACCCGTTGACCACCAAAATCTAAATCAGTGCATCCTTGAATCCAAGTGAATAGTGGAGTTTTTAAAAGTGTAACAGCTGTAATACCTCACAAACAGAAAGAAATCAATCCTAGAAGAGGCAGAATGGTAAATTCCCTCACTCCCTCCAGTCCCCATTCCAGTGAATGAAAGATTTTGTTAACCATCATACCCATATTTGTATCTTGCCAAGACAAATGCATCCGTTAAAAGTGTAAAAAATTAGGATTTTGCACCTGAATACCACTGCTTTAGGTAGATTTCCCTGTTGTCAGCAGTAAACACATGTTCACCCATTTTCACCCTCACACTCCTGCCTGAGATGGTGTGACTCCTTCTGTTCCCCCGCCCCGCCCCTCCCCAACCATTCCTTTTGTCTTTCTCTCCCATAACCCTCTTCCCTCTCCGGCTTTGCATGTCTGTTGCCCAGATATTTGCTTTGGGTGGATGGCAGATTTATAAGGCAGCACATCTGGTGCTTGCCTTATAAAAATGCCAGTTTGGTAACATTCAGGACTTGTAAGTGCTTTCAAGTTGCTCTGAAGGTATGGTGGCTTGGTTTTTTTTTATTACAAAAATCAGCTGTAAGCCAACTGTCTCGTTAAAAAGATTTATTTTACCTTTCGACGTCTGAACTGCATACAGGCTTAATGGCGATTCTGTGTGGAGGTGACAGTCACGTTAATCTGGTGGATGCCTTATCACCCCAATTCCCCTGGTAACCTTATCTTGTTTTCCCAATGTAGACAAAACAGTTTAAAATTAATACGAGCAGCTTCAGTCTATCTCCAACAGGAACTCAACATAACAAGGCTGTTGAAAAAGGCCATCTGTGAGATCATCTATTTCCTAATTTCTCTCTCTTGAGAAAGGATACTCTTTCATTTTCTCCCAAATCTCGACTGCATTCCTCCTGGCTCAAAGGACGAGAAAGTTTGAAATGTGAGTAAAAAAAAGAAAAAAGAAAAAAGAGAAAGAATAAAAACCAAAAGCAGTAACTAGAGTATTTATGAGAACCAGCATTGTCTACCCTGTGTACTCATAAATTCAGGTTGCCATCTGATTGCACTGACCTGTTTTACAATGGTAACCAAGCATGGCTAATGGTTCAGGATGACTGATCATGCATGTATGTATGTGCAAAAGAAGGAAAGAAAGACACAAAGAGAGACAGATAAAGGGGACAAAAGTTTATTTTTACACGTACATTTACCTCTGTATGTGCTTATACACTGTGTTATGTTGAACTGTGGTGCTTCCAGCCAAGAGGAACCAAGTCCCTCCATTCATCAACCTGACTAAAAGGCACGCTGATTAATAAGGGCTTGAATGGGAGAAGACTGCAGTTGCAGTTTCAGCTCCGGTTCCTCAGTCCGCAACCGCAGTTTGGTCAGAGAAGGGTAGATAGACGGGGGGGAGAAAAAGGTGGAGGACCCTAATTGAAATCATATGCTCGTCTTTAACTGAGGACCGAGACCTCAGCCTGCCTGCCTCACTGGAGACACATACACAAGTTCATAATAACACACACACACACACACACACACACACACACACACACACACACACACACACACACACACACACACCACCTCCTTCTCTTCTGCCTCCTGCATGGTTTAATCCCTCTGGACCTTCGAAATTAAGCTTTTCACATGGCGCTCTGCACTGCTAACCAAACACAAACCAGTCCTTTATGGCTCCCTGGGTCTGGCCCTGGGTGCCTCACTGGGAGGAGAGACAGACGGGCTGCAGAGGAGGTGGCTGACAGCTGAGCCGGAGTGGGGGTGCTCTGGGGAAGATTAATGTAGCAGTGGAATCCTGGGTTCTAATGTGTAAAAATGTGTAAATAAAGCCATTCAACTTTTTCTTCCATTTTGCCAAGGTTTGAATGAAATGTGTTGTGATGTAGCCAATTACAGTGTTATGATACAGCCCTAGGGTTTCAGGTGACAGCACTTTCATTATTTGGTTTGGAGTAAATGTATGCTGTAGGGAAAAGCACCTGTGTTAAAGTAAGCTAACTGCCCTCCAGTATGAGGTAACACACGAGATTAATATTGCTTATTGTGCATGATTTAGCTAGTTTGGTAAGAAAAAGCCAGAGCATTTTTTTAAATAATGAAACTACAGAGATGGTCTAAGACACAAATAATGTAGAGTGGAGGAAACTGGCAATTATTAAAAATGTGAATTCTGTTTTTATGTTTAAGTTGTCAGTTATCAAGCACTTACAATGGTTGCTAACAGGCCAGTAATTTCTACAGTTTTGTGCTACAGTGTCTTTCATAAGTAGTATTATGAAACAGGGCTAGCTGGTTAGCAAGCTAACTTCAGTAGAAAACTTCACCAGAAATAAAAGCAGAACAAAAGGTGAGTAAAGGAAGTTTTATGCTGAACTTGCAACCTTTCTTCTAGACTGGTAGCTGTTAATGCTAACGTTGGCTATGTAGCGATAGCAAAAAAAAAAAATTACATACAGCACAGTTTTAGAAAAAAGTGAATGGTGCAACACAGCAAATAAGCTACGATAGCTTCCTCCATTTTGGAGTTTCTCTCTCTCCGTTCCCTTAGAGTTCAGTACTGTCAAGGTTGTTTGCTATTGGCTCTTCAAGTTGAACTCAGCGTGAAAGCTTTAAATGGATTTACACAGTGCTACTAATAGAGGCAATGCTGTTGGAATTAATGTCAGTTTTAAAGGCTAGCGTGACCAAGCCTTGACCAACAGTAAGTATAATGGATAAGAGTTTAACACAGACCTATCTTTTTAAAACATATTGGACAGTTTGGGTGAGTGTTTTCACATTTAGGCCTAATTTTGTGCTTCCTCTGTGCTTTCTTTTTGTTCCTTACATAATCCCAGTTATCAATAAATTCAATTCTTGATTTAACTTGTTAATAAAGATGACCAGAACTGTAAAGACACAAGGCAGTTTATGTGCAGTTCCTTGTTGTTTCAGGGTTTAGGGATTTGTGTCACATACGCGACGCACAGCAAGAGAAACAGCTGAAAACAAAGGGATGGATTGAGGTTAAAAACAGAAATCTTCCTCTAATCCTTGAAAAACCGTCTGAGAATAGGTTGTTCTAAATCTGAATGAGCCTGGATGGCTGCAGTCTCCCTGGGCCTGTTCACCCCTGCAGTGAGTGCTCTCAGTGACCCCGTCCACTCCGCAACACGCTGACAGCCAAGCAGAGCGGGGAAGGCTCCATTAGGAAAACCCAAAGACTGGTTTGGACATTTCTGGGATTACTGGCTGATTAGTGAACACAAACAACCAAATAAGTGGGGTCACAGGTCTGTGATCTAAAAGGCCTGCTGTGTCAATGAATGTGGAGCAGCTAAAAAAGACTTTCCAGTAATGCTCCACTGGTCTGAGATTTCCTGGCAGGGGATTAAGTAGCAGTAGACCCAGTAAACATATTTTGGCACCCAATGAGAATACTCTAAACCATTTAATGGCCCCATATTGTTAAGAACTATTCATGGGCTCTATGATATAAATGTTAATCCAGTTTTTGCACAACATCTAACTGGTCTGCTTCCCTATTTATTATTCCTTAGTGTAAAAATGCATCTTTGACAAATTAAGTTTATAACTCTTGAGTTCTGTTAAGTTTTTAACTTATTACTGTCATGTGTTTTTAAAAGGCAGATATTTGAAAGCAAAGGCCTTGTTCCATTCCTAAAACAAATTTGTCATGCACACTTTTTTTTTTTTTTTTTCAGAAGCAAAATTCAATTCCAAGCAGTAAAGGAATTACTGTCTGTAAGTCATGCAAGGACTTTGTCTGTCAGCTCCTATTAATGTTAGCTTGGAGAATTCGCCTTCAGCTGCCAGCTCCTGGACTGAGACTGGAAGCCTCAGTGACGTGTGATCCAGACCTCTCAGCTTCCGCATTGTGAAGCCTCATTCTTTCCACAGGGCCATAGTGCTCGGCCACAATAGCTATCGCTTTAATAACAGGGTATCCGCCAGGAATGGCACTCTGATTATTGTGTGCCAAGAAATTCTGTTTGACTTTAACATTGACCAATATAGACAATTCCCACCTACTTGAAGCTGCCACTGTGTAATTTAATGGAAGGAATTTTGAAAACCTGAAAAATGCCAGTAACTGGTGGTATTACTTTACTGGTGCATAAAACTGTCCCAAGATTAAAACTGACAACCAAGAGGCTAAAACGCAGATGTAGGATGAGATAACCATTTACAAGCCGGAGAGGCATTTTCTCTCTAAAACTGTCTTTCTCATTGGAAAAAGGTTCAGATTTAAGATACTTTGCATGCCATTGCATTCAGAGCTGTCAGTGTACTGTCCTCAAATAGAATAAAATCCAAGAAATACTGGAATTTGCTTTGATTTGTTTAAGTGCTGCCCACTAGTCATTATATATATATTATATTATATTATCAAAGGACATCTCACAAAGACTGATCTTCCATCTTGAAAATGGCGGAATGTCATAATTTGCTGATTTGACCGCTTCCACTTGAAGACTTCTGGTGAGAACACTGCATCTGGTGTGTTTGATAAAAATTACGATGTAAACTGAACAAGAGCATGAAAATGTGAATCACATCTCAGATTAAAAAGGAAAAATCTGTCAGTTCAGTCCAAAGATTTGTTGTCACCAACTACGTAATGTACTTTCCAAATGGGGAACTAAGCAAACACATCTGTTCAAATGCACATCACTGTACACATCAGTAAGCGATCACTTCGCTTGATTCTTCAGTTCAAGTTTTGATTAGACGTAAAGCTGGGTCCCTACTTGATTAGGGTTAATGAGGATTAGCAGCACCCACTGTTGATACATGACATAGACAATACCAGGTGGAAAAATGTCGAACGCATCTAAAGTTAAGTGAATATGAATCAAGAAGGAACAAAAAACAATCAAGAGTGCTCTGATGCTGGCTAGAGTATCAAGATTCAACATAGCAAGGTTGTTTTTTTGTTTTTTTAAAGGTGGATAGGACAGGAAAAAGGGTGATTTTGATTTAGCAAAAATGCATCATCGTATTTGAATTAAGTTCAACTTTACAGGTTTGTCTTACTAGTTTCCCAAATACAGTAAAATAAGAAAGAAATCAGAATATAAAAGGGAGAATCGATATTTTTTTTCTCCCTCTAAATTACAGCATGACAGAAAAAGTCTGAGAACCAATGCTTTGGGTCATGCCTGTCAGTCTCCAATGAGGGGATCTTCAATGGAAAAAAAGCTACAGTTGGGCAGCAATACAGATGATTCAGGACAGCTTTTTTTTTTTTTTTGGCTTGATATTGTTTGGACAACCTTTCTCTCAAGGGTACCCTATTCTTTTGCATGGAATTTGAAAACTGTGTGAAGCCTCTGATTATAACTCATTTGTCTTCCAACTACACAAAACGATTCATGCTGTTCTTCTTAAGACACCTCATCTCTGCCACTCCTCCTTATCAAAATTATTTCTATTTCAGCAAGTTGTGTATGACATCCGGTGAACAATGTTGCCAAGACATGAGCACAGTTCCTTGGAAAAACATTACACAGTCACTACCAAATTCCCCCAACAGATAAAAGAAACACTCCAAAAAGTCTTTGCAAAAAACAGTCACATCAACCGTATGAAATCACACACTTTCTTTTATCCAAAAATACAACATTTCCTCATCGACTTTTATGACAATATCCCGTGTTCCCAAGGTGAAAGGAAACACCTCATAGCTTCCATGTGTCACTTCCTGCTCAGTAGCTAATTCCCACAAGTGAGACTGGAATTTCTAACTAAGCCAGTTGGTCAAGAACAAGAAGCTTATGATGAAAAATGGAAAAGTTAAATAGAGCAGGCCCTGATGAATGCTGTCATCAGATTCCTAACTATCTGGGCACTTTTCATGAGGCTCAAGTGGCAACATTTCTGCAAGAAAAAGCTTTGCCTTCTGATGCTCTTTTTGTAATATTCTTAGTTAACGGAGACAATCTGCTTTACAAAAACAGCAATGAATGTCTATGTAGGCCGGAAAAATGTGTGGTCACTTCCAGAGGAATTTGTTTATACAAAAGCTGAAGTGTCCTGGTGTGCCTCTTTGGTTTCAGTTCTCACCCTGCTAGCCAAAGAGTACTGCTTCAGAGTGAGTCCTAATGTTGTAGGTCACACAGCGGTAGGTAAGTTTTGGATGACAGAACAATGCCTCCGATCTTTGTTAGTACAATGAGAAATCGCGTTGTCGTCCTCATCCAGCGTTTTGATTCAGTTCGTTTCTGCTCGTGCTGCCCAAACTGACTCACGATTGGAGGCACTATGTGTCACATACTTCAGTTTGGATTTGGGTCAGCCGCTGTTAAGAGATACCCTGGTGCATTTATTGTTTCCAAGGTGTCTGAGGAACAATCGCCATTGTTGTGTGTCAGCGCTGCCCTTCAAGCTGTATCTGAATACAGCAGGAAACAAAGAAAGAGAGAGAGAGCCTTGGTCTTTTATGTGACCCCAGGGAGCGGATGTTTCCTCCTTTCATGCAAAGACGAATTCACCTGAGCGTGAAGCTAAAGTGGCCCTGACTTAGTGGTTTCCAGGCGTCAAGGTTCACTTCATTAAATGAGACGCCAGGGAACATTTTTAGAATTCGGCGAGGGAGAGAGGAAGAGCTGGATAAGATGTTACAGAGATACAGCGAGAGGAGAAAGGCAGACTTGGACAGAAAAGAGCATGAGAGAGACAGATTTTTCTATACTCTCGTATTACCCACACGCAAAGCCTTCCTGTCATGCATGTCCGTGTTTGTATAAACTGCTGTAGCTGATGGTTCCTCTCACTCAAGTTCAGTATTTCCTTGCGTTAATCAAAGCAAGACCCGAGCTGGTGCTGAGATTGTGCGATGAAGACCTTTGAGGTGGAGCTCTGACCATTTTATGGACATAGAGGCTATAAAACTATCCAGGGATTAATATATACCTTATACATGTGAATACTCTGGTCATCTGCCAAAGGAAAACACTGGCTGTGGCCATCTGTTCTTTGAAGTTTATTGGTAGCTAGTTAACTAATGGTTATGTCTGTTTTAGTGAGAGTACCAAATGTTATGCATTGTGCCCTGACTGAAAACAGTGGTTAAACTTCGTTTCAGATGTCCTCTTACACTTGTTTAATGGACACCTGCTCAGAAACAAGTGGACAAGGTGTAAAGCACACGAAAAATGATACTTTCATGATACCAAAAATGCAGCAGCAAAACATTTTACTGATTGGTGCTTTCAGACTAAAAGTCCCCTGGGCGGCTGCTAATATATCAATCATTAGAAGGAGAAAACGAAAATTCTGATCCCAAGACCTCCAACAACCCTGATTAATTACATACACTAAAGCCTCTTTCACTTTGGTGTCTGCCACTGAAAACAATACTTTCCTGTGAGGTGTCAAACTCCCACTGATGAGCGGACGGATAGATTTCACTTCAGGTCTTTGTGCGACGGTTCCACCCTTTAGGGACAAGAATACCCTGCCTCAGCTGAGGGACACACAGATCAGTCCTGACTCCACAACACAATACTTGACTAATGGACATCTCTCACATGTCTGAGCCACAATATGCTCATTGTCTGTCTGTTTCACTCACACACTCTCCATATTCACAGCATATGTGTGATCGGGCACACACACACACACACACACACACACACACACACACACACACACACACACACACCTCTTATTCTCTCCCTGCTCAGAAACCTGTTGGCCTGCCAGCACTGGAAAACTTGGACAAGATCATCTGCAAGAGTTCATCATGCCTTGAATATCCGTTTGGCAGCTCGTACGATTGGAGAACAATCAAGATACTATTTCAAAACCTCGCTGGTTAACAGTGGGATGCATTATCTCACTTATAACCATGTGAATAACAGTGTACAGTCAATTTACAAATCGAGTGTTGTGCCCGTTTCCATGGATTCTGTTTATGATATAAAAGGACTGAGAAGACTTGGGTCTCACACCCAGCAAACTGGACTTTTTTATGTATTAAGTTATGGCCCCAGATGTGAACTAGCCTCTCTTGTTAGGTAGGGAAGGACCTTAATCCAAAGCAGTAGATTTCAAAATACTGGGTCCCAGTCTAAAGGCAGTTTGACATAAATCAGACCAGAGAAATGTGCTGCTGAATCCCCACTAGCAGACGTCTTGTACAGTATCATTAAGGTGGCTGGTAGAGGCGTTTCTTATATGCATAGGTAAGTCAAAGATTTACATGTAAATGATAAGAATGTATCATAGCTGGCATCTCATTCAGAATTAAGAAACTTCTCTTACCAAACGAGTAGTTTCATTTTAACGTGTTGTTGTATTCGAGATATCAGTCTCGGTAATCAGGACATTATTTTGAAAGATAGAGAGATAAACTGATGAAATTCCATTAACTTACAATGTATCTGTGTTGTGGCACTCTCATTGGTGGAAGCTTTGGGACGTAGTAAAAGTCCCATTAATTTTTCCCACAGCCAATGTTACGTGACTTACAGTTAAAGTGCTTCTAAACTTGGATGGATATGAAACTCTCCCTTTGGAGTCATCCGTCAAAAGAACACACAGCTGTGATAGAAAATGTCTGGTCCTTTGACAAAAAGGTGAAGGTATAAGGTTGTACACATAAAAAAAAAAAAAGTGCATTTCTGCAAGAATCAATCACAATCTTATAGCTCCCTTACTTGTGCCACTGATGGCAGAAAACAGGCTGAGGATTTCAATGTTGAGGAATCTGCAAACATTCTGCAGCTCAAAATCAGTTCACTTTTGGATTCTGGGACAGTTTTGGATGAATTCAGAAACTGTGGTGCTATGTTTCGTTCTCAAATTCTACAATAAAAGCGTTTTGAATCTGCTACTGCTCTTTTTTTTTTGACAGCAGCTGAGGCTCACAGGGTTTTGTAGTATTTAGGGTTAGGGTTAGGTCTCTGCATTTTTTGTATTTTTCAACCCAAGCCTTAAGCAGTAAAACTTGATGTTGGCAGCATGAGGAAAGAGGCAGATTAGTCCTGACAGCATCCCAGTGGGCGTGAGCTTAAATCGAAATAAACACCTACGACTTGTGCTTAGCAAAATCCCAAATAAACAGTGGTTACCTGTGAGTCAGGCTCCATGTAAGGGCTTGTCTTGCCATCTTCACTAACAGTTGGCGACCACACTCTGTCTCCCGGTCCCGACCTGAAAGACAATACCCATGAGAGAGAAAGAGAGACAGAGAGAGAGAGAGGATGAGTCTCGGATAAATCTTGTGCCACCTAACACCCAGGCATCGAAGCATGCAGTTATTTCTGCTGAGAAGCGTGAATTTTTCTTTCCACAGAAGATTCCTGCGCATGAAGTGTAATTATTTCTGAGAGTGGATGTTGAAAAGAGTGAAAGATACTATTTACTGTAATCGTCTTATAATTACTGTGAGATGAGAAAAATGACAACTGCAGCGTCCCATTATATCCCATAACTGTTGTGTAATAGGAGCGGTGCAGGTCCTCTTTATGTGCCAGAATAATCACATATAGCTGCAGTTAACAAATCATTTACTGTACTGGTAGCTTTGTGCGAGTGAGTGTATGAATGTATGTGAATGTGGTTTTGTACGTTTGGCAGGTTTTCACATTAGGAATGGGATAGGGCTACGTCCTGGCCTCCTCCCACTGG
The DNA here is from genome assembly GCF_002814215.2 of Seriola lalandi dorsalis. Lineage (NCBI taxonomy): Eukaryota > Metazoa > Chordata > Actinopteri > Carangiformes > Carangidae > Seriola > Seriola lalandi. Next base: position 2,616,871 of record NW_019525445.1, on the reverse strand, counting down.
TACAAAGATAAAGTCATCATCACATCATAACTCCAGCGTATGAACTATCCAGAACGCACAGCAGTCTGGGCCACAGACTTTTCAAAAGTAGTGATAACTGAATTACTGGTATTTGGGATTCCCCCCCTCCTGTTGAGATTACTAGTAATTGACTCCAGTTGCACATACTTAAAAAAAAGGACATGACTTACTGACTGGCAGCAATGATCAAATACATTATTTACAGCGCTGCTGAATGGGCCTACTGTGCGTGCATAAGCAGGGGTCCCACATAATTTATTTTGTTCTTTAAAAAGGCAGAGAATTAAATGCTTTGGTGAAACTAAGAGTGTGCAACTTGTTCCTCCTCACTGTGATTCATCACGAACAGTTCACATGCATTGCCGTTTCACTTTCAAGGTACATGTTGAAGTAGTTGCGGTTTGCCTGTCATATAAAAAAGATCTGAGGAGACTTCTTTGGTTCATCGAGTGTTTGTTGCCATGGCGCGGGCGGATAAGCGGGAAAGCATCCAACTGCCAAAAGGGTAACACCAGGACATTGCGCAGAGTAACTACAGGACAGCGTGCGTCTTTGTATGTGTCTTTGTGTGTGTGTGTGTGTGTGTGCGCGCGCTTCACTTCACTCATTCACACCTCCTACCACAGAGAGATAAAAAACTATTAACTGCATGTGTGTGCGTGTGTGTGCATGTGTCTGGTGTGTGCGCTTGCATGCGTTGATTTGTCCACCCCACAGGGTGGAGAACTGATGTCTACAGAGGTGAGGTCATCAGGCTGCAGCTGGCACGGCGTTGGCTGAGCTGAGGCAATGCTTCAGATATGAAGCGCGGAGGTGTTGCTATCAAGGATGTTCTTATGAGACGCCGAGTGTCTGGCAAGACAAGCAACAGCTACTGCGTAGGATCCTCAGACAGAAAGCCTTCGTGTTTTCAGATTGTTTGGTTTCGATGGTTACCGCACAAACAGCCTATTGAAATGAGTCAAAGTTCAGTCTGAAGTGGCCTATTTGAATTGACATTTTTGGAAATGCAAGAGAGATACATGGAATTTACCGTCCATCCACTACAGTGGAGCTATGAACGCCGAGGCGTGGGTGGACACTGAGGGAGAGACCACTTTAAAATTTACAGTGTTTCACTCATTATATTGAAGGTCAGTCTTGAAAGTGACGTCAGTACATACTTGAATTTTGAAAAAAATATTCCACTGGGAGAACGACACTGCTGGCTGTTTTTGGCTTCAATGCACAGCTACACGTAATCTGACATTTCAGATTTTGAGCAACGGACATAATCTAGTTTTATTTTTCTGCCAGAGAGGAAACTGTTCTGGACCATCTCAAATGTAACCCAACAGAAACGGCCACGGAAGACAGAAACAATCTGCTGCACACAAGTTTGATCACAGACAATGAACTGTATTGTTAGTTTCTCTTTGACGGTATTGGTTCAGTGTGTGAGGGATAACCCTGGACTGTCCGATCCAAGCAATAAAAAGCAGCCAGCAGCACCAGAATACCATGATCTGCACGGCTATAGGAATATTAAAAAACGAGTTTCAGACTTGAGTGGCTGTATCTCATCTCACTAAAACCTCCTCTTACTGTTGCCAAAAGGTATTCTGAGAAAACTGATCGCCACAGCAGCACTGTGCGCTCTGTCTCTTAACAGAGATTCACAATGATAAATTGGATAGGGGCGAATAGACCCAAACTCATTCCTTAAGTGCCGTCTTCGATTTCCACCCACCGGCTCCGCTTCTGCTCGTAACTAAATACATCAATGTCAAACAAGACTGAATACGGACTGGCAAAAAGGAAAGTAAAAAAGAAAAAAAAAAAGTTAAAAGACAGAGGGTGAAAAGACAACACATGGGGAGCTAATTTTCTAAAATCCACGTTTTCATTATGGTGACCAATATATTAAGTTACTTGCTTTTTGTTTTAAGATGACCACAAGTTGTTTGATAATCCTCATTCATAAAACACTTTAAAAAGCAAGACAATTACATAAATTACATAATATTGACAGGAATGGCCATAAAACTATCATAAAAATTGTAAAATGAAAGAACGAGGAAAAATAAACCCATAAAATTCGGTCACAGAAGATTGAATATAAATGGGTTCATGACAAAAACATATAAAAGTAAAAAAAAAAAAAAAAAAAGAGAAGGACAATACATACATAAAGCAGCACAGAGAAAAAGAAAGTCTCAGGTCATCACAACAACTTTTCCCTAACACCCCCCCC
>NW_019525445.1:2454385-2614597 GCF_002814215.2 Seriola lalandi dorsalis | reverse complement strand
ACACACACACACACACACACACACACCCCACACCCCCACCCCCTGCCAGGTTTAATTTCCTGATTGGGGAGATCTGGATTTTGGAGCAGTGGATGACTTTACTTTGGCTGCACAGGATCACCATGTTCGAGGAGGAGCATGAAAACCGAGTGCCCTCAAATTAAGATGCAGCTGATCACGGAACATTTCAGGGTTCACTCAAAGAGTCCGGCCTCGCTTCATCAAAACCCATCGGAACGAGGATGGTTTTCAGCCCTATCGTACATCAGACACCACTGGAGATGCTCCTCCTCTTATTTGGTTCTGTGAGAGGAGCTTAAATACTTTCTCCTCTGCGAGTAAAGACAGACAATCATCCTTTAAAGAGCAGTTATTGGGTCTTGTCAGCAGACCTGATGGGGTCACTTGGAAAAATCTGCATCTGGGTGATGACAAGATCAATGCAAGGGGGAAAAAAAAAAGGATAGAAGGATTGAGCACCCACCCCTCCTTCCCCTCCTCCCCTTTTTCTGCAACACAGGCTCTTAAACTCCACTGATGCTGCGTTTACAACCACCACAAAAAAGAGACCTTGGGAGAGCGTGAGAGGGATGACGTGATGAAGGGATGAAGGAGGAGATGAAGGCAGCGGTGCTGGTGGTGGTGGGGCATGTGTGTGTCAGTCGGTTCCTTTTGGGAGGCTCCTTTTTTTTTTTTTTTTTTTTTTTTTTTTCTTTCTTTGTCCCAGTTGGAGTCCTGTGTTCCTTTGGTCCCATGCAGCCTCGTGCATAATTCCTCAGCTGTGAGTCACAGGTCGTGGAGTCAGAGCCAGAAAGCAGGGGCGAATCCTGCACCGGAGCGTTCTGACTGCGTCTTTTCTCTGCCTGTTTTCCCTGATTCCTCCTGAATCCTCCGCCCTGTGTTTTGTTTTGATTTTATTCTCCAGATCATGATCGGATTTTGTGTTTCTCCCCCATCAGGACTCAGACATGCAATCACATAAATGCATTACACATCACCTCAACCCCCTTATCCTGGCCTTTACCCTCAACTAAAATCAATCCAAACTGAGACCTTGATCCTAAATAGTAACAAACAAAAACTCCTTGTCTTTGTAAGGACATTTCTCACTGACAGTGACATCACTGCATTATAATCTTGATTTCTACAGTGTGGCAGAATAGTCCCAACTCAAAGGTCCACTTACTAGCCTTTTAGGAGCTTTTAATCAGTCAGTGGATGGCTGGAGAAAGATCAAGCGGACGATTTCCATTCAAATCCACACAGCATCTTTGCACTGAGACAGAGCTTATGATCTCATATTTGTTGTTCTCAGGTAACCCACGGTTTACACTCATGTAACGAAACTGTAAAACACTCACGCCATTTTCAGTCACTGATGAAGACTGTGAGATGCGGCTGAAAGCTTTTAAAAAGTTAGTAACCCTTGGACCTATATGCTAGTGAAAATGACCATCACTGTTTTTCCATGTATTTTTCTGGTTAACTCGTGGTGAAGAAGAGGTATTGAACTACAAGATGAAACACTCACATTTGTAACTTTGCTTTGAAGACCCTGTGCAAGTTCAGTTCAGCAAAAAAACATTGTTTTTAAGCTTTGGCGAGCGGTTAGACCGACAGTTTCAGTTTAATGTGCCTCGGTTTTGAGAATATCTACGTCTTAATCTTCTGTTGCCCCCCGCCCAATAAAATGGAGATGAATGGATTCCAGTGAAAACTCTTTATAGCGAGGTCTCCGGACTAACCAGAAACAAATTAAATTCCATACAGCCCCATTAGAAGAATTGGATATATGAATGAACTGATCCTTTAAGCTCTAAACCATCTGCAGGTCAAACTTCATTCCAGCCTCGACCTAACTGTAAATTTTCCTTTCTACAGTAAGTGAAATTGAAACAAGAACAGCAGGGTGTCCCTATTTCACGAGACTTTTTTTTTTTTTCAAAATTCAAGAACAAGAGTAACACACACACAGCTCAGGCATCATGACTCATTTCTCAGCACATTTAACATGCCACCCCAGCAGGAGTCTTTCCGAACAGCTTGACCGGCGATGGAAACACACATCCCAACCGCCATCATCTGTTCCTCAGGCCTCTGCAAACCGCATGGCTTTCTCCAAGAAGCTCTGGCAGACAGAGGGAAACTGCAGGGAGGTGAGGTCAGGGTGGAAGACAAGAAGAGATGGCAAGAGAGAGAGAGAAAGACAAAGAGGAGATATAAAAAGAAGAAACAGAGCGGGATGAGCAGAGTGGGATTTACGGTTTGGAGAGGGAGACGGCAGAGTGGCGTGTGTGGTTCGGGGGACGGGAGATGAAGAGGCCGAAAAAGAAGAATGAGGAGGAGAGGAAAACGGTGGCGAGAGGGGAAGGTTTTCCCCTCACAGCTGGGTCCTGTATTCCCAGAGTCGGATATACAGGCCAAGCAAAGCAAACATGACACACACCAATATAGGCACCAAGTGCGTCTGTCCAGTTCCTCTGACATTACAGTGAACTTGACAAGAGGGGGGTGGCAGCCATTTTTTGCTCTCCAGCCAATGCCAGGAACTAACAGAAACTAGCAGGGGTGTTTCACCTCACAGTGGAGCGCTGACAGGCCTGAATCAGCACATGGGAAGCTGTGATAAAGTTCGTTCCTTCCTAATTTTCTCTTTCATTCTTTCCTTTTCTTCTCACTGGTTCCCCTCCTTTATTCTCTCATCTTTCCCCTCACTTAACCTCTGGCTGGACAAACATAAATCCACCCAAGAGCACAGAGATGTTCAATTATTGGTAATTTTCTGCGTCGAGTTTCTTCTTTGGTGGTATGGATGACAAATTGCAGAGCGCAGAAATATACTGAACAGAGATGCTTCCAGAGAGAACTTGCTGGCAGAATCATACAGGAAAATATCATATCAAACTGTAAGAGTATGTAGTCTCTCCCTGGCCTCAGTTCACCAGAATGTAATGCAGCTGTAAGACGTGTTTTGATTAAGTGTATTGGCATAAAACTCAGATCTGAATGGTTCAAACAAATGTTCCTGGGATTCACTATCACTACCGGCAGTAAAAGCAGACAAGACAAAGTACTTAATCGCAACAAAAACATATTCTGGAAAGTGCAAATATAGTGTTTGAAGGTTGTATTTTCTTTTAACGGCAGTATAAAAAAAAATAAAAAAAATTCCACACAAACAACTGCAGCTGCTGGCCCAATGTTCAGTTTTCATGAGCTTCCCGGGGCACCTAACCAGAAACCCTCCGATGCAGGGCGCTCTTAAAAATGCTCCGTAATGCAAATGATGAAAAATGGGGCTTATGAAAGTAATAAACGCGGACACATTACGGAGAAACATTCTTGAGTTACACAAGACCTCAAGCCCCGATGCATCCAGCGTACTGTAATTTTGGTTCACAGCAGACGTGTAGACTCATATATTTGTCCATCGGCAGCAACACAAAATTACAGGTCTCCCGTTTCCCCATCTATGACTCTGTGACTGTTTGGACTATTTTATGGCGTAGGCTTTTAATGAGGGGCTGAGAACTGTTGTCCTCTGAAATATTATTTTTCTCGTGAGTCAGCACGGGTTCTCGTCACTCCCAATTTTTTTGGACTCCAGAATCAATGGTTGCAATTGAAAAATCCACAGTTATTCCTGTAGCCCACAGCTGAGGAGTGTTTTCAATGAACTGAAAATCACATATTTCACATTTCCTTTAGTAAATAACTATAGTTAGTAGCCTTTTACATATGAATATGACATCCCCATTGTCTGGATAATGAATAACATAGGGCTTGGACCTTATTCACTAACCAGAGAGCAAACTACCATTTTTTACACAGCTCATTGAATTCCTGGGAGAACTTTTTCAAGGTTTTAATAATACATTATATATATATAATTATAATAATATATCATTATTATAGAGTTTATTTCTAATTATTTATGTTACCATTTAAACTTCTGTAGGTTTCTTGTTGGTTAATTTGCAGTGGCCAAAACTGTGACCTCTTTTTTCCCCCCATTATTGAATTAAGGCTTTTGTAGATGGCTGTGTTCTGTTTGTCTGCTCAGTCATAGTGACTGTTGCTGTTTATTAACACATAACTTCCTGTTCAGGATCTTTCCTGCGAAAACACTACTGCACACCAAGAGTTGTGAATGCAATGCTTTAATCACCTGGCTTCTGGTTGAAAAAGGATTGCGTTGGAAAAACATGGGTATGAGGCTTCACCCACACGCAGCTTTGATCTGACGTGAGGAATGTGTTAAAAAAAAAAAAAAAAGTCAGCGTCCCGTCATCTCCTTCGCCCAGCAGGAATATGTTAAGATTATTTCAAAACTCGTGGTGCCTTACGTGTCTCCTATTTGAGGGAGAGGAACTGGACTCTGAGCTCCACTGTGTTGTCGGTGTAATTGAATTTCCAGCAATGCACAAAGCAGAGAACGCTGGCTGTAAAAACGGCATTCTGGGCAGAGAAGGGCCCATGTGGATTTCTCACTTGGTCTCTCTGATTCACCGCTCCTCTACTTGGCTTCAGTCTCCCTCCCTCTTTCTCTCTCTCTGTCGTAGTGTCTCTTTCTCCCTCTCTGCCGCTGCTCTTTTTTCCTCTCTTTCTCCTATTTCCCACCATCTTTCAGCCCCTCCCTTCTCTTTCAACACTTCCCCTTGTCTGCCGTCTCGTCTTTTTGTGACTGCGTAACCCAAAACTTTCGGATCCATTTTTAAAACGGTCTTATTCCTCCGCCTGAACCCCTCTTGCTCTGTCTTCCCTCTCATTCACCACCGGTTCATTTCAGCTCTGGGCGCTGGAGCCAGAGGTGCATGCCGACATATCTCTCAGACATGACTTACCCTCCTCCTGTCCCAACAGCAGGGCAGTTCACACTGTAATTATTCATCCAATACACTGAGGGAAGGTCACATACCAGCAGCTAGCCTCGCTCTGCCTGTGTTGATATATGACCCTGCGCACAACTGCTATCTTGTCAGTTTAAATGGGAAATTAAGGAGGATTGATGAACAGCATGACTTGGTCTGGCAGTTCACTTGTGGTTCTAATTCAGAGGAATGATCTTTAGCTATTTATGAGACCTGAATGGGTGTCAAATATCAATGTTCACATCACAGAGAAGTCAGTTATAGCTTTTCTTTACATCTCGTCCACCTGCATTTTAACCCGCTTGTATTTCGCCTCTGATGAGATTGAGAAAAGATCACTGGGTTTGAATATATTTTCTCTATTAACAAAAAATATTTCTCAAACTCACTGAGTCACTTTGTCACTCACCATAAACAAGATAATTTCTTTCAACCTCACCCATTACAAAGTCTTGCTGACAAGCGTATCTCAAACCCACATCAGTTCAGAATTATGGTCGAGATCCCAGTGTTTCCAAAACACTAAACACATCCTCATGAAACAACATGGACAATGTGTGAAAAATGATGCACAAGAAACCTTTTAATTGACCATAAAAAAAATCGTAGGTTTTCATATGTCAATCAATATAAATGTGATGTGCAAGCAGATGTGGGGCAAAATGTCAGCCGCACAGCATATCCATAACCTTGTAAGTGCTCCTGCTTTTGTCAAACTACTTCTTACATTCTCGCTTGTGTTAAATAACTCAAATTTGAATTTGGGAATGTTCGGGTGCAGGTGGTTGAGTGTGGGAGTTTTTCTTGTGCTGCTGCAGCTGTAGAGGAGCTCCCCTGGTCTTTGCGCTGAATACTACTTTATGTATCCTTAAATAAATTTACTATTCCTATGTGGACAAGCCACTGAATGCTCAGCCACTCAGCTTGATATATGAATGGATGGGGTTCTACTACAAGCTGTGGCGGAGGGGGTGGGGGTGTGTGGGTGTGGGTGTGTGTGTGTGTGTGTGTGTGTGTGTGGTGGTGGTGGTGGTGGGGGGGGCTGCTGCATGCTACAGTGCAAAACTATAAAAACACAAATACAGTGCAGAGGAAGAGAAAAAAAAAAGAAGTTCTTCTTCTCTGTCTGAATTAGGGAGCGCCTGCATGTGTGAATCTCTGTTCGTCTGACGGGTCCGGTTACTCCGGGGGTTATTCTTATTTCCACTGCATCTGCAGGTCAACTTCATGCTCCAAACCATTACGGGAGAGAGAGAGAGAGGGAAAGAGAGAGAGAGACTGTGTTGTCTGTTGCCCTAAAAGGAGAGAGCTGAAGCACCAGTTGGCAGTTGTCACTTCACTGAAACCACAGTGTTCTTCATCTGAGAAGATGGGGTTCAGAAGTTGCCAGATTCGCTCTGCACTTTCCAGTGCTCTGGCAACCTAAAGTAACCATCTAATAGAAATGTGGGAAGCGACTGACATTTCAGTTCAGTTTCAGTTTTTCCTTGGTTACCCCCCCCTTCTCTCTCTCCATGTTGTTAACCGTTTAGACAGATGATTTCCATTCTGCTACCCTGACAGAAACATGTTGCTTCTGTCTTCCACTTAAGGTCAAATCATCCATCCTCCCGTACTCCCTCTGAAAATGATGCACCAGTCTGAATAGTGGAAGATAATAAGATCATTTTCCACTTCATGAAGTGGCAAAATGGAACAATATCGACCTTTCAAGTCCATTTGAAAAGGTCACTGTCTGACTCACTGTATGTACAAGCCTCATGGACTTTGACGGCGCTCTATAGGAGCAGCGATTATTTAAGCTGCTGTAAAGCTGTCATCTGTCCCTGTGACTCGAATGCGCCAAGGCGAGCAGACGCACCAGAAATAGAAACAATATGTGTTCCTGGACGAGAGGCAGTAAATGACCTGAGTCATAAAAAATCAGTCAGGTTTTTCAACTCAATTCACTTAATGAGCCTCAGAGCAAAAACCATAAGCAGCCGCTGCTGAGGGTCAAAGCAGTGACGACTGATTAGCAAGTGACTTATGTTAGAACATTTCCTTATATCCGACATCATAATTCCCATCAGTCATCCCGTATGGAAAAATCAAATCTTGCACGAGCCTCTGGCCTCAGGCAGGAATGAGGAGCGGGCTACTGACGTCTGGGAAGCTCGGTTTTTATTAACTCCACACCCGCAGACTTTTTTCATTTTCAGAGCTGTACTCTTTTAGACTCAACCACCTGACATCACTTGAGGCAGTTTATCAGACTTCACACAGCTCCGTACAACTGTTTTCACATGTGCAACGTGTACTCCCCCAGACCTGTACACAGACTTTGATGTGTGAAATCAGTTGGGGCTCCCCCTTTAAGGCAACTGGAACTACTTGGTTGAAAGTTAGGTTAAGAGCTTGATCATAATTTTAAGAAAACCAAGACTGACTGTCCTGATTTCCTCCATTAGCAGGATTGTGGTGCACAGCCACAGCTCCCAAATCAGGAAAAATATAAACACACTCTTAGTCAGTTGACCAAATGGTCCTCTGTTGTTTTTCTGGTAAGAACAGTGTCATGTTTTCATACCTGCTGATGTTGAGTTTGAGCTGCTGAGTGCAGGTTTTGATCCTGTTCTGAGCCTCCATGTGCGTCATGTGCTCTGTGCTGTCGCCGTTGATGGCCAGGATGGTGTCGCCCGGACACAGGTCACCTTGGGCCGCCTTGCTGCCTGGTGTTACCTGGAGATAACATTCACACACACACACACACACACGCACACGCACACACACATACCGATCCAAGCACACCCAAGAAAAGAAAAGAAAGAGCTGTTACAAGTGGTGTCAATGTGTCAGTGAGAGAGAAAGACAAAAAAGAATGAAAGAAAGAGAGTATTAGTGCGGGAGTGTCAACACGGAGGCCAAATTCAACAAAAGCAGCTTTCTTTTGATTTATGTAATATTGCCTTGGGCAGCACTCTGGGTTTACATTTTCAAAAAGCCAGCAACAATGACACTGGGAAGTGAGAGGCCACTTAAGAGTATTGAAGGTGGTGAAATAGTTGGAAAGAACTGGAACATTTTTATACGTTTGGCCTTTTCGAATTCAGTAAAAAAAAACAAACTGCTCTGCAGTTGCATCAGACTAAACCCCCAGTGAATGATCTCAAGTCCAGGAGTAAGTTCCATTAACAGAGTTTGCATATGAACCTTGAACCTTAATCTCTGTGTAATGTTAAGATTCATTTGGAAGCATCTGCTCCATATATCCTTCGAGCTTTGCCTCGTCCTGTGACGTGGCCCGTTTTGATCCTGCGAAGCGTAGGCGCACATCGCTTTAATTTCGAAGATTATCTCGCAGCCGCTGGACAGTGAGCAGGTTCCTCTCTGTGATCTTTCAGTCCACAAACATGCTGGTCTGTGGACATTCGAGCCCCACGGGGAGGCAGAGGGGGAGGGTGGGTGTCCCAGTGGGTATGTTTCACCTTCGCAGGACACACTAAGTAACATATGATAACAATTTTCCATTATTGCAACGCTCGTGCACACACACACACATACAAACGTCCCTGTTATTTCCAGGCCTGCGTCTGACTGGTTCGTATGGTTTTGGCAAAGAGAAATGAGCAGAAACTACCAATCAAACGCTCAAACAGTCACTGTCATATGGCAGCAAGCTGCTGAGGAAAATACTCTCTTCACCAGCACTGAAACAAAAATGTAATGAAATGTGAACAATTGCCATCATGTCTCTGGTCATCTTTGTTGCGCTCCATGTGCTGTCAAGGTACGACATGTATGACTATTATTTTGACTGTATTTTTCCAACCATTAAATGTGAGGAGATTTGCTGCAGCTGGATTCATTTGTGATTGTCACACAGTTTTTAGAAGGAATTGAAATCATTAATCTGTGACAGATTCTCTGTGGCAGCTTGAAGAAGCGTAACAGGGATTCAACCAATATTCATTTATACACATTTTAATTTTGTACAAACAGAGGAAGAACTTTATTAGCAACTATGGCTAAAGACTATTTTCATTATTTCATTATTATTTCCTTGATTAACCAATTAGCCAAAAAAAAAAGTACATTACAATTTGCAAGAGTCACTTGTTTTGTTTAACCAATAAATGATTAAACCAACAGATCATTGTTATTGACTAATTGGTTGATCTATTGGTGAACAGCTACAGCGAACATGTCACCATGTAAAAGCTGAAGCAGGGAGGAATTCACACTCCAACACTTTGTCATGTCTGAGAGCTTAAAGACTAAAAATTACTAGACTATCTGTAAATCTGTAAAAACACAGGGAACAGAAGATTTCGGATCACTTTCCTGTTAATGAAGCCCTTGTATGTCAAGTGTTGGTGATTAATCTTTGTCCCGTCACCCAAGTTTTTAAGTGGGTACCTCTCTTTGAGCTCATTCATCTTCACACCAGAGCACCCACCGCCTGACCCCACGACGTCTCGTAATGCCTATTACCCTGACAGCTGCACATTAAGATGTATTGTGTTTGGAACGGCGAAAACCTTGCTTCAAAATAACACTTACCTCACTAACACATATTAATAATCTAATCCAAGACAAATCAAGACTACGATTGGCTGAAAAAGTTGATGCACCGTGGAATAATGAACACGAGAAAGAAAGAGAGAGAGAGATAGAGAGAGAAAGGAGAAAGAGAGGAGCTGCCAGTGCAAGAGCAACAGACTCGCTAACTGGGGGAAGAGCGGTTTAAGAGCAAAAGGCACACAAGTTCATGCTCCATGAAGCACTAATAGCTAAGTCGTGTGGTTCAGATGTGGAATTTGTAATTTACAGCTTCTGACTGCCCCAGTGTCCCTGACTCAGTTCCGGTAAGCTCAGGGGTCAGCAGCATTGTGGGAAATGTGTGTAAATTTTTGTGTGTGTCAGGGAAAGAGAAAGCCATGTGAACACATTTCAGTCATCAGCTGTTTCTGCAGAAATCTGACACAAATTACACTTACATAATCTAAGGGGTGTAGGGGGAAAGATTGAAACGTTTAAAAGGGGAAAAAGCAAGAATCTGTTGATAGACACTTACTGGAGGTTGTAGTTTACCCACATCATTTAGCACAACCTCCCTGGTGAGAATGCATTTTAAATGTTTGTGTGTCTATGTGTGTGTGTGTGTGTGTGTGTGTGTGTGTGTGTGTGTGTGTGTACGTATGTCTTGGATTATTGCCTGGGCTGTGTCACAGTGGAGTGCACCCCAGTGCACACACAGAGTGAGTAACATCACTTCAGGGTCAGGCCCTTGAATAGCAGTGCATGAATCACACACACACATACACACACACACAGCGGTATGCCAAGTGACACAATGGCATGACTGAGGTCGTCACCAGAGGAAAAACATTCCCAAAACGTAAGGAGGGTGTAGAGTGAAGTGGTTCAGACATATCATCACAATCTGCTATATCTACACTGCACACGTAGTGATGTAACGACTTCAAACTATAGAGCTTTAAAGATGAATGTCATTTTCCAATTACTATGCTTCGAGGTCCATACCAGCATTTTGTTGTTTTTGTTTTTAACTGTAACTTTTCTTACTATAACTTTCTGCATTCGTCTTCTTGCTCACACGAACCACTCGTGACAAAAGCTAAGCGATCAACTTCCGCTTCATAAGGATAAACTGATCTAACTCAAAAATGAGAAGTGACCCTGGTCTGAAAGCTGACCGAGTGTGTGACCGCAGCGCACAAAGAGTGATCTTGGGTCGGGCCGAGGATGGAACCAGAGTTGTTGTGAACAATATAAAGTTGGTTTCTAGGCCGCTGTGGAGGACAGAAAGAGACAATAAATTGAATAAAATTACCCAGCTTTGCTAAAAGTAGAAACTTGGTATCATATGGTATGACTTCAATCCCATTTTCACCCAGTAAACCTACTTTCAGCTCCAGATTTTCATGCAACTTCACCAAAAGGGATTTTTTTTTTCCTTCATCTTTACTCACAAAATGAGTTGAAATCATATAAATTTGTGACATAGAGGATATCATATAACTATTACTGCTCATATAATCAGATTTTCTGTCATTTGTTGTACACAAACTGCTCTCGCTGCTAACAGAAGGACTTGATGTACTCGGAACAACCTGTTAAGACCTCAGGCGATGACTCTGACGTTGGCGAGCAGCCATCGTGGATGCGAGGCAACGTTGATCGTGGAGAGAGCAACTTCACCGGTTGTTGGGCAATCTAAAACGGTCCCATCACAAACATAGTGACATAGTTAATTGCTAACAGATAGAGTGGTTTAGCATAATGGCAGCCTCATGTCACGCAGAGTCATCATGTGGCACGCTGAGGCCCGATGAGGAGTGTGGTTTCACCTGTTTTTCTCCGTGTGTTTGAGAGCGAGGCCAAGAGAGGACACAGGTGTACTGCGTCTCATAACAAAAAAAAAAAAAAGAAGCTGCATCCACACTTTGAGTCGAATGTGACATCAGCCTCGGGGCAAAGTATTCTGTCATGTCATCATTGCTTATGTCTGTGTGCACTGTCTTTCTATTTTATCTGGAGCAAGCCATAAAATTGAAAGTGCTTTTCTTGGCTCCATTATAAATTGACCTTTAGAGGATTTTTTTAATACAACTGTGGTGTGTAAAGCACATGTATGATCCAGGATGAGGATGTTATACTGTCTTTTTAGTCGCATAGATGTTCCTGTGAGGAAAGTTTTGATTCGTGCAGAGATTTCTTATCAGCAGGAGTCATTTTCCTGCCTCTCTCCTCTGGATATGGACAGACAAACATACAGCCTTCTCCATAAGTAGTGTATACTGCATAATTTGTAGTAGCGGTGAAAAGACATGTCAACGTCCAGATTAAAACTGGTCTTAATTTGACTGAAAATTTAAGGTTTTTTCAGCTTCTCAGAGACAATATTATAATCTACAGAAACAACCTGGTCATCTAAATACCCCTTGACCTGCAACCTGTCACTTTTAAATGTTGTTTTTCATGCGTGAACTCCACAGAGGCGCTCACTGCTGGGTGGGAGTGCTGAGTCGCACGTCTCAGCAGCACAAAGAATAATTCCTGGCAACGTGTCAGACGCCTTTGTTTGCTTGTTGGACCTGCGATAGGAACCATGGTTATGACCTTGGTGACGCTTTGGAGAGACGTTACATAGTCGGGGGTGTGAGGTTCTGACTGGTTTGTGATTATCACACTCAAACAAAAGGCACTGAATCTGCCAAGAGCAATAAGCAAGACTGGGGATTATGATTTAATATGTGAGGTTAGACTTTAATGAGAACACAAGGAAATGGGAGAGTCACTGCGACTTAATTGCAGTCTGTAATGCATTTGTGTGAGAGTGTCTACAATGACCACATACTATTCATCAATACTACTCATCAATAAGAAAGTAGAAATCCCCTGAGATTAGTAATCACTGACGGGTTTTTGCACCTCAGCTTTTCCACATTTCCTCCTCAGCACGTGATGTTTCAACATGTTCATGAATCAAGAGTCATGTTTTAGATACTCTGCGATCCTTGGAGCGAAACACATCGAAACAAAAACATGTTCGCGGTGATGCATGTGGGTTAAGACGATGTAAAGACGAGAAGTTAGAGGGGAAAGCACATAACTCAAAGCTCACTTGATGACATGAGGGAAGATCTACGGCTAAGGGTGAGAATTTGGCTTTTTTCATCATAGGCGGAAGCTGGTTCATTGCTAAACTTTTAATCTGAATTTTTTGTGTTAAAAAGACCAGAAATCTGCTTCATGTACACAGCCTCATGTTAACACCAATTACAGAGAGTCACTTTCATACACCAGATAACCAGATGAGCAGGAAACGCTCAGCCGTACTGTTTCAGGATCTCCGCCGCTTCACTGACAACAGGAAACTCTTGGAGTTTTTACCATCTGTTATCTTTTGCTCAGTTTGTTGTGGAGATGCAGTTCGCTGCATCTATAATTGTAGTCTGGAGAAAAAGAGCAGCCCAACACTAGTCTATGACAACCAGCAATGTCAGAGAAACAGCCCTTGTGGCTTTAGGTCACATGTTCTATCTTTGGTATGTGGCAGAGAGCTCGACAGATGAGAGATTCAAGGGCACACAATTCATCTGATGTATAACTGCTGATGCAGTTCAAGTTATATTTGATCTTAATCCATGCACTGTAAATCAAATACCCTTGTATAATCAGCATAAGAAACATGGAGTGATATGTCTTGATACGGTTTAAGCCTTTTCTCTTCACTCTATAAAATTCCTGTAATTCCATAACCAGGAGAAAAAAAGCTCTTTGCAAAGCATTTCTTTGCAGCCAGTATGGACAGGAAGGATTATTACAGCGACCAGTAACCCCTCAAATGTACATATGGGCATGTCGGTGTTGTTTTAAGATAGACTTGAAAGAATGTGAAGCTATCCTTTAAATGCATGACAAACATTTGAGCACAGAGACAGTTTACACCACTCTGACAATGTATCTGTCTGCCTGAAGTTGGACTTTGATTCCGTTCAGATAATACATGAATCTTTTTGAAGAAGAAGACTTCCAGTTCTACTGGGTCGATTATGACTTTCACGGTGGGTGGTGATGAAACATTTCCCCATTCCAGATTTTACACCACTTTTCTCTAATATTTTGCACATGAAGTAATCAATCAAATAATAAAAAAACATCAACAAACAGACTACAAGCGCACTATGAACCATCCGGGATGTACAACATTAAGTTCTCAGATGGGAATTCGGGACAGTGATTCGGTCATTATTTAACCAACACTCGGATGTAAATTCCTATCCAGAGGATGATTGTTTGCCAGTTGGCAGGACTGACAAGTGTCCTGCGTCACCTTCTGCCTGGACACTGGTTTACAAAAAGTGCTTTTACCACAGCTGCCATATTCAACGTATCCTCTCTAAATGCTTCTGCAGTTACACAAGTGATTTTATATGTTTCGGTTTCTCTGACACTCATTCTCTCTCATGCACTCACAGCCATTTAACGACCTACCACTGCACGCACACACACACACACACACACACACACACACACACACACACACAATCAGGGCAAATGTTTCCAGAGTCAAGTAGACACGCCATCAACTGGCAGCGGTCCTAATGGGCTGGCAGGGGACTAATGGGCTCATCCTGGGACGTTATCACCTTGAGCAAAGAACCAGCTGCTGCCATCGGAACTTGTTTTCTGGTATTTACAACTTTCACCCTCAAACGCAGGTGTTTCATGACATTCACTTTTACAAATGCAGAAAGACATGGAAGAATGAGGGAGGAGATCCGTCAGTCATGGAAAGTAGAGGTTTGATTGGAATGATTGTGTAAAATATTGTAAAAAAAAACTAAACAAAAAAACTTAAAAGCAACAAAGCCTTTAGGTCCTGTCTCATTTCTTCTATTGATCAGCTTTCCAGAGAAAACAGACACTGTTACACCCTTCAGCCTGTTCTGGCTTGTGCTAAGCTTACATGATAGTAAAATGCCCCCCAAAGAGGAATTTTGGATCCTGCAAGACATAAAGTATCCGTCTCTGCAACACAAACACACTCCCCATCTCCCTCCATGCATCTCCTTCTGCGTCACCATTCAACACACTGTAATTGCCGTCTTGGGCATGCACTGTAGAGCAAGAATGCAAAATGCATATGATGAATAGCGAGTTTCGGAGATGCTGAGCAGCCATGAATCACACCGTGCTTCAAACTCAGAATGCAACCAGCTCCCATGAGATGAGGCGAGTGGATTCCTTTCCCATCACTTCTATTTTTTTTATTTTTTATCACTTCTCCTTGAGTTCAATTTCGACTTTTTGCACTCACATAAACCAGAATATGAGAGACCAGGACAAAACAATTATCGGGTTCTGCCAATAAAACACATTTTGTGCTGTCAGCTGATGTTTCAGCGCATGTGACGTCAATTGGACACTGAACTGCTCTGTAATGGCTGGTAGAAAGCAACAAAAAAAGTCTGCAAGAGGCAGTGTAATCCTGGGACTTGCTGCCAAAAGACTGTGTGTATTTATGCCTCTGACATTACACATTTATCTAAATATGCTTGCATCTCAACAGCTGCTTCCTTCTCTAGTTCTCAAGCCAAGATTTTGGAATTAGTCAAAACTCCCTTATTTATTCTTGCAAACAGGTGGTTTTTATTGCCACCTCTGCTATGTAACAAAGTGAAACCTGTAATTAATTTCAATGATGCCAGCATCACCGAGTTACACAATGTTCACGATGCGAAATGACTTCCCTGTGCATGCCGCGGTTTTCATATTGGCAGTCAAACAAGTATGCACAGATCAAAACCGATGGGAAATTGTGAGACTGACACCGCGACTTGCCGGCTGTACAAGAAGTTAGGATGAATCAGAAAACCTGAGATGCCCTGAAGCTGCCTTTGACTTTAAAGTAAGCATTAAACACAAGAGCCATGAAGCCATAGTGTAGATTTCCCCCCTTTTTTTTTCTTCCAAATGAGTTCTAGTATTGGGCACAATCTCTGTTGGAAACTTTGCTCCATGCACATAGATACCAAGATACTTAGTGAAACATGAAGGTCAAGCATACAGTCAGTGAGCCGTCCAGAAAACTGGCTTTGACAATATAATCTGAGCCCCAACCAAAACAAGACATTTAGCTACACGCAGTGAGGGGTGTATTAATGCCATGTGTGATTTCTGGATTTTTTTTCCTCAGTGAAATATTCATCTACCTGTCACTGTCATTTGGAGAAGTGAAAGTGCCAAGTTAGAAAGTGTGACACACTTTGAGTCAAAGCATACCTCACCATTGCATCACAGCTTTTTTTTTTTCTTTTTTCTTGATATAGTAAGGTATAGGTTTAAAATCAGAGAGCACTTCAGGTGACCTTCAGGGGTTCGTCTGCTCCTCTCAAAGTCGTCAATCGGCTGCCGTAAATCTAAAAATTACACCTCTAGTTTGAAATGCTAGGGCCCTGTAGTTAAAGGGTCGGTTTGGGGCTGGTGGTGATACAGCTGAGCACAACACCTGGAATCCCTCAGCAGCACCAATGAGCTCTGATGAAAAACAAATGTCAGCACCCCCGCCCACCACAACCCACCCCCCCACCCCCATTCTGTGAAGCCCTGCAGCAGGACCGGGCTGTGTTTACCCTGGCTGGGATAAACTATAGGCTACTGCCAGATCCACTGCCAGCACACTGACTCCTGACCCATATTTTGAGGGTCAGGGAAGTTCACGAAGGTTTGAGAATAGGTCTGCTACCACTACTTCAACTACTACTACCAACAGCAGTATTAACAATGATTAAAGAACACATGCAATAACACATTACTATATAACACAATAATACTAATACTGCCATTTCCAAATAGATTCTAGATAACAGCTTATAAAGATCTATATGAGCTTGACTGGAACCACCTACTGACACGTGGTAAAAAGTTGGAAAAAAAAGTTGGAATTATATTATCATTGAATTTTTTTTTATCAATTATTAATTTCAAAATCAAGGATCATTTCCTTGACATGCACCATATGACATGTTTGATGGATACTTATATTGATGTTATTTTATTCAAATTGTTAAAAACTTCTTTTTTTTTATATCACCATCATGTGTTTTTCTCGTTTCTACTGACAAGATGATATTCAAAGCCTTTACCTGATGGTCGGCCAATTGCAATGACTCACTAAATTGCAGTGGCAACTTTGGCTGCCAGGAATTAGACGGCACCATCTGTCAGCTTTTAGAGTAAAGCTCCTGTTGATACACTTATAATTACTGCTGCTAGGGATAAAGGACCTCGGCGACCTCTTATTTGACGATTAATTAATTGGGCTACAACTCCAGGTTGACTCATCTCCACCTTTCCAAATCATTAGGCCTGTAAACGATGAAGTCATTTAAATGGCTGTAATGAGATTGATTATCACGTATGTAGAAATACGAAAATCGAACTTTACTGCCAAGTTGAGGTGCTGGTGAGCCCCTCCGGCGGCGCGTGGGTACTTTGCGTACGGCTCAATGAATGGATACACATCGAAACAACAAGACAGCAAAGTTAGGCTACAACCTACCCTGGAGATGGTTAACGGCGTGCTGAAATCCCGTCCTCCCACCAGCCGAAAACCCCAAGGAGAGGGTCCCTTTAGTGTCACGGTCTGGGTCATGTTTGTCGTAGAGACGGCGAGGGGGAGACAGACAGATGACAAGGCTGACTGAGAAGGCAAATGTCCGCGGTTCCTTGATACACCAGTAAAGAGAGCCAACGTGAACTGAGCGAGTGAGTCCTCTGCCCAGCTGCTAGGCAACGCTGTCCCGACCGTGAAAACTTTCCTCCCCTCCTGATTCAAGTTTAAATAACGAAGCCGCCTCTGACGTGGGATGACGGCTTGTCCTGCCCCCCTGCACCCGGTCTGTGCAGAGTGGGAGGGGACCGAGCTGTCCGCGGGAGTCACAGTAATCCGCGTTTTGTTCAACACAGCAGGTATAAATGTGAGTTATACTGTGTATTCCATCATCAGCTGAATAGATGGGTGGTGTGTGTGTGTGTGTGTGTGTGTGTGTGTGTGTGTGTGTGTGTGTTTGTGTGTGTGTGTGTTTGTGTGTGTGTGTGTGAGAGAGAGTCCGTGTGTCCCTTTTGTTTCTTTTATTTTCCTTCTTACTTCTTCTCTTGCTATTCATTCATTTTTTATAAGGGTGATGAAAAGTTTTTCTAAATGAAATGGGGTGTTTTCTTTTTGCTCCCTGCTGATCATGGTGGAAAATGCAGGTCTGATTAACGTTGAATGGATCTACCTCAAGCAGTACCATAAACATTTACATTTCACTATTTTCTATTAGAGTGCATGTTAGAATCAATTAGCCTTGAGTCCTGATATTAGATATAGTTTATTAAGAAATGTATTTAATAGCCTAAACATTACTCCATGTGTGATTGCCTGAAATTTGCAGTTTGATGCGTTTGATGAGTCCATTAATTTGGAAGTAATAGGGTAAAGTTCTTGCTTGTAGTTAGTTCTAGTTAGCATGCTAATATTCACTAATCAGCACTAAACACAAAGTACCGCTGAGGCTGATGGGAATGTCATTAGTTTTGCAAGTATTTTGCCATAAACCAAAGTACTGGATGAAGTTCTGGAGGAAACGTCAGGGGATCCCTAAAGGTATTAAAATTCATTCTGTGGAGAACATGAATGTGTGTACGCTACTAAATGTCATGGCAATCCATCCGACAGTTGTCAAGACATTTCACCAAAAAAAACCCAACAGACCAACGTTGCCATCCAAAGAGCCACTAGCTACAAGCGTGACTATGAAGAAATGAAAACATAGACGGGGGCTCACAAAATATTCCAGCCTTCAGGTCTTTGGAGGATAATCTGGGCATCCATAAAAACTAAGGCCAGTCAATAACTCACTGATCAGAGTCTTAAGCAAAAGGCCTTAAGGCCCGTATATCATCTTCAACATCTTCTGGACACTTCACTGGCAGAAAAGACCTCTCCCATTTGTCAGGGGATATCCTCGTATCCTCCTTGCCCCACTTCTCGATTCTTTAAGTTTCCCAGCCAATTACTGAGAGCATACAGGTTTTCTTCTGCAGAGGGGATGATCTCATAGACATTCCTGGGAATCTGTCTTTCAGACAACTGCAGGCATGTGGCGCTCTGTCTGAAGATCTGACTCAATGCGAGTCAGACACATACCCATCCCAGTTACTGTCTCAAACAGTGGCGCTGATGTCAAACCCACTGGATCTAAACATCAGGTATCCTCGCGTCCCTGAGTGACACTGTTCTCAACGTCTCTTGTGAACTTTGCACAATGAGCTGCTGTGACGAAACAACTGAAAAGTGATGCGCACGGCGATGATCCAGGCTGTGAGACTGTTTGAACAAAAGAAAACAAACAAGAGAGAGAATATGGGTCAGATGATGCCCCTCAAAAGTCACTGAGTGTATCAATTCAGTGTACACAAACCTACAAACCTCCTCTCAGGACTTTGGATTCAGACAAACGCAAATAAGCCGACACATAATCAGTCACATGCTGACACGTTAGACATGCTTGTGGAAAATAAGCACTTTCCTATCTCCCAATAATCCCACATTTTCACAACAAAATTTTAGGAAGATCTTAAAAAAAAAAAACATATCCATGCAGTAATTTGTACAGACAAAGCTAATCTTATTTCACCACGTGTCATCAAGCAGTATGTACAGACTGCCCCTGTACTTGTTACCACGGGTACATCAAAGGATGACTAACCAGAGACCAAGAAAGGATGAGAGGGCTGAAGTCTGCTGGAGATTTGTTGAGCAGATGAACGGGCTGACATTTCGGATATGTATCTTCTTCAAAGCCTGTTGCCAATAAATCTGAGTCAAACTACAGAGAGCTCCCATCTCTCTGTTCTTTTCCCCCTGGATGGTCATCATTCGACATACCCTTGGCAGCATCTAAAGAAATCCTTTTAAATGCCCACAAATCTGTCTGATTTTTGCCTCTGCCTTGCGTAGACAAGAAGAACCTGAGGGAAGCAGGTAAGACAAGCGGTGCTGTAATCATGAGCTGTCTACCTCCATCTGGATTATCTCTGCTGTCTGGGAGAATGATCTCATCTAAGCACAAAGGCTTCTTCACTGGTAGTAAATAGAGTCTGATGGTTATTAATGTTGTCAAACAAGTAAACCCTGTAATCTCCAATACATTTATTCTCATGAAATGAGTAAGAATTTTACTGATAGAAATGTATTGTTAATAGAAAGAGTTTTTCCTAACTGGTGCACGCACATTACCAAATTTGATAGTTAGTTCAGGACTGATACAGTGGGTGCAGAAATTTATGACAGTAGAAAAAACCTAGAAACTTTTCAAGACAAAAATCAGGGTCAGAATGACTAAAAGCAACATTAATGCTGACAGCAGTGATAAACAATATTTTAATATTAACAGTGGATTAGTTTACTACTTGTAAGGTGAAAGGAGTTGCCATAATGACAAACTCAGATAATTATCAACCCACTACAGCTCTATAGAGCTTTTTTAGCCTCTTTCAGCTCATCGTTTTGGTTTCAAAGGCAACGTCCTCACCGTTTGGTTCATTCTAACAACTCATCAATCCTGTTTCCACTGAAAAACCTCTGATAAACCCACTGTACACCACCTGTACAGCACCAAACCACAGACGCAGTTAGTGACTAGCTGGTGAACACACAAAATTAATTATAATATAATGCTGCTACATGTCTGACAGATATGTGTAAAAGGGCAAGTGGTTGCTAACACATTCCCCTCAGTTAGCGAATACTATCTCAGAGTTGGGAACAGCTTTTTGCGATGCACTCACGTGGCCAAAAATCAATTCATTCAGGTTTAAGTTCATTTGTAATCAAAAGCCCACATTTATCATTGTATTACCAGAATTCTTTTTAGCATCACCACCACTGTTTTCACTGAGGTCCAGGAGTCTGCTGCAGAAAAATCTAGCAGCGCCTGCCTGCTAGCATCTTTGCTGCACTGACAGAAAAACACAGGTTCTTTACTCGGTTTCCCCGCTCACACAACAGTTGGTATAGCTTTATGTCCCCTGCGTTGAACATGGTTAATTCTTCTGCATGACACAGGCGGGAAACAATGGTGCCATTTACCAGTGCTGTGCCTGGAGCGCCCTATGGGGGAGCAAATAGTTGCAGGGAAATGATGAAGCTTAATTTATGTGGTTGCAATATTGCTGAGTCAGAAATGAAAAACAGATGATTTCATAGCATAAGACCGCCACAGCCCCAAAGCTATCTCATAAGAATGCTGCAGACGTACACATAAACCATCAGCAAGTTGATGTGATTACAAATAATTGACGGGGAAAGGATGATACCGGAGGAAATACTCCTCTTTTTCTGAAGAGCATGTGTCCCCTTCTCTCTTTTCTCACAAAGCCAGACTTATCTGCTCAGCATTAGCCAGTCAAGCTGCTAAGTTGTGATCAGTTTCATGTGTGTTAGTGTATAAGTATGAAGTACTGTGGCTGAAAAAAAACCTCAGTAAATGTCAGAATGGAGGCAAGAATAAATGTAGTCAAATTTATTCATCTCACATATCAGTCATTTTCAGACCAAAGTAATTGCTTCATAAATCAGTGTGGTTATAGTTTGCCAACCTGGTGAGAAGACTGCTGAAAGAATAACAATCAACCTTTACACAGCTATCCATCTTTGGACATGTAACTGAACGACTGTTTCCTGGCCACACATGCACACACGCACACACACACACACACACACACACGCACTGACCAGATGCTAGCAATGAATATTTAATGTGGTGCTGCAGCCTTACTGTTGTTGGAATAACAAACAGATGTGAATGGATCTTCATGTGCAGTCCATTAATATGAGAAACAATCGAAGTAATATAAAATATTCTCTCACTGTTAGGACAGTGTGCTGACATGGAAACAAAAGAGATTAAGTGCGTAATTAACCCATAAGTTAAATGAATTTTTTTTTTCATTGTTTTTTATGAAATATTATTAATATACTATACATTTTGATGCCTGAATCTAACTGCACATAAAGAAGCATGAGTAGGTGGGACTTGCTATTATGTAGTTTTTTGTAAAGGAACACATCTCATCAGGGGCCCAGCATTTCCTTTTGGAGATGTGGCAGACCTGTTTATACTATATATATTTGTCATGGGACAGGACATTAGAAAATGAGTGCAGTTTAGTACAATTAAGTGTACAGGGCTGGACTATGACCTGGAGGTGTAGGTGTCTTTGCAGCTTTTTGACCAGCGCTGTGCAAAAAGACATGTTGCTGCATGTCCCCTCATTATATCCACAGTTGCTCAGAATAACAACGTCACTAGGCAGTGTTAGTTTCATAATCATATGGAGTAACAAACTTTGTAATGTAATAATTCACAACATGTACCTGCATAAATATGAGGTGCATTTTAGATAAAGTGTCTTGTATCTATTCAACAATATCTCCAACCTAAACGACCATCGTTTGCCCCTACCCGTGGACACAACCCGTAGCAGTGTACCAGCACTGGGAGTATTAGACCTTGTTTGTCATGGTAACAATAATGAACACGTGGTTAAGGTTGTGAAACATCATGGTCTGGTTCGGTTTAGGCATAAAAACTACTTGGTTAGGTTTAGGAAAAGAACATGGTTTGGATTGCAAAAAGTATTTCCTTAAGGGTAGAGGACCTTCGTTGTCATGGTTACAATAATGGGTTAGGGGGTTGGGTTAAGGTTGTGGAACGGTCATGGATCAAAAAACCTAATTTGACTGTTGGTTACAAAGGAGCTGCGTCTCTGTGTAACAACCACCGACCCTAACCTCCTCCTCACGCAGACTTTGTCGCTCTATATACTACGTCACCTGACTTCCACCTTTGCTCCAGTCATAATTACTGTGGTCGCTAGAGGTCACCTGTAAAATAAATTACTTACACAGACAACCTGTGGGCTTGTTTTTTACAGGACAGTCTCCCAACATTGTTTCCACATACACTGCCGTCCGTAAGTATATGGTGACTAGAACATCTTCTATTGTATTGGAACTGTTTTCCACCAGATTGTTTTTCACAATTAAAACAGTGACTGCAGTTTAAGTGCTGACTTTGGGCTTTTAGAGGGTCTTTACATGCATACTGGGTGAACAGAGTCAAATTTGTAGCCTCCTTAAAAGAAATATGACCGCATCACTCGTGTCA
Source organism: Seriola lalandi dorsalis (assembly GCF_002814215.2). Lineage (NCBI taxonomy): Eukaryota > Metazoa > Chordata > Actinopteri > Carangiformes > Carangidae > Seriola > Seriola lalandi. Next base: position 2,591,997 of record NW_019525445.1, on the reverse strand, counting down.
GCACATGCCCTGAAACAACATATGTTTACATTTAAGTGGCAAAGTCCTCAGCTGTTGGGATTATGACTCTCAATGTGCGGCAGTGTTGCTGTAGAGCTACATACAAGAAGTCAGACTTAAACACAGGAGGCTGCTGTTTGTTTCTTGTTTCATATTGACAGCCAATGTCGGTTTCTCCCCAACTTTAACCAAGTTGTAATACTGTTACCATGACAACCTGACCCTAACCTTAACAAAGTGGTCCTTTTAACCCAAACCATGATCTTTCCCTAAACCTAACCGAGTCATGTTTGTGCCAAAAATAAACCAAACTTTTAACCATAGTGTTGTCACATCACTTTCTTCACATTATATAGGGCCGTAAGATCAGTAACCGCTTAACCCTTACCCTAACATGAACTAATGAGATGTGTTTTGCCCTTTAATTTGGAGGACCTAACCCTCATTATACATAGTCCTCAACCCTAGCCCAATACTTGCTGGCTGATATGCAGTAAGATGGTTTGCTGGTCACATATTGCAACTTAATGCTTAAATTCATCTTGAGTGGCACTCGTGATCATACCTCACTCACTACTACTTCTATATTCATTTTATCTGTGACTTCCTCCCATCTTTTCTCACGCTGCTCCTCCCTATCTCTCTCCTTCTCATACACGCTCCTTCTTTCTAATTAAGCTCACCAGGAATGAATCATCAAATACCAAGCCGTCCACTGAAACCGAAATGAGCTATGGACAAGTCCTCCGCAGTATCACAAACAAAAAAAAAAACCCTAATTGGCACCGAGCCCTCTCATTACAGCAGAGTGAGCCAGCCTGATGCTGCGATTGTAGATTTCAACCATGTAAACAATGTAAGAAGAGCAGTCATTGAACAGGCCCACAGCAGCAGGAGTGGCATGAGGGCTTTTACATCTGCACTATTTAAATTAAATAGTTGAATTAGTCTGTGAGACTTACGGATGTGGTAGACATTTCTTAGGAACTTCTTACGCCACAACAGTTAGTCACAGTTTTTGGATTCACTTCACTGCTGTTGCTTTTAGTAATTTTGACCCTGATCTTTGTCTTGAAGAGTTTCTAGGTTTTTTCTACTGTCATAAACTGAGGGGCTAAATGGAGTTGGTTGGGTTTGATTTCAGCCCTGCTTAAATAGTCATAAATATTTGTTTTTACAAGCAGCCGCAGGCTGGATGTGTCTGAATAAGTCTGACCTGAGCAGCGCTGAAATGGTGTTGTGGTAACAAACGACCCACACAGATGAGATTTTATCTGCTAGACAAATAATTGATTACAGTTGTGTTTGCATGCGGAGGATGCCTGCCTCGTGAGCAAAAGATTTGAAAGCACTGATCTGCACTTGCTCTGCGTAATAAAACAGATTAAATTAATACCAGGAACTGAACCCCTGCCGGTGGAGATAAAGAGAACTGAAATGAAGGGAAATGATGTTCCAGGCCTCGAGTTTGGCTTTGGAATCATCTGATGTTGATTCAAATCTCATATAATCGTCACTAAATGCCCCTGCAGATATTACTCCAGATCAACGCTGCAACAATGCATTCTTTGCGCCTGTGCTGGATAATTCTGAGCCAGGAAAGACACAGCAGTGTTCCTCGTGTGCACACGTGCCAGCTGTTCACAACTGAGTTCAGCACTTTAACTGCTTTGTTTGTATTTACAGTTGATGTGCAATAACAGAGAGTTGAAGGCCAACCCCAGTGATGCCGGCCGGCAGGCCTGCCTCTGTGACTGTCTGACGCACGACTGCTAATGTTTATACACATAATATGCGTACACATAGAATGTAAATATGCATAGAACACGATATGAATGTATTAAACAGTCTACATCAACATTATGAATGTAATTAAAACAATGACGTGTATAATAAACATCTGTTTCATTTTCTTCACAAGCCAACAAAGATCCTTGGCTATTGATGCAATATTTATCAAACAAATCATGCACTGATATCCCCAGACTGGCATACTGTATATCGAAAGCATCGAAGTGCATTTGCTAACTTAAGTACCTGCACTTAACTTGAATGCTTTAATTTTGTGCAACTTGCTCTGCATGTCATGCCCCTTTTGCATTGTTGAACATCAAACTGTGCCAAATTATAACACCGATGCATCTGACTTATGAATGAATCAGTCCTGTTAATAGTTTCATACTTTTACTTCCAGGGTCTGTTCGCTTGCAAAAACCAAAAACCAACAACCAACCTTTCACTCAAAGGATCGGAATACTTCTTTCCCTATTTCATACTGTAGTAGTGTCATAGCGTGAGGTATTTTAACAGTAGCTGTGCGCTTGCAATCCCTGATACTAAATGGGTTTAACAAGCTCAGAGCTGTATGATCCCTCTCGTCTGTTAATTGTGGTTAGTAATTGGAAACTCCTTTGTTGGTTATGGAAATGTTACAAAGCTCCCTCTGTGGCGCTGTACTGTAAACTAAGATTTTCATTTTGCCTTTAAAACTTGTAGGCTCGTAACACGGAGAGTGAATTTTCAATAAGTGTTGTGCAGAGTTTACCTCAAAATCAAGACGAACAAAAAAAACCAAGTGTGTCTAGTGTGAAAACCTCTGCTCCCTGCAGCATTTTAATTTTTTTTTTCAAAACCACAACTGTGTCACTTTGCCTTGCTTCAAAGGATGAGCACAAACCACCAAACACGACTATCTTTGACTCTGAGGCCTCACAAGAGGAACAGGTGTTGTGAAGCAGAGCTAAAAGATTACACACATCATAAACCAGAGGGGAAGTCCCCCCGATAAGCGAGTCCATCAGAGTTTATCTCAGCCATTCAAGGCAATTGTGAATGTGCTGCTGAAGAGCGAGTGTACAGAGGCAAAGGGAGATTCAAACAGGAAGATGCATTTAATTTATTGTGTAAGCCCAATTAACCCTCAACTAAAAAAAAAAAAAAAACAGCTGTGGAAAAATTGCATTCACTATTGCTACTGAAGGAAATTGTATTTGCCAAAAGCTTAAGGAAATAAAATGACAAATCCCTCAGATCCTCTTCATGAAAATCTCTGTCTTTTGTGCTTCTGCTTCATTTAATTCGAGTTAAGAGAAGAAGCGCTATCGAGAGCAAGTACATACTATACACACTGCAAGTAAATGTAGTGTTTATACAATATGACCGTATTCCTTATGCCTGGGGGCCATAAGGGCCCTTGGAGTCCCAGAAAAGTTTAAAAAAAAAATTGTCTAGCGTACTTGATTCATGTTATTCAAGATTTGCCATTTATCCAAAGATACATCTACTCCTTCTCTCTCATTGAAAAATCGAATTAATATGCAAATACTGTTCATTTCAAGAGTTAAACTGTCTGTCCGGGCCAACACCCACATGAAGTAAAAAACACATTTATGAGCAGGATTTTAACAAAAATGTTTCTTTATTAGAGTCACTGACATCAAGTATCTGTTGTTGATGTAATTGTCTAGGTAGAATTTGTGTTTGGGATGTTTTGAACTACAGAACAGTTCTGATCAGCGCTTGGTCTAACTCTGAGCCGGTGGTAACCCTTTGGAAATCTGGTATATCATTCATCAAAAGTGTGACATGAGTCACTCCAGCTTCCTGTGACCTAAAAAAAAAAAATCGCTGCTTCTTTTAAAGTCATTTGAGCCCAGCTTCCTCTTTAATTCACAGTTCATGAACAGTGACTTTGATGTTTTTGATGTTCATAGTTTTGTGGCCCACTCAGCAAAACTTCCATTCAGTGGTACGTGCTGCTTGAGCTCAAACCACCTGACCACCCACGACACGCAAGCAAATGCAATGCAGGACACCAGCATCAAGGGTTTTTGTTGGACATGTCTGGTCCTGAATTTGAGACCAGTGTCCATACACACACACACACACACACACACTCACAAACACATAAAAGGCTGTGTGTCCCCTGGGGGACAGGCAAGTTAGATAAAGCATTTCCTACACTGCTTGAAGACAGAGTCGTGATGGTTTGGTCGTGTCAGGATGATTTTCATAACTAAGGTTAAAATTTGAACACACACTGCCTTTTAGTGTAAAGTTGAGTCTCTTCATTTAAACAAACCTATCCGCAGATTAGGTTTGAAAGCCCGAGTGAGGTCTTTGGAAATGAAACATGTGGCTTGAAACTCGGTCTGTAACTGTACGTAACCTTTTTTGGGCCTGTAGTGGAAAGCAGGCTGAAGTACGATCATTTCCCACAGGACCCCTAAATAACTCTGATTTTAACGTACATGCAGCCAATAGTAAGTGTCCACATCGTAAGATCACAGTGTTCCTCTCTGAGGAGCGCTGGAACATGGGATGAATTATAGCTACTGGGCAGCAGCTGTTTAACACCCCCAGCACCACACACACACACACACACACACACACACACACACACACACACACACACACACACACATACATACACAAACAAGGAAACATACCCAAGTAGACCAATTAAATAAAACACTGAGGGAGTCCTTGTTTAGAGTATAATGTCAGAGCTATGAAGTTCTGGATTCCCCAGAATATCCCCAGCAAAGAAACGAAACAAAAAAAAAAAAAAAAAACACAATTTATTTGTGAAGTTCAGGAAAAGCAAAGTTGAAACTGAAAAGGCTTGTGTAAACATGGTTGCAATAAACAACATTATCTCATTATCTTTTCTGTTTCTGTTCCCTCCTCTGTTTCTCCCTTCATCCTTTCTCTTAGGTCTAGCCCTGTACAGGAATGTCAAACAGCACTTGTGAGAAAGAAACATAAAAGAGACCACCAAACACACACACACACACACACACACACACACACACACACACACACATGAACCCCCACCTACTCACACAAACAGCTACAGCACCCACTCACACACTCACAGGAAATTACCCAGTGTCTGGCTTTTGTTTCATTTTATTTCACGAGAGCTTGTTTACCTGCCTTCCTCTTAAGCCTGAGCAGAACTAAACCAGGCCGCAGTACAGATGGTCAACCCCCTCCAATGGCTTCACCAGCAGTGTTAAAAATGTCATACACACCTTGCAGTGGAATCACTGGCTTGAAAAAAAAAACAACTCTGTTTTTCATATTATCGTTTGCAGGGATGACAAATGATTTCTGCCTTTCTTGTGATTTACTGTTTTCAGATGAGCATGGTGTCTAGAAGACTATAAACACATACAAAAGTCTTGGATATTGCATTTTATGCATTAGGTGATCAATCCAACATATGTTTAGAAAAAAAAAAAAATCTACTTTAGGAGAACTCACAGTCAAGAACTTTCCTTTCATAGTGCAAAAAAGCTGCAGTTACTTTGTGATGAATACAGTTGAAGCCATAAAGGTTTTCAACACAAACGTGTCTAATCCATATCATTTCCTTATCTTTTTTTTCTTTTACCAGATGCTGGTTCATATGTCATTTCACTGATGGCTTCAGTGTATGTGTGTGTGCGTGTGTATGTGTGCTGTACATAACCACAGGATGTGTATTTAAGTGTGTGCACTGTTTGGATGAGGGGAGCTGAGTATTTCTGAGACAGCCCTGAAGAATCTCAGAGAACCTGTTTACAGCTTCAGTGGCTTTTGGGGGACTAAGTGAGGGGAGAGTTTAACATCCTCTGCATAATGACTTCCAGACTATTTCGTGTTGCCTCTCTTTTATGCTACATACCCCTGTCAGGGTCCATCACTGAGTTAATCTCAAAGTAAACAACCTTTTTATGGCATGGTGTGGATTTGACTGATTTATATCTCAGTCAAAGCCAAACTGAGACGCTCACACAGCTCGTATTGGTGATATTTGCTTCTATGGTGAGTAAACTAAACAGAGTCTCCACGCTGGATTTAGAAAATACCAATGGGGCGCACTGCAAGTTTAAGCACATATCATTTTATTAAGGCTGAGTCCCTACACTGCTGCTGCCCGGGTTCAAATCCACTGTCCACTGTCACTAGCTATCATAATAAAGGATAAACGCCATAAAAATACTAAATAAATAAAGTTACCAAAGAATTGATTGAGTTCAGAGTGATAATTGTAATAATTATTAGTAATTAAATCCTATAAGCAACTCACCACCTCATTGTGAAATGAGAAAATTCAAGTCAAGTCTAAAAAAAAAAAAAATCAAGTGACTCACAGTGCGAGGGTAAATTCAATGAGACTTCAGAGATCTTTCTCGTAGTTCACGAAGTTCAGATCACTTGCAACTCTGCACGCTTTCATTTTCTGAATTTGCAAACTCCCCCAAAAGTTTTTTTCCACCACAAAACTTGATGAGACAAATTGAAACCACACCAATTCAGATAGACAGTTTTCAGGATCAAAATATTTCAATGCTATAAATTCAAAGGTGTTTCAATTTCAATATCGAGCATTAGGTTCTGGTTAAATTTCACAGTAAGATATTCAATTGCTTTAAAAAAGAAAATTTATTTTGGCCATTTAATGCTTCCATACAGCGTGTGCAGGATTTTGTTTCCTATTGAATGAATGGGTCGACATTTTGTCAGTCATAGTCAGGAGCTAAAATGGGTCAGCTGGGTTTGGGGTTTTCTGGTGGATCCGCACCTGCCAAGAGTAACAACATGTTTTTATTACACCAGCTCCCAGTAGAGATGAAATTTCTCAAATTTAGGTCAACTCCATTCAAATCTAATTTATTTCCAAAGAACTTAAAAAAAAAAAGGTTAAGGTTAATCGCAAATGTTCTTCAAACACCCAACAGAGACAGAAATAGACATAAAAACCCAAAAGGCTCACACTCTCAGTAGCTGACAGTCGGGACACTGTAGATCCATCACAGTCAGCATCCAGGCTTCTACTGAGATGTTATCATATAATTCAATCTCCGCTCCCTGTGCTTTGAAAACCTAATTCAGTTACAGGTGCACTAATGTTTGCCATTTGTTTTTGTTGTGTTTTTTTTTTTATTTTTTTATTTTTTTTTTTATTTTAGGTGAGACGGTGTGTAAGAGGTGGGTGGGAGGCTTGTTTCTTTTTTTAGCTACTTAGCTAGATGGTTCTGCTGATGTCAGTGACATCATGTCTCGTCTGGATATGTTTAAAATCTTTGCCAGAGGAAAAAAAAAAAAAAAAATCAGAACCACAGATAGACATGATGTTTTCAGTTTTATTTTGAAGGTTTCGCCTCTACACAGTTGCATAAACGGAAAGTCCCTTGAATCCTACTGACTGGATCTACACCATGATATCTGATTGGCGTGGCTCAAAGTTTTTCTTTTGTCTGACAGGAAAGAAAAACTGTCTTTTTTTTCCTTTCTCTTTCTGCCTGTGCCTGTTTTCCCAGGAATTGGCCTCTCTTCCTTAAACAGCCTGCGGTTTTTAAGATGCATGCGGTTTTTGGCCTCAAGTGATCAGTTTGCGATTCAGTATGAAATGGGAATAAGGCTTTCTCTCTCTCTCTCTCTCTCTCTCTCTCTCTCTCTCGCTCTCTTTTAAAGATTGCCATCCTCCCTTGGCTCCTTGATTGCTCCAGCACATGTCCGAGGGAGTGTATTTTTGTACGCCTCCCTATGCTGCTACCAGTCAATCACCCTTTCCAAATGAAAACAAAGTGCCCTGGATGTTGATGTAATTTGACAGCCAGCAGCAGCTCTACAAACCCAAGGTCAGGGAAAACTACATTTTTGTGGATTTGGTGGGCTCATCATTTACACACGAGGGATGATTTGACCTGCTGTCAAAGATTGTACAATGTAGGAAAGCAAACAATTTTGAAAATGAACTTGAAATTAAAACCCAAATAAACTGAATACACACAGTAATAATGCATGGTTCAAACACTCAGATTGAATCAAGGCAACAGATCCAACTGGGTCATGGAGCAACATCCATCCCCTCACTACCAGGTGAAGAGGGAAAGAAATGGATTCTGCCAGCAGGCGTCTGTTAATCTGCCTTTCTCATTCGCGTCTTTTATTGCTGTGGGAACTTCTGAAACAGCAGACAGGAGGGAGGTTTCCAGTCCTTGTGCAGTATGAAGTCCACAACGACCACGGCCCTCTGTGGACCCAGAGCATCTCTCTCCGGAGACGCAACCTCCGGGACCGTGTCTTTAAAGGGTCTTCCCCCGAGTGACCGCTGTCCAGTTAGTGTTATAAACCGATTGGGGCCAGTTCTTGGAAAGGAGTGTGAGTTGGTTTCAGTGTTGTCAGATCATAATACATGATGTATAGGTGGAGGTGACTTTGGCAGTGACTCTGGACGGAGAACTTCATCTTCAATACCTCAGGTGAAAATAAACTCACAGTCACAGTCAATAAAGTCACAGATGTCATCTATTTTACCCTTTTCTATTTTATGTATTACAACTATTTGGGGCTGTAACAAATGCTTGTTTTCATTATTGATTAATTTATACTTTTTTCAATTAATCAACAGATTTTTTTTGGGAAGTTTATAATGTCAGAAAAGAGTAAAAAAAAAATGCGAAAGTTCAAACGTCTTGTTTCATCACAATCACATAAAAAAGAAAGAAAAGCAGCGAAGCCTCACTAATGAGAAACTTCCTACTGGCTTTATTTCATCTTTAAATCCATGAAATGAGTTTATTGTAGTCATGAGCAAAAGACTACGTGAAAATAGAAACCAAAACATTTTAATATTGTACTTACAGTAATTGCAATGCTTAAGAACATCTCTCTGTTTTGACTTATGCAGACTGAAAGATGTCTTTGTCTCTTGCTCCTCTCTTGTATGTGCATATATGCACATGCACACATTTTTTCTTTGCTATATTGTTTTATTGCCATGTAAAGCAGCGCTTTTTATAACATCACATCCAGCATCAAGTGAGGATATGTTTCAAACTGCAGCTCCGACCCGGTCAGTCAGGGACATGCCTCCTACACCTTCCTTCTGTATTTCACAACCGTAAAAGGCTGTGACCTGTTTGCGCATCTGTTGGAGCTGCCTGCCTGTTCACTAGAAAGAGCTGAGTCAATATTGGTGAAGCCATAACTCACTGATAAGCTGAATTGTTAGATAATGTTCCGGTGACAGGAGCCTTTAGTCAAATGAGATATGTGCAAACAGATACACTTCCACGCAATCTCTCACAAAGGCACGTGTATTTACCAGCTTGTGTGCACAGTGAAAGAAGGGGAAAGGCTGAAATGGACAGAAACAGATGAAGGGCATGTACTGTAAATTATACAGAATCACACTGAAGTGATCAGGGAGCCCTTAAGAGGCAGAAGTGACCCTGAAAGGTGATCTGTTTTCCTTGACCTTTTCTGTTTATCTTTAACTGTTCCTGAATTTTCAAGATTGTTCCAGACTTACAGTCTTCTGTGTTTGACTCTTGTGGGTGCTTATTACCAACTTTTACTAGTTAACGCTGACTTTTCCACATTTGTCCCAACTTTTCATTGTGGTTGTAAAATTTTGCAGGTTATTTCCATAAAAAAAAAGAAAAAAAAGAAGTTATCCTTCATTTTACTAGATGATATTCTCAGAACTTTGGTGTTATTCCCACAGTTTCACATTTCCAACTTTTTAGGTTATTTCAGGACAATTTTTCAGGTCATTCTGAATTTTTTGTGTTATTTTCCAAACTGTTTATTGATTTGATATTATGACACATGTTTCAGTGTTACTCCAGAATTTATAGGCTTAATCCTTGGGGATTATTTTTTTTTATATTCAGAAATGATTATTATTTTAATTAGCACAAGTTTAAGCCTTTTGTTTTTAATTGCATCATTCTCAGAGTGGAAGTAATGGTGACTCAGTGTTAACACAGTGCACAGACATGCAAACTGCTCACAGAGCGGTGGCTGTTAGACGAACTAGTGACTTTAAATTGCCCGTAGCTGTGAATGTGAGTGTGAATGGTTATTTGTCTGTTTGTGTCAGCCCTGTCACGGACCGTGCGGGGTGTAACTCTCACCCGTATGAGCCCCCTGTGACTCCCAGCGTGATTAGTGGGTAAACGAGAGTGGATGGATTCACATGCTGTCAGAAGAGCTTTCAATAACACACCAATCAAGCCAACTTTGAGAAGCGTTTCCTGCGATTACTAAAGGTTTCTGGTGTCAGACACCACCCATTTGGGACTCCAAGCTCCCTAAAACAAATGTGAAGGATTACCTCCAAATAGTATTTGACATCAATGTGGTTGGAACAACACTTTGTCTCTTCTGTCCCGAGGGGCCTCATTTTGTCAGCGCTGACAGACAGCTCATGTAACCCAATCCTCAGGTACTGCAGCCCTGAGTCTTTACTTGGCACACACACGCGCACACACAGACACACAATTACACACACACAAACACAAAGCGAGAGACCACAACAAAATGTGCCGCATGTGCTTCACAAAAATGTTAACGCTTTATTTGAACCCACTAATAGTTTAAGGACATCTTACAGGATGGAACAAAAAGCTGCATCTTTACCTGAGAGAGCAGAAACACTCATGGGAATGCTCCCCCGCACACAGCAGACTGGATGATCCCTCCTTTGTGCTTTTAATGTCTTTTTTCTGCCTCATTACCTGTTTGGAGTCACTGGACCAGACACACACAGACACATACACACACTGAATTGTTTTCTCTGTGTCTTACTGTGTTGTTTAAACTCCCACCAGGGTGGAATAAATGGTGCACAGACCGGAGTCACCGCCGAGCCCCTGAGCTCAGCAGATGAGGTTTGATTAAAGCCCGTGAAACCCAAAACTTGGTCTGTGTGTGTTCACTTTCAATCATTCAGGCTCACACACGAGCAAGAGGTCAGGTAGTACACCAGAGAGACGACACGCATAACTACTCACACACACACACACATGTACTAGGCTGTCTCTCTGTGTGGGTCCTCTTTAAATCAGCGCTGCAAAACAAGGGAGCATCTTTGACCTTATGACCTTTCTGATGCATGACTTACCAGCCTGAGCCAAGTACAGGATGAGCCGTAACGCAAGGAAGCACTCGAAACATCTGGAAAACCTTAACCCTCAGCTAAATGAATGGGTGGAAGTAGATGCTTGGTTTTATGTAGTCATTTTGTCATCACGTGACACTCCAAAACATGATGGAGCTGACTCTAGACAGAGTCAGAAAACATATTTTCTGCACTGACGTCACACTCACAAAACATTGTCTCCAGCACCACGCATGAAAGATTTATAACACATTCCTCCACTGTGTTTTACTGTTTGTTTACTCCTCTCTGTTTCTGTGCGTCAAGATGTGTGACATGCCAGACATTCAGTTCTCTATATGTAATTACTAAATGACAGTTTCACAGCCTTTTTTATTTTTAGCTTCTGCTCAGGTGTGAAAATTACCTGATGGTTGGCGGGGTGTTTCTTCAACCTTGACAGCATGGCAAGCAAAATACCTTTGTGTTTAGCTAAGAGGAGCGACGCCCTGTTGTGTCAACAAGATCAGATTTATGATCAGATTTATTATACTGCATCATTGTGGTATATGTGGGAATGGTGGCTTTCCTGAACTGCAGATATGCTACAAACAAACAGATAGGCCTTTTCATCTGTATTTTGGGAAATGTGACAGATAATGTCAGACAGTGATTACATTCAATCTACTGTAAATCCTTACAGTGTTAAATGCTCAACGGGCAAAGAGTGACATCTGCTGGCCAAAGTATAAACAACACGAATACCAGTTGTGGATTTCTCATGCCAGTGGTTCCCAAATGTTATGGCTTGTGAATTCCTAAAACAAAGTTAGTCTTGTGACCGCTTGTCATAGGTTACACAGGAGTAAGAAAAAATAAGTAAATCCATCAGATAATTCATAGGTAAAACAAAAATTACATATCAAAAAATGTAAACATGGGTTTGTTTAGCAGAAATATGTTTGTTTTCTTCTCTCCTATCCTTGGGAACCTTCGTTCTAAGCCATTAAGCATTAGTGTAGTGCATCAAATAGTGTTTGTTTTTCTGATCTCTGTTGTCAACACACATCAGTCAGCTCAAACCCAGCTGATGAAAGCTTCTACATACACACCCAGTTGTCTCCCACGGAGAAAAAGGAGCATCACATGTTACCACAAGCAAAATCAGCGGTTGGTGTGTGCAAAAAAGTAGAGAAGGGACGGCTGGCCACATGAAGAGAGAATTAACACTCTAATGGCGAAGTTAAAGCCATGTGAAGGTGATTAAGAATCTAAAAGAGTGTTTTTTCTTTTGTCGAGTGAATACTTCATATAATAAAATGTAGATAGGTAAATCATAAAATGGACGAACGCTGAATTCCATTTAGCGGCCTCAGCTTCAGGGTCCTGGCATTATGCATGTTAACTCACTGCTTCACTGACACACCTGAAGAACCCAGAGACATTGTTAATGTTATTAGTAACACCTGTGTGTTTCCTATAAATGTCTACTGTGGAAAAGGGTTTTTAGGTTTGTTAAGTGTAGATGTGAAAACACCTGTAATCGTTTCTGCAATTATCTAGTCGGTTAAACAGGAACTATTTGGTAATGGCATTCTTCTCACATGTTAGTTTATTACAATCCTGAAGAGTAAATATATCAAAAATTACAACATGTACATTAGTCATCTGTCTCTTTAAGACTCATTGTAAAGTGTGAGTTGGTACAACCTATTGTTGGTGGGCCTACCTGTGCCTATCTGATGCAGATAAATTGCGTGGAATATACAGAGAGAGAGTGAATATTGTAGGAGAAGCTAGAACTGACACAAGCAGCAAAAAAAAAAAAAAAATAGATTAATTAAAGACAAAGATTATGTGAGACTGTGTGGTTAAAAAAAAATCACTGATTCACTCATTAGTAATGTACGACATATTTGCGGTGTCTGCTATTTTCATTAAATCCAATTTGCCTCCTTTCCTTGTGAGTAATGATGAGTCATGACATGGCAGAGATGGAGCAGGAGCATTCAGGCCCTTAGAAAAATGGGGCGTGGATTGTAAGAAAGGATTGTAACCTGAACGTTTCTGAACGGTCAGTTCAAGTGCACAGATATAAGACACCGAATGTGTGCCAGATCAACATAGTTTTATTTAACAATTTGATTAATCTACTATCTTGTGATTTTCTAATTTTTCTGTCAAACTTATTTTAATCATCATTCTGCTATGTTGCTCAGTATAACACTGGCTGAAGTGATTGTGTTTGTGGATTTTGGGGGGACATTCTTGTACTGACCCACACTGACACCTTGTGGTCAAATCACAGTACAACTGTCATCATGCACATTTACAGCAACATAAATCTATGGATTACAATGTCAACCAGAGACAGTAATATATCTACATTTTATGGGCCAATGCAATGAATGTGTTTAAAAGTCAAAATACAACATGTGCCAAATCACAAATAAAAAAACTGATTGTATTATTAGACTTACTATGAACAATTTATCAATAAAAACCATTGACTGACCATATTCATTTAAAACAGTGAAGATGGACTGTTCTTTCTCTCATGTTATCAGCTAAAATATGTTATTCACTGTGGAGATGATGTAATTGTATAATGCAATCACTAGGAGTGTTTCATCAGATGTGTCCCAGCCCCCCACATGTGTAACAGTACGTGGCTCTACTAAAGAAAAAGCATGTTGTCTCCTCATAAACTTATGGCTCTAATTACGTTGTCTTGAATCTTATATGCCATGGCATAAGTAAATGGAAATGGAAAAGAAACATCAGTGACAGGGGCAACACAGAAACAGAATAAAACAGAAACTTCCAGAACAGCAGATAACTGAATAGTCATGTCCAAGTGATTTTCTCCAGATGGTATTCAGTCCATCCAGGGAACAAGCCCTGGGAAACCCAGATCCAAGCTGTAAACGTGACGGGTTGCATGGATTACACTACCGTAAATATTCTAAAAGATTGAACTTTATGGAAGAAAGTGAATGAATGGGTACAGGTAAGTATAATTCGTCTGCAGTTGTTCAAGTTGTGTATTGAAAAATGCCCTCCATCCATGACCCTTATTTGTTTTCTGCAACAGCTAAATTTACATCTTTTAAAGGGCTCTTACTGAACTAACCAACTGATATTTATAGACTGGCTGCAGGCCCAATGCGCCATTTACAATGCATTTACAGAAAATATAGAAACATTTGCAGAAAATAGCTGTTAGGGGTGTTCAACATCACTTTCACTTAACGTAATATTGTTTTATCATCCAATATGAACATTATTACTATCATTATTATTATTATTATTATTATTATTATTATTAATACATTTTTTTGTTTTTCAGTACCAGCAGTCGTTGTAGCTCTCAGCTGCTGGTTGAAGTGCAAGTAAAATTGCTGCTTGATAAAACCAAACCTTTGCCTATTTGTTTTCTGAGTAACCCGACGGTACCATACATAGGTTAAGAGTCGAAGCTTACGAGGTGCTCTTGAAGGCAACGCAATAAAGCTCAAGGAGGAATGTCTCTGCGCTTCTATTCGTGCTATTAAGGTCAACGCTCCAGGAGGTTCTGTACGTGGCAGCGACCAAAACCCCTCTCTATCCTGTTCATAACCAGGGGGTACCAACTGAAACTGTGTCCACATACCAAGGTGTGACGTTGCTCTGTAATACCCAAGAGAATAAAGGTAAGAAAATATTAAATATTGTGTATAATTAGCTTAAAGAGCCCGTGTTTAGCTCTGTGGAAGGGGGCTTGAGTGGTCGAGCTCGTGTCCTCCCGAACATGCTTAGATGATCAATAACTGGGTCCAACAGGTTTCTTTTTTCTTGGAGTCACGCTAGAGATGTGTGGCAGCAAGAAGGTAACGTTACAACTGCTAGATATTTCTTGATGTATGTGTTTATTTCCGACATGTTTGTTACATTGTAATGGGAGCATCGGCTAGCAATGTTTCTCAGCGAAACGGGAGAAAGTTTTTGAAAGTTTGCACAAACTTTGTGGCCGAGCATCTCCGACGGTGTTGCGCACATGACATTGTTGATTTCGCTCACTCTCTTAAGTTACAATGACGTCATTTTTTTGTATTTTGGCGCAGTTAATATAAATCTCAGCGCATGAAGCCTGCAGCTCGCAGTTCAGGAGAGTCCGTGGACTCAAAGAGCTACAGTGTTGGGAATTTCTAGAAACAACTGTCTTGGGGCTGACGTCACCGGCACGGCTACTCTCCAGCTGGAGATGATGAGCAGATCCAGGGTCAGCAAGACGAGGCTCACATTTTTGCTGCCGCTCAGACCCAATTTTACCCAACTTCAATTGACAAACATTCAGAGTTAATGATTATTGATTCATCTGCTTAATCATTTGTTTTATCTGTAATGTATGACCTATAAAAGCATCAAATTCTCACATCAGAGAACCTGGAACCAACAACTGTTTTTGCATATTTGCTTCAAACAGACATAAGGTCCTGATTGTCCAAACAATTGCTAATAAATTTTTTTCAAGCTCCAGATGTCTCAAACCGTAACATATTCTCATAACTAGATACCAGTAGAGGTTTGATTTGATACTACTATAGCTGGTATCTAGTAGTGGGAATATAACAGGGCTTCAACTGATGATTATTGCCATTATTGTCTAACCTGCTGATTATTTTCTCAATTAATCAGTCATTAAACTGCGAGAAGGTAAAGCCTTCAAGCCTCCAAATCTCCTGTTTTGTCTGATCACCTATCTAAAAAGACATTCATTTTACTTTGTCTCAAGTCAAAGACAAACAGTAATTTCTGACATTGGAGAAGCTGGAACGAGAGAATGTTTTGCCTCGCTGAGTGAGGATTGACTTAAGCGATTAATCATTTTTCTAAATAGTTGTCATTTAATTTCCCGTCAGTCTTCTTGTTGAATAATTGACTAATTGTTTCAGCTCTAGAACTGACCCTTTAATCTGAGCGAGTTCACAGTGGTTGATCAACCACAAAGGTTGGTTAGTTCGTAGGTAAAAAGCTCCAAAAGAAAAGACATTGGTTTTGTCCACCCTCTGCAAATAGTACAAAATGCCAAATGAACAATCAGGCCCAGTATAAAATGTTGGAGGCATGCCAGGTGAGCGATGCCCTGCAGGGATGTTTATATAGCACAATGGTAGTAATTGTAGGTGGCAGCCATTATAAATGGGGTGCATTAAATCTGCAGCAGGCAGCATGCACACTCAGGCTATGCGAGACACAGGTAGGACATAGATTGGCTTAATGAAGTTATTACTTACAGTTGTCTCTGTCTGATGAGCTCCCCTTCTCACAGTCTACCTTCTTTTCCTTATTGCAGCCACTGTCCAGTTTGTTTATGTCTCTTTATTCTAAACATTGAATCAATACTTGTCTAAATGCCTGGGATATTTATACTTATTACAACATTTGTTTCTTGTTTTATTGAATGTTATTTGTACAAGCATTCAGTGTTTACATACCACAGAGATTTTTGGATGGAGTGGATGGTGTGTTTGTGTACTCTTGCACTTAAAGAAAACCTGTGTGTGTGTGTGTGTTTGAGTATTTGTGTATTTGTGTGTTTGTGTTTGTGCTCATGTCCATATTTATGCTTGCATATGCATGGATCTTTGAGCCCGTCTGTCTCTTAATGTTAATGCTTAGTCTGAAATGAGGCACACTCTGTAAACCGGGACTGTGTGGTATGAATAGGTTGAATTGGCAACAGCATTTTGGTTACAGATTACTGGTGTTTAGATAGTCTGCCTGCTACATGAGCATGGTTTCCGCTTTAAGTAATATTGATTGATTTAAAAAAAAAAAAAAAAAAAAATATTTTACCAACAACGTGGCTTCAAATGTTTTTCATCTCTCATTGCATCTGAGACATATTTGCTTTTCCATCAACTACATATGGTCAGCAGAAGTCTTGGAAGGATCTTTTTTTTTTAATTTTTTGCCATACACAGAGATTTACTACACTGCTCTTCCTTCCTGATATTTCCTAGTGTACAGGGTCAGCTAAACCCTGTGGAAATAATCACTTCCTTTGTCCCAGGGACAGACTAAAAAGCCACAATAAGTGTTTTTATTGGTTGGCTGGTTGGCTGTGTAGGGTTAGGAAATTGCTTCAAAAACTAGAAATTATGCTCCTTGCTCACCCATCATGTGATGTTCAGTGGAAGTGAAAGTCAGAACAGTTTTTTGTACACTTGGTGTAACATTGCCTAAAGAGTGAATGAACTTCAGGACATCATTTGTCTTATCAAATAATCAATCAAAATTTCGCTGGCAATGACGCCTCAGAGCATCACATTGATCTAATTATAGTCTAACTGTGGAGGAACAGTTGTTGTTCTACCCAAGGATTAAACTGAAATTGCACGTGGCAACAGCAACGACAAGTTTGAGTTTGAAATTGTTTTCTTTGCTCGAGGACAGTTAAAGCTTCGAGAGTGGCAGGCAGTGATTGCCTGAGCATGTTCACGGCCTGTGGATACTGTACATGCACAGATTGTATGTGGCTACGTAACATGCATGAATCACTGTGCTCTTGTGTATTTGCATGATTACATGACTCTGTATTTTGTCTATGGCTTTGCGTGGGGAGTACATGCCAGCCCTGTTTACTGATTGACATCAGTCAAAAAAATACCTGTTCAGCATCGACCATTTGTTGCTTATCTCTTTGCACCATATGCAGCCTTCACAGTGTGCAAGGAATTGGCAAGCATCTCATCTGAATTATGAGGACTACAGTATTTTACTCCATGTTAGCTCTACCAAAATACCGGTATTAGGTCTTCGCTGCCAAAATGTAATATAGAAACCTTGTAAACTGCCATGATAAAAAAGCCCCCAAGCAGGATGTTTTTTCTACACTCGGTAACAGCTTTTGCAAAGAGAAATAGGAGTGAGTTTGAATGTCTGGCTTTGTCAGACAGTCATGTGTGAGGTAAATAGCTCCATATTTTGTTCTGGGAATCACTTTTGGGTGTACAGGGACATTGTTATCTGTTTGAATGCGTTGGATTTTCCAGTGAAGCAAGAGTCAGGCTGCGGTTCAGTTTTTTCATATGCCTCATCCTCCTGGTGTTCTTTATCTTGATCATTTCCCTGAACTATCCCACGTCCTACACATTAATTATATTTTGTAGATTTGATTCTGAATGACAAATTTAGTTTATAAAACACATTTCCTATAACTGTTGCTTCACTTGCGTTGATGTCGCTCTGTTACTTACATCAGTGTAAGTACTTTCTACTTTTTGGCATTGCACTCGTTTGCATTCCTTATGAAATCATATTTCTCAAACTACCATGGGAGAAAAAGGTGATAAAGATCAGTTTTGTCCTTTTTTCTTGACACATGTTTTAATCTGTTTTCCCTCAAAACTAACAATGAAATGTGTTTTAATAACTTCCCCAGTTGGCACTTGTGTGACCCAAGACAGCTGCTGCTCGGACCAGCCAGGTTTTTGTCTGTGGATATGTTGAAGTGAAGTGAAGTGCAGTCCAGTAGAACTAAACAAGATAACTACAGATGGAGATTTTACTCCCTGAGTAAACTTTTGCTCTAAAGTGACCCCTTCCCCATTACAGACCTTGGATCCTGACAGCTTTGCAAGAGAGTGTGTGTTCCTTCTCTCTCTCTCATGGAACCAAACCTCCATGTAAATAACAGTCATCTGAAAAAAATACAGAAGTTGGTGAGAAAAGAGCAGATTTTGTCACAGCAGAACACTGCTTAACACTGTACTCACTTGTTAACCAATTAACAAATAACTAAATGTTGTCACAGTGACTGAAAATGCCAAACACCACAAATGACACACTTTGATGTTTAAGAAAGTCTTTGCTGTGTATAAAAAGAACTAATTCTCTGTAGTAGAATCATCAGAGTCAAAGAGAACAGAGTACAGACTATCCTTTTTTTCAATTTGAGGAGAGGGTGGATAAAAAACACTGTCCAGTTCTGTCCTCTGATGACCTATCGTATATAGATCCTGTCCTGTCCTCTCCTGAGTGCTATTCCCCACATTTGCCAGAAATGCCATGCAAGGGTCAAGACTTGGGTAGTAAATGTAACAGGCCCCTTGCCAGGAATGTGACGGGTGTTACGGCCTGCAACAACAAGTAAGACTGTGTTTGGGCTGGGCAATCACACAGGCTGTAAATTACAAGGAGAGAGCTTTGGTCCTGCTATTTGTAGTTTAGGACTGTGGTAATAGTTATCTGGGCTGGCACTCACCAAGTAAAACAAATGCCCTCCTACCTAACGCACTGGAAGCTGAATTAGTACCAGTAGGAATACATTTCCCAGAGAAAGGGACTTGGGAGTGATTAATGAACCTTTTGTTAGCAAGGAGTAGAAGTTCTCACCTGAGAGTGAAGGATATCTCTGTTTATGGCACCGAAGTGAAATCTGTGGTGTCTTTTTCTTCACTGGTTCTGGTGTACACTCAACACAAAAGACTGACTAGCTGATTCTTCCAAATTTAATGCAGGAAAATAACAGGAAATAGCACCATTTGCACACAGTTGAAGTCTGAAAATATTTTTACATCAACAAATGCAAATCACACCCAAATTACTGTTTAGTTAACCTATGTTTTGAGTTCAGCCTCAGCCAGTATGCATATTTGGGCGTCGTTCATTATGTAGGAAGCTTAGGCACTGATTTTCTGCTTCCGTGGTCGAGTCCCATCCGTGCGCTATGTGCACCCAATCCAACTAATCAAAACACTCATGCATGCATAACCAATATTTGTGTAGTCTTCTCAGTAATTACGTTAGATGGTGGGAAATTAATTAGTATGCATGGCATAGAAGCCTGTTCCATGTTGAAGTTGTATTTTCTTGTGTTTAATTTATCGTAATTTGTAATAATAAGGCCAAGCAGGCACATCAAAAGCTTTAATCCACTCAGTATATTCGAGGAGGCGAAGAGGCTGATTTAATAGTAGTGTCATTCATTTCTATATCTGTGGACTGCGTGAGTATGTTTGTCCTTTCATACCTTCTGGCAGCTTCCAACAAGTTAGGACAGCTCTGCAGCTCTCCACCACTGTGGAGGAGAGAGGATGACATTTCTATGTGAAGTTGATGTGCTTTTACTCCTAGGCCAAAAAGTAACACCAAATATGTGTTGGTGTGTGAATTTCCGTCCAGTCGTATTCTCAAATGTTTGATACACAGGCACTGACCAATATACTCAAACCCAATGTGGTGAGGTCCAGCAAAAATAACTATAATTGTAAATGATGAAGCTGAAATGTGAGAGTCAAAGAGAATGCAGAAAACAAGTCCTTTCGTTTCACCAACACAATTACTAAGAGCAGGTTTGTTGATCAAAATATTTGTGAGGTTTTTGGTCTTTTTTTGTAGTTTTTCTTAAGATTCATCAGATGGCTATTTAAAAAAAAAACAACCTTGTTTTCATGTAAGATAGTGTTGTTCATAATTAACTGCTTAACCATAATACGTTGAATGTCCAGGGACTTCTGTTCCCTCTGAGCGGGTATTCACTGCCACAGGTCTCACAGTTAACAGACTGCACATCAGACTAACCCCACAGCATGTCGAAATGTTGCTACTTCTGTATAAAAAACTGAAGAAAAGCTGACCACTGTGCTGATTTTTTAATTTTTTTATTTTGAGGTTTAATGCCAGTCCAACTATGTCACGCAAGCAGTAGTCTGGCTGTTCACACCAGAAGCACATTTCTCTGCGCAGGTCAAATGATTCTGCTCTTTTTTTTCGTGCGTAGAACTGATCTTCACTTCATGAATTTTTAACGCAAAGCTTTTCATGTGTTCCTGGATCAGCGGGATGCTGCTTCTTCTGCAACAATGAAGTTAAAAGAACTGTGTGCACACTCACCTGTCTCGCTCTCTGCTCAGACATTCTGGATTGTTCTGGTCCACTTTAACCGCTGTGTATTGGTATTTTTTGTATAAATAAATTACAGACACTCTCAGTCTATTCTAAATAGCAGCCTACAATTTAATCCTGCAGGTTACCGGTTATTGGTGGTTATCGAGCATCGGCTATCTGTTAGGAAAAAAAACATTCAAAATGAAGATCCCTTATGTGAGACATGCAAGACTGAAACACTCTGGAAAGTGGAACTTGAATTAACAGTGACTTGCTGTATGCTTTAAAGCCATTTCCAACCCTTCACCAATAATACTGTTAGTTAGTACCATGTTGTCTTGGATGTTTGTTTCATTAAAAGTGTCCATTTGCCACTAATAAATGAAATTCTATCTTCCAATATGTTTTGCTTTACAAATGATCCACTGAACTCTGATAATGTCATTGGCAGACAGTTGTGCTTTTGTTCAAATTTTTTCCCTGAAGCATGTTCACTGACATTTTGTCCTGGAAATGTACTCTGCATGTTGGTGACTCACTTCCTGTTTGACATTATGTTGGTGTCCTGGTGTCCTCAGGTTCATGTTAAATGTTTCCGCTTAATGCATTAACTAATTTTGGCAACAACAGAAAGTTGACTTGTATTTTGTCAGTCATGTAAGTGAAATTATTTCTTTTTCACCTAGAGCAGATTCCTCTCTAACACACTAACAATCAAGGTGCCACTTTTCAGCTTCAGATCCTCTGTCCCACTAAGCTGTTGATTAGATACTGATGCAGAAAGAAGTATGTGTGCGCGTGTACGTGCGTGTGCTGGCATTTGGAAGTATGTATTTCTAAATGCTGTTTGTGCACACAGTCAACAGAAAGCAGTCATTAACTGAGAAGTGATGTTGTAAAGTAGAATTAGACGAAATCCAAGAGGTGAAAGTGGAGCAGTGTCACTCTCACAAACAAAGCAAGGCCTCAGTGCCGGACTGTGAACAGGAAGTTTCTGCCAGGTGATACGTCATTGTGTAGTCTTGTTTTTTCAGCCTCAGATCTGTTGTTGGCTCCGCAGTAGCTGAAAGTCCACGCAGCTAATGTTCCTTTCGCCCTAGATAACACTATTACTCATTTGAAAGAATGAATGTTTGTTAAAGCAACGTGGCAGCCTCTGACAATAACATCCTAAAAATCATCATTAAATGTAGAATTATGGGCTTTTCATAGCTGTTTGAACTGAAACTGCCAGTGATAGCAATCTAACTTGCTGTTTAGTGACTATTTTCTAATAATTATTAATGAAGTCATATGTTAAATATGTCAAGTAGATCTTTGATTGCAGGTTTAGTATGTGAAAGATATAACCTGTTATGGTTGAATTGACGTTAACATTCTGAAAGAAAATTACTTGAGAGTTTCTGCAGTGCCAGCTCTGGTTTATAATACTATTACACTTGGCACGGATTTTTATTTAGTCCTTTCATTAGTCACAAAATTTTTTTATTAGGTATCTGGAGGCCATGTTGAGCTCCAGACTAGAACATGGAAAAAGAAAATGAACTGACCTTGCATGAACCAGATGTTTTGTTGTGCTTTGTGATTTTATAATATGAAGGTTCCTACATATATTCTGCAATGTAGAAACAAAATGTTTTATTACAAAAAACACTATTTTTTTCCCCACAATGTCCTTTTATTATTCTTTCATAATGCGAACCGGGCATAGAGGCCAAGATGACAGCTTGCCTCCCAGCAGGCACTGGTGACTCATTTGTAGGAAACATACTGGAAAGTTTGAATATTGTTAGACCATCAGTTGATTTAGTATGGAAACACAGCATCATTGCATAAACTGTTGACTCAGGGTAATACAAACTGCAAGTTAATTTTTATGTGTTGTTTAAGAATAAGACAGAACCACATATTGTGATCAAAATAGTGTTTGTCAGCCAGTATGAAAGCAAAGCACAGTGCCAACTTTTGGATGGACATGGTATGAAGTATTGAAATATTAAAGAGGGACCTGTATGGAAAAACATGAACATACACTCAATCAATAATGGGTAAAAATCTCCCCATGTGTTTAACACTGTCTGGCACAATTTGTCCATTGGCCTAATGAATAATAACCAACTGGCCTGCTACACAGGAGTATTTTACGACATGAAAATTAAATGAGCTCAGATCGTGTGATACGTGATGTGATAATGTTTGTCATTGCAGGTTATTGAAAAAGACAGAATGGGGAAGTCTCTGTTTTTCATCTCCTGGGCTCTGCTCTGCTGCTGCTGGACCACACAAGCAGAGATCTTCACCTCTATAGGTGAGTTTTTAAAGAGCTACATTGTTTCTTGAGTTTGCTACAAAATTCTCTTTACTGATTAAATATTTTGCTCTTATTATGTATATTGAACTCACAAGGCAGTTGACACGCAGTTATTGTGCTGTATAATCAGAAGAAAACCTGAATTTTGCTTTGAAAGCTATAATAAACTTTACTACTTTACTACTACTCAACTTGGACTTAATATTTAATTAGGAAAGTGCAGCTGCTTTTACTGTCACTCTCTGTGGAAATTGCTGAGTGCTACATGTAGAAGAAAACAATTTTTAGCTCAGGAATGCATGCCTTTTATTTGCCACAAAAAGATTTTAAATGGAGGTTGTGGGCAGGAAGGAAAGAAGTCTTAGTTTATTTCAAGGTAGCCTGAATAACTTTTAAGATAAATAATTATGGTTCACTGATTCCTTTTTTCAAATCTGTGAACATTCTGTTAAGTTTTTGTGCACAGTGCTCAAACACAGCCTGGTTTCTATAGGTGTGATTCAGAGGTCTTGTCCACACTTCAAAAGAAACAACAAAACAGAGCCTGCAAATCCCCCCTAAACTGTTTATTCGTCTTTTGTGCCCTCATAAATCTAATACATGAGAAGAAGACCTCTGCTTTTGATAAAAATATATGAAGGATTTTTCCCTTCTTTAGGTCTGTATGTGGTATCAGGGAGTGTTTCCACAGGTCACTTACAAAAAACTCGAAGGCAATAGTCCGCTGTCCGTCTCAAGAATAGTTGTTAAGACTCTGATAGAGTAAGGCTGGCCCAGTCCCCAGCTGCAGTTGCCATAAGCAACCATGGTCATAAAGATAAGATGGACAGAGCCTCCGGTCAATGGAGTGAACAGTCTTAACACACGGCCCTTCAGCTCTGGGGTAGACTGTCTTATCTTGGGAAAGTATTGCCTAAAATAAACAGCATGACTTAGATCAATATGATTTAATGTTTAGGATTTGGTACCCAATAGAATGTTCACACGTGTGGATAGGTGCTGTGGACATGTACTACATATTGTATAGGTTTAAATACACCCTGCAAGGAAGATGACCTTCAGAACAGGGTGCTATTACTAAACTGTAACTTGTATTGCTCATCTCCACTCTCCTCGCTCAACCTTCAATAAATGCTTCTGCTTTAGACATCTGAAGTTTCTTTCAACACAATTTAACCAGCTCGCAGGATTTCCATCACACATTATGCATCGCATAGTCAACAAGCTGAATCTCATGACTTAAACAGTCACTTAAGTCAGACTGATTTACTGCACTTGGCCCTTCTGGGGTTGGATGCAAAAATAATGAAAGTGTTTTTTCACTGTTCCTCTTCCCTGGCAACCCCTGTGAATTAATCATGGCTGCACATTTCCATGGAATTGTTTACTATGCACACCACAATCCGACCATCTCCTCAAAGGCTCATGGATGAACACACCTCTGCAGTTTGCTGAGTAATTCTATACAATCAAAGTGCCACAGTCTGTGGCTGAAGATTTATTTTTACCTCAGCCTAATTATAAGACAAACAGTGATACCAAAAATATATTTTATAGGTTTTTAAAGCAAGGACCAGTACCAGCAATACTCTCACTGTTTTTGATTAAATAAACCAAGGCAAAAACATTGAGTAAAGAAGCTTTGAAGTAGTAATAGACAGTTTTTTCTAGCAAATGCTAAACCTGCACATTACCTGAAACCTCTCCCTCAGTATCTGTCTTCCTGTCTGTTTGTCTGTCTCTCTGCAGGCCAAATGACAGACCTGATCTACACAGAGAAAGAGCTGGTCCAATCCCTGAGGGAGTACATAAAAGCAGAGGAGTCAAAGCTCGCTGCAGTCAAAAGGTACATTCTGAGTCCTGCTACTGGTTACTTTTCAGATTACTATTATACATACAAAATATATAAAAATGTATATCATAATCTTATAATACGTAATATATTGTTAAAGATTACGCCAGCCTTGTTGGCTTTTGATCCCAGTGTCTACTTGTCATGTTGGTTTGGTGGTTTCAATTAAATAACAGTTAAAGGCTGTAAGAGGTCAAATTGTCCAATATTTCACAAAACAAGAAAAGAAAAAATGACAAATTAATACAGATTTGTGTAGCAGAGTTTTTTTTCTTATTCTTTCTTCTTTTGTTAATATTATCATGACCCCTCAGATTTATGTTGTGACCCTTTGGAAGTGCTCAACCCCTAGGCTGAGAGCAACTGGACTAAACGACTACGGAAATATAAAAGTCACCAGTGCCAGTTTTATGCAGAACAAGTCATTTAAACTTCAGTGAAGTACTGATAGTACTGAGTGAAGTACTTTCTTACTTAGCAAGGACTTTTTATGCAGAGCTTTTACTTGTAATGGATTATTTTAACACTGTTGTATTAGTAAGTAAAAAATCTCAGTGTAGTCTTGTGATTTTGATGTTGTCAGTTTGAATCCAGCTTCTTATCACTGACCTGTTACACTTCATTTGTCTAATGTTGCTTAAGAGTTACCATGATAATCCAAAATAATCCCTCCTTTTGGATTAAGGAATTAAAATTTTCTCCATATCACTGGCATGTTTTACAAATATTATAAATATCTTTCAGAAACAGGACAAATTAAGTAAAATATTTATGTCTGTTCCATCAACAATAAACAAAGCGATTGGTTCATATCAACAATTCTTTAACCATTTATTGTTTAGAACTGTGGAAGTTTATCACAAGAGCTGGAGTATTTTTCATCTAATTTGTTTCTTTTGTTACATCGGCAGGTAAAATCAATGTGAAATGATATGTAGAATGTGTGCTGTGTCTTTAAATATATACTGCATGTATCTGTGTAACAGGAGCTTCCACAGTAGTAACAACACTGTGTCTGTCTTTTAGCTGGGCCAAGAAACTGGATGCTCTGACCAGAGTGTCCACCTCTGATCCAGAGGGCTACCTCGCCCACCCAGTAAATGCCTACAAACTGATGAAGAGACTCAACACAGAGTGGTCTGAACTGGAGAGCCTGGTGCTTCAGAACCCTTCAGATGGTGAGGAAATTCCCCCTAAAACAGCATGTGGGTGAAGGACGACTGAACAAGTATGCTGTGATTTAGCTTTGCTGGGAGCATTATTGTTTTCTGTATAATGAGTAATAATACCTCTCCATCTAATGAGCAAACTGTGTTCAAATAGGGCAATAAACAGTTTTTGGCCTTGCTTTATCTGTGTAAAATTGACTCCTGTAGCATCTGTGAGTCTGTGTTTTTTGGCCACATGCAGAGTCTGCTGCCTGACAGAGTATACAGACATTTGCTCCAATAATAAGAGCACACTGAATATGTGACCTGCCTGTGTCTGTGACAGCTCAGCCCAAAGGGTACCAAGAAACTTATTATAATTATTATTTAAATCCAGTCTAATTATTTTTTTCCCTGTCTGTCTGCTTTAAATAATGACATATCTGGAAATTACTATAAATTTTGCTCAAGTTGAAATAATTTCAATCCAGTTAGAAAGGTGTTTG
Organism: Seriola lalandi dorsalis; assembly: GCF_002814215.2. Taxonomy (NCBI): domain Eukaryota; kingdom Metazoa; phylum Chordata; class Actinopteri; order Carangiformes; family Carangidae; genus Seriola; species Seriola lalandi. Next base: position 2,565,428 of record NW_019525445.1, on the reverse strand, counting down.
CATAAGTTTTGCTGCCCGTGGCTAAATCTCAATCTGTTAGCCTCAGCAGTTTTTAACCTTTCCTGTTGACACTGCATTCATTCCACCTTAAAATATCGCTTCACCTCGTATAGTGCATCTGAAGGGCAGCATTCACCACTTTTTCTATGGGGCTAGTCTCAGCATAAGCGGAGAGTGAGCGGTCAGGGTCGAATAAAAGATGCAGAGCGGGTGTGAGCTGACTGGTTTGACTGCAGAGCGGAAAGTTCTGTTGTGCTGCTCTGCTCAAACACTCGCCCCACATGAACAGAGGGAGAACAGAGACTGTCATGTTGTAGCTGCAGCTGTTCTTCATCTCTGCATATTTTGACCATGTTCTCCCTCTGTGTTTGCGTGTGTGTGTGTGTGCATGTTTAGACCTAGGTCCATATCTGTGTCAGGCAGATGAATTGAGCATGAGAGTGTACTGGGTGTCGTACAAGTGAATCTGTATACGTGGCCATGAGTCATGAGTCATTTTCCTTTATCCACATTTTGTTTCTCTTTAAGCAAGTTAAAAGAAAAATTGACACTGAGAGAGAAAGAAGGATGGAATTTGGACCTTTGCCAGTCATATATGATATACAGTATCACACATGACTCTGGTATGTAGATGAAAAAGGTTCCTCCTCTGAATACCCCCAAGCGAATACAACACATAGAAATGTCACATCTGCCCTTGGAAGTTTCTGCTTTTACTGAATAGCAGATGGTGATAAGGAATATGAAAGGGCACACATGATAACATTTCTCCAATGCATAGTTCTTGTTAGTAGTCATCATTAGCCACATGCAGGAGACACTGAACTAAATTTGATTACTTGGTAAAGGCAACTTGAGGATAATATTGGTCACTCAGATGTCTGTCTGAGGTCAGAACAGAGGCGCTGAATTATTTACAGAAAGTCTGGTACTGCTGTGGCAGGAAAGCTTGTGCTGACTGTGGGTTATGAGCCTGAATACATCAAAGATATTGGCGACAACCTTTGTTGCCTTTGTTTTCATTAATATTTTTTGTTGCAGACACGGTGAGACAGGAAAAGAAAGACAGAAAAGCTACAAAGACAAAGGCCCATTAGAAGAAAGAGGGTGATTTGCAGTTTTATTGTCTAATGTATTTAAATTTGTTCCAAGTAAAATCAGTATCATTTATGTTTCACTTCAATGGAAGAGGAACATTAACCCAATCTCTGGAAACTCATAAAAAAATGTAAAGGATATAAAAGGTGTAAATAAAATCAAATCAAATGAGTTTGATATTAGTGTGCATTTTCACCCATTATGTTTGTTTCTATAAATGTCAGCTTTCATTCGAGAAGTACAAACACATCTTCTAAGACCACCCCCCCCGCCCCACCCCACCCCCCCCATTTGCGTGAACGTGGCCTTGTGTGTTTAACCGATATCAATGGTTGTCTATTGATAACCATTGTTTTGTATCAGTGAGTGATACAAAGTAGCAAAACTGACTTTTGATGGATTGAAAATTACTCAAATTTGAGTGTTTATTAACAGTTTTGTTTACTTAACTGTTACTATAAATTATTTTCGCCTTAAGTTGCTAAGTTCTAGCAAAGTTGTACATTTAATAACCTTTGGATAATTTGGTGATTCTTTAATTCCCTTACACTTTTTTCTCTTATCAAAACATCATTTTCATTTCATTTCAAACATTTCCAACTTAACCTTATCTTACTTTCTTTCTTCAGGGTTCATTTCCAACATGTCCATACACAGACAGTACTTCCCAGATGAGGAGGACGAGACGGGTGCAGCCAAGGCGTTGATGCGTCTTCAGGACACGTACCAACTGGATTCTGAGGCCTTCTCAAGAGGAAAGCTGCCAGGTAACCAAGGAGTATGGCGTGATTTTGTAAAAAAAAATAGCATGGATATATTAACATCGATAGAGCAGTGTGTACATTTCTAAAAGAAAGAGAGGAAGGCAAACTGCATCTGCCATTAACAATTTTTGTGTGTTTGTGTATTTATATATTTTCTTGTGAAAACCAGTTTGAGTTTCGGACCTCCTGACAGAGTACATTTTTGTGAAATTAGGTAATGTTGACCTGTCCTCACCTCTTCAACAGTTCTAAGAGTTAGTTTAAGGTGGGTCAAGTGTTATTATGTTATTATCAGTTATTATTTTGGTTCTAGGACATGACATGACTGAAGATTAACTTTTTATGTGGTTAAGGATCTAATGATTGAATTATTTACAGATCTATTAACTGGCATGCAGTACTGACTCCACCATGGTCTTGTTTTATACTTCAAATAGTCACCAAAGTCAGAAATCCTCAAACTAATACACATAACTAATTGTCAGTTGAGATGTACTTGAAGTATAGTTGCTAGGTTTGAACTGCAGCCCCGTACCAGTGGCATCTAGACACTATTTGGATGCAACACAGGTATGAAAAGGTGTGTACTTGTGCAGACTTATGCAAGTATGTGTTTGTTTTCAATTAATGAGGCACAAGCCTGTTTTTGTATGAGTGTATCTATGCCATTTGACTCTGCTTTTTATGCTGAACTAGGATCCATCCAATGTCAGTTGACTCTGCATATCTCTATCTGCCTATAAGCAAACAACTTTTAACCAATATATCATGGATAGTTGGCCAAAAAGCGAGAAATCAGATGTCTGCTAAAGTAGACATAGATTTACATTTTCATATTTTAGATGATGTTCCAACAGAAAAGTAGAATAATTAGTCTCGCTTTGTTTCACAAGATGCTCAAAAAAAAAACAACACAAAAGATAAGATCACATAAGATAAACTTTGATGATCCCATGTAGGTAAATTGAAGTGTCAAAGGAGCAATGGAAATGTGTAATAAATATAATATACACCACAGGAGATTTATGAATCCACTCTGTAGCAACCACAGAGTGGATTCATAAATCAAAAATCTGTATGGAGAATGGAATCAAACGGCGGGTGTATCAGCCCATGTTATCTTACCACAGATATGTTGTTTTGGCATTTGCACTATTGTATTCTTGGATATTAAGTAACTAGAAAATGCTGCGCTGAATTATTTTTCAGCTGTAAAACTCAGCTGTAAAACTCCCTGCTAAGTACAATGATTAAATACTTAAATAACTAAATTAAAGCGGCTCTTATCAAAAATGATTTATTTATTAGACAAACAGCGTCTGATATATTGCTATCAGACTTTTTTTTAACTCTCGAATATCAATATCTGTACTGGCTTAAAGTTCAGTACGAGTTGGGCTCTATGGCAGATACCCGTGTTTGTCATGATTCACCTGTGATGAATAATTGATGATAAATATGTCATGAAAAGACTTCTGGTAAGTGAAATCACAGTACATTATGGTCAGTGTTTAAATTCAGTGAATCCTGTTCCAGGTTTGCACTCCAACGCCTTTTTGACAGTGGACGACTGCTACGACATGGGGAAGACGGCTTATAACGACGCAGACTATTATCATGCTGTGCTATGGATGCAGCAGTCTTTGAAGCAGCTGGATGCCGGGGAGGAAGCTGTGGTTTCCAAGGCGGACATTTTGGACTACCTCAGCTACTCTGTTTACCAAATGGGAGACCTGCCTCGAGCCATTGAACTGACACGCCGGCTGGTGGCTATTGGTAAGATGCAGCATAGGCAAGTGTACTGACACAGAAGATGTAAGCTGGAATCAGTGTGCACACTAACACACATAATCGCACAATCATTTATCTCAGCATGAGACTCATTAATTGGATCTCTTGGAACCATAAATGATGGGTGAATGAGTTCACGGTCTCAACTTTTGAGAAACTAAAAAAAGCACATTTAACATGTTTTTAAGGAGCACTGTTGAATTTTTCAGTTGCGTCCCTCCCTTGGTTAGCTGACCAGTACAACCACAGTCTTCAACAGTGGGATAACCAATGGGTTGTCTTCTTGCCGTTTCAGTCATCAATACAGTCCACCCTCCTCTCACTGCAGTGGTGCTCTGTGAGCAGCAGGGTGTTGTCCTTCCAGAGTGAGGGCCGGTGGTTTCTAACTGTTATTTTAGTCTCTGCTGTGTTGACAGCTGCAGGCCCTCTTTTTAGAGCTACGGCATGCTAGATTACTTGTCAAGTGAAATGAATTGAGGTAGAGCAGATGTAGCAGACACAGACTTACTTTGTGGCATCAAGTGCTACTAACATTGAAAATGCACAGATGCAACTCATAGTGTTACAGCTCAAAAAAAGAAAAAGGAAACTGAAACAGTAAAGTATATACAAAAGCAATAGTCTAGATAAAGCAAATACAATCATACTAGAAATGTAAGAAAAAAAGGAGTGGAGCAGAGGAAGGCAAGCAATCAATTTCAATCTGTTGTCAGTGACACATGTTTAAGAAATAGTGCGACAGTATGGGAGACTGACGGATTATACGACTCTGGGAAGTTACTGCACGCAGCCAAGAAATACTCACTGTTCATCAGTGAGCTTCAGAGTCACTGGTAGGCTGATTCTGTTACCTTCGAATAGAAGGAGTCTGGCTTTTTCCCTCATGTTTCAAGGCTTTATGCTCCTTTTTATTCTAAGCTAACCATCTGCTGGTTCCAGCTTCATATTGAACACACACGTATGAGATTTGTATCAATCTTCTCATCTAACCGAGCAAAATAGTGATTAGTGCGTTTCCCAAAATGTTGAACTATTCCTTTGAAACAGTACAAATCTAGGATCATGCAAGGAAGACCACATATAAAATGCAAGAAACATTTTTTTTTTCTAATTCAAGGTTGAAATTTGTTTGTCTTATGACCTGTATTAATACTTGTATAATCGTTCCTGTTGAATCTATCGATGGAGGTGCTTGATGGTTTCTTCTATCGGATCCCCATTAGTAGGAAAGTATGGTCATACTGGGCATCTCTCAGGACTGAATTTGTGTCACTAAATCTGTGTGTATTACAGCCCTGCTGGAAAAGACCACACATACTCATTTGTATCTCAACATTTGTAACTCCGCAGTATTTTAGTTACCTCCAGCAGATTGTTAAACTGCACCTCTCCCTCCTACAGTAAGACTCTAAACTAAATCAAGACTTGGGAAACACATGGTTTACTGCTGTGGTTACTATAATTTTGGTACACAAGGCAGCATCACTCTGAAAGGAGGCTCAGTATGTTGCTGCAAGAAAAGTAGTACTACTGCTCTATGAAATACTCCAGTACAAGTAAAGATCCTACATTAAAATGCCACTCAAATAAAAGTACTGAAGTAGTTGCAGTAAAATGTATCAAAAGTAAATGTACTCATTATGCACAATGGCCCCTGTCAGTGGGAAATTAGACTGTTGGCTCATTATTATTGCAACATATAAGCAGCACTTTAATGTTGCAGTTGGTCTATGTTGTGATCATTTTCAGCACTTTATACATAAGCTGGCAGGTAGTTTAATATTTATCAATGCATCATATTGGTGATGATTATATGTGCTGTATTAATCTGAAAAGTAACTAGTGACTTTAGTTGTTCAGTATAAAATAGTGTAAAAGAAAAGTAATTTAACAAGTACCTCAGAAGTCAGTTAATAATAATAATAATAATAATAATAAAAAACTTAATTGCTTTGCACCACTGAGAAGAGAGAGTTCAGTGAAACTGAGTGGGGAAAAATTAGGTCCACAGTGACTGTTTACTATAAATGGTAAGTGATGTTGTAGTGAGTTTGTCTTTGATTAAATCATACAGTACTTGGTTGAAGTGATGAAATAAAGCTTAAACAAGCTAAAGTCTAGAGAGGTAAAAGATATCAATGTTTACAGTGCAATTCTTATCTTCTTTGTTTTTGTTTTTTTAGATCAATTTCTGTTAACTAGGAGTGATAACTTGTTTTCATTTTTGGTGTCAACAGGCATGAAAGGGACAACACTGTTTAAAATTAGGATGTTTTAATTCAGTATTTCTTCAGCTCTACATGTTAGCCTGCTGTTCAGATGAGATCTAAGCCACTAAAAACCAAATATTTCTTGTGCTGACAGAACCCGGCCACCAGAGGGCAGGAGGAAACCTCCGTTATTTTGAGCGGTTACTGTTCAAGCAGCTCAATGAGCTGAACCAGGCCTACCAGCCTTCCTCTGAGGAGCCCATCCAGCTGGGAACCTACAGCAGACCTAAGGACCATCTCCCAGAGAGAGAGGCGTACGAGGCCCTCTGCAGAGGAGAGGGGCTTCAGATGGTGAGACATGAAGAGAAAAATAAAGGCATGTTGAGAATTGGATGTGATGTGAAGGCCTGTCGCAGAGAGGCAGTCAGAATACTTGTTCTCTTCATACATATCTGAAGTGCTAACATTCAGCTGAATTAAAACCTAAAGCAGCAGATACTTTGATCCTCTGCTGTAAGTTGTTTGTTTTCATGAAAATACACTTTTGGTTGAGCAGATAGATTATTTTTATATTAGATTGGTTACATACACACATGTGCTTGTCTTATAAAGCAGTGCATTATGCAAGGCCTTTCAATTTCACAATGAATCAAGGAATGTATTTAATATTAGAAGAACAAGATACCTTCACCATGCCTTGAAATGTTTGACGTAAGTCGAACAACCATGAAAGAAACAGGCTTATAAACACATATTAACAAGTATTTGTATGTGGTTTATTTGATAAATATTTAAAATCAGTGCACTGGAGTTATTTTGAGCAAAGTATTAGAAATTCATCATGTTATGAAATTACATTTTGCCAGCAGGGAACAGTCAAAATTAATCACCTCTCCCAATATGATGGAAATTGATGCATTCATTGTCATAATTCTTCAGCTCTTCATAGATTCAGACGAAAAAAACGAACTCCTAACCAATACAAATAATAAGAAAAAAGCTTTATTATTTTCTGCTTACCTTATGTATTTCACCAGAACGACAAGAAGCGCAGCCGTTTGTTCTGTCGCTACCAGGATGGTAAGAGGAACCCTCGTCTCCTGCTGAAGCCCATGAAGGAGGAGGATGAGTGGGACAGCCCCCACATCGTTCGCTACCTGGACGTCCTGTCACACGAGGAGATTGAGAAGATTAAGGAGCTGGCCAAACCCAGGGTGAGACAAGAAGCAATGAATAAATAATAATAAATATACACAAGACATAAAACAAAATGAGAGACACACTCTTTGGATTTATCTCATCAACTCCATTTGTCAGTCGCTGTAATTATGCAAAATCATATTTGGTGGTGCATTCCTCTTACAAAGTGCAAGCAAAGGTTTGGATATCTTCTGTGTTTAACAGTTGTTCACAGCATTATGCCCAACAATAACGTGAAGCTCTGACAACTATAACATTGTCACATTGTGAATATTTACATAATCGGAGGCTAAATAAGACTAATAATGAGAAGAAGATTTTTTGCCCATGAGCTTATGATGTCAGGCACTGGTACTGTTAAAATGCTGTGTCTATGTAATAAGGACACAGTCAAAATAAATTATACAGGGCAATCATTCTTACATTCTGAATGTATTCTCATAGAGAAAAGAATATAAGGAATCAAGATTATTAGCTATACAGTGTATTTATGATATAAGATTAATGGGGAGAATAAATGTAGATATTTATAAAGATACTTATTTCCTCCAACTGTGTGAGTGTGTTTGTTTTATTTTGTCAGCTTGCCAGAGCTACTGTCCGTGATCCCAAAACAGGTGTCCTGACCACAGCCAACTACAGAGTATCAAAAAGGTAACTCTTTCAGGGGAAAGGTTCCTTGGGTACTCTCTTGTGGATATCAGTGATTACATTTAGATTTACATGTACTCATTTGGCAGATGCTTTTATCCAAAGCGACTCCAGGGACATCACTAAAGCTTCAGCTTTATTTTCAACTTGCAGGTCAAGGGGCGCTAAACTTGTTTTTACTGTGTTTAGTGTTTACTGTGAGTGTGTGTATGTGTGCACTATACTATGTACACATTTTTGGTTTTTCAGTGCATGGCTGGAAGGAGAGGATGACCCCGTCATTGAAAGGGTTAATCAGAGAATAGAAGACATCACAGGCCTCACAGTCACCACTGCAGAGTTACTTCAGGTAATCACTGACATCCAGTTTTCTAAATGACAGTTATATTCATAGTAATTCTCATAATGATAGGCAGAATGTATCTAAGAACAGTGTGTGTAAAAGAAACTGATCTTTCAGCAAAATAAATACAACATGGTACTTTTGAAGGGATTAAGGTTGACATAGTATGTCTGAATCCAGGCTCAGTCACACTTCCGCTGCAATTACTTTTTATGGATTGAAAAATTAAACTGTGTTTCACCTTTTTGCAAAGAAAATGAGAAAAACAAAACAAAACAAAAAAACACGTTCTAACTCAGGAGCAGGATGTAGTTTGTGGTGTTCAAAGCTTCTGTGGAAAGCTACTTTAAAACCCCAACAGCAGTGTGTCCTCACAGAAACAATGCCACAGTCCCTCATGATAATCCGCACTCTTCAGTGTCAAAGAATACTCTCCATTTAAGTTATTACATTAAATAACATGTATCAATATTCACAATGTCAAATCAATACATGTAGATACACTGTAGTCTACCAATACATTTTTAACCACATTGGTTTAATATATAATCATCTTTGTCAATGGCTGACCAGGTTGCTAACTACGGAGTTGGAGGACAGTATGAGCCACATTACGACTTCTCAAGGGTGAGTTCACTTGTGTGTCAGAGTGTTGTAAAGATGTAATTGACATGCTTCTCACATTTCCTACAGTCCTTTGAAATATCCCTAAATCTAAGCAGTGTTCTCTCTGTGTGTTATTTCTGGCAACCATCTATGATTTTTCACGTGATCTGTAGCTGTATGCACTCTGTGCGGTGCATCTGTGCAGCTGTTTTGCTATGGAATTATTGAATTTTTTTTTTTATATATATATATATATATATATAATACAAAGGGTCATTGCAAATAAGACTTGTCTTGTTTAGCTATGGCGTCACTCACCTGGGGGTAAGAAAGTAGAAAATGATGAAAATGATTAATGGCCATTGTCTGATATGGATAACCCAGAAAGAAATAACTCTTTAGTAGAAATGTCTGTATGCTCCATGTTATCTTTATATCTTTATGTGCATTATGCAATATTAAGCATATAACATAAAGCTATTATTTTGAGATTAGATGAAAAATGTAATTCATTTGTGGTTTAACAATGTTTCTGACAGATAATAGAGTAGACTTGATTTGTTGTGAGTGTAGTTAGTGCCCTTAGTGGCGGACCCCTGGTGTGAGTCTTTTTGGTGATGGGTTAAACGTGTAAACATCTGTTGCAGCGTCCTTTTGACAGCACCCTCAAGGTCGATGGAAATAGACTTGCTACCTTCCTAAACTACGTAAGTACATGTGTGTGCGAGTGTGCAGCGTTTTCATCATGTATTTTTACTCTTGAATTTTATCTTCATAGAAAGATGAGCCTGATGCTTTCAAAAGATTAGGCACTGGAAATCGTGTGGCAACTTTTTTGAACTACGTAAGTACGTGCATCCAGTCGCCGTTGATTGAAGGCTGGGGGTGGCAGCACCTGAGATCTACGCTCCATCCTTCTTTTGTTGTAGCTTCATAGGCGTAAGCATAAGCTCTGGTTCAATCTTGGACTTGGATTGATTGACTCCCATAGAGATTTACTAATTGGCATTACAGTTCTATAGTTGGAAACGTAGAATGGCTTGACGTAACGAGACAAGATGCGGAGAGAATACCCTAAAGTGGTGCAAGATAAATATCCCATCATGTAGATGACTGAGACTCTTTGTAGACAAATATTTAAGAATAAAGTTTTTCTGTCAATCAGTTCCAGTACATATTGTGGAGAGTTTTGTTGGCCGGTCCCCATTAACATGCTTTAGTTAGAAGCAACTCTTTATTTTACCCTTGTTAACACTGGGTCGTACAAAATAGAATTGCATCCAAAAGTAGGTACAATATTTTGTTCTTAAATGAGGCATGTAGTTGAACTCCCATAACCTTTGACTGCTTGACGTTCAGTGTTCACCGTGGTGCATGATGTGGATGTGCTCTAGTAGATTATTGATCTATAGTATACGATAAATGTCAAATATATTCGAATAGACAAGTTTAAGTTAATCCAAAATACGGATGGGATATAACAGGTCAGAATACAATGAAACCTTTGATTCCTTTCAATAAGGGGCAAAACCTACAGAAATAAGACAAAGCAGTTTTGTTTTGGTTTATTAAAATAGAGCAGGAAGAGTTAAACAAAGTTAAATTGTCATAACTAAAATGGTATAGACACTATTGATTTTTACACTGAAACACGCAATACAACGAAAAATTATCCAAAAGTCATAGCACATTACATATTTTAGATAATTGACGGTAACTTCAGATCAACAAATGCGTTTGACTCGTGGAGACAAGATGTATGGTGGGACACTACTGATCATCTCCGCTAAGTAACATCTTCTTTGAATTGTACCTGGAACAACTGATGGGTTAGTTTAAAGAAAGACCGTATTCCCTTTTCTTCTTCTTCAGTTTTTCTGGAGTCTTGCTTGATTTCCCTCACTGCACAGTCCAGTAGTGTCTGTAGAAATGTCATTTGTTATTTTATAACCCTTATTTCTTTGTTGGACCTTGTTTTTGATCATGTTTTATAATGAAATGACATAGAAAAACTTTTATAATTTATTACTAAATTTATTATCAGTACAATTTGTCAGTTAATCAGCATCCATTGGCATTTCATTATTCTAAGAAAGGACATTTTCCTTAGCAACAAGTGTTTTGGTATGTTGACATGTTATATGTTGCTTTGACAAGTAAAACAAATGTATGTTTTGCTAAGCACAAACACAGATGTGCTCTTGGAGGATTGATGAATACCGCTGTGTATTCTTTGAGAAAAACAGAGAAGGTTTCCAACCTGTTGTTTTTTTCTCAGATGAGTGATGTCGAGGCGGGAGGTGCCACGGTCTTCCCTGACTTTGGAGCTGCAATCTGGCCTAGAAAGGTGATGACAACAGTTTGTGTGTTTCTGTGTGTGCATGGGAGAATTATATTAAATGTCATTTATTGTGTGTTGAGTGTGCTTACATGATGCTGCTCGTGTCTCCTGTGGGGAAATAAACAGTGTCAGTGTCAGTTTAAGGGTCAATGTGCCGAGACTTACTTTGGTAATTATTACAGTAAGTCGTGACATAATGACGGAAGATCTCATGTGTGAGGTTCTCTCTACATTATTCTGTAGTGTATGAAAATTAGCCAAAGATGTCATTTGGCAAATTTTGAATGGAAGCTCTTTTTTTTTTTTTTTTTTTTTTTTTTCTTGCATGAAAATTGTTTTACTTTTGGACTTTTTGAAGTATTACATTTACATTTACTCATTTGGCAGACGCTTTTATCCAAAGCAACTTACAAGTTTCAGTGCAGTACGAGACCTTGAAGTAAGTACTAAATCTGTTCAATAAGGCAAAGTGCAAGGAGAACAGGTAAAGAAGTGCAGAGTAAGTGCTAGTTAGGCATGTCAGGGTTTTTGAGATGATACGCAAGAAGTGCTCTCAGAAGAGACGAGTCTTCAAGATATTCTTGAAGCTAGAGAGGGATGTTCCACCATCAGGGACAAACAAGAACAGTCTGGACAGCGATTTGAAAACAGGCATGGCAGGGCCATATGACATTCCTTGGAGCAATGCAGTGGCCAAGGAGGAGCATAAACTTGTATGATGGAGTCCAGGAAGATGAGTTTAAATTTGATTCAGGCAGCCATGGGTAGCCAGTGGAGGTGTAAGAGCCGCGGAATGACATTTGCCCCTTTAGGCTGATCAAAGAACAGAGACACCGCTGCATTCTGAACCATCGGCAGTATATAAGAACGTTTTGCTTAAGGTATTGCAAGTGTTTTCCAAATTCGATCAAACAGATTGATTTTCACTGGCCAGTCAGCATAGCTGTGGTAATATAGGCCCACAGATTGTCCAGTAAAGGCTGCTGCTTATTGTTAACTAACTTGTCTCACGTGTCCATGTTTTTTTGGGGTTTTTTTTTTTTGTTGCACGTGCTTCAGAAATGTGCTTTTGCCAATGTGGCAAGCAATAACATAGTTGTCAAACAACCAAAAGTCTGCTTGAGGACCACAGGGGTCAGTATCACACTGCAATAAACTGCTCAGCTTGAAGCCGCTTCAGGTTTTCTTCTCATTGCTTGTTGGATCTTCGTGTTCCTTTTCTCTCGTGAACACCAGATGTTCCCATCATTGTTTCGTGTATTTCATCTCTCCACAGGGGACGGCAGTGTTCTGGTATAATCTCTTCAAGAGCGGGGAGGGAGACTATAGGACCAGGCATGCAGCCTGTCCTGTCTTAGTAGGAAGTAAATGGGGTGAGTCAAAATTCAGATTCATCACATTTAACTATTGATACATTGAATTAGATAGCTACATTAAGATTGAAATCAAAGCGATAAAGTTAAAATTGCTTGTGACTCCATGTTACTTAACAATTCCAAAATATGCTGTTTAGAACAGGCTCTTTCAAGTTTTGACTGCATCTACTGGCTTGTAACTCCTGAAACCACACCCTGAAAGTTACTGATACATATAATAAATATGATATATATATATATATTTTCCAGAATAAATTTTTTTCTACAAACACTATTGTACAACAGCCTAGCTATTGTGCTACAAATACAAGGTTGATAATTGTAACCGTTTTACAAAATGTCAGCATTAAAACCATGCTCATTTGATATTTAGTCTGTATTCTAGTCTAGATAGAAGAACCTTGTACATTTTTTGTAGATCACAAAAAATATGGCAGTAAGGGCAATTTTAACCGATTCGCAGCATGTCCCTAGTACTGGTATCTGGACACCCAGATGTGTGCAAGTGAATGGATGTTTATATATAGCACATCCCAGTAAATCCCAATTAAGGGATCTCTTGGATAAACACACGCATACCTTAAATACCACTACCGTAAATAAAATTACACATACACAGAAGATATTGCATGATTTAAAAATAGTTTAGTTAATTTAGATATGAGTGAAAGCAGTTTTTAACAAGAATGAGCTCTCGTTGGATGAACATTCATACAAACACTAAACTGTACTGGGAAAATATCTTTACCACATGCTGTTATTTTTTTCATTTTATTACACAGGAATTATTGAACTGTCTTGGCAATTTTGTGGTCCTCACATGTTTTTTGTTTTTCTGTTTTGTCAGTGTCAAACAAGTGGATTCACGAGCGAGGACAAGAGTTCAGGAGACCCTGTGGCCTGACAGAAGTGGACTGAAGATTGACCCACATCTAAGGAACATGCAAACAAAACACACTCACACACACACATGTACATGCTCTGTAGTGCCTTATTTCTGGCAATAATGCAACTCTCAGACACTTACAAAAGTGCTGTCCCTCTCAACTTGTCAACATGGTTAACAAATGTTTTATGAGGATATTGTGACACAGGTATGCAAAGATAATATATTTCTTTTCACTAGAACATGTAGAGCTCAGTTCTCTGTCAGGCATCCTCACACCACCCCCACCGGATAAAAAAGGAAATTAAGTGAAAACATTTTTTTAAATTGTTAATAACTAATAAACATTAAAAACTATTACTTTATGAGCACTCAAAATTAAATTACTGGTAGATCCAAATGTGTGGGTCCACTGCCAAACCTTTCTATTGATACCAGAACCTAATTCTTGGGGGTTTTTAGCTGTCAGGTGAACAGCTTTTACCTCAGACTGCTCTTACAAGCAACTTTCAATTTTTCATAGTAAAAACATCAGCATTAGTGGTTATACAGAGAAGCTTGTTTGAATTTATATATCTCAGCTGTTCCATACAGGATGGTGTGACGGTTTTTGTTTTAGATTTATTTCAAATTCACTCATACGTCTTAAAGACAAAGAACAAAAAGATTTACACATATTTAACATATTTCTGAATATGAAGCAGCTTTTGGTAATGAACAGCTATAGACTTTGTACTACATTCACTTATTGCAAGTTAACCCAGAGTTAACCATTAACGCTAATTTTACAGTATGAACACATTGTCAAGTTGTTCTGCAAGTTCCTGAGTAGAACTGAAAACCTTTTTCATAAATATTTGACTGCCAGCAATCAGAAATGTCAGTTTACCAAAAAACCTTATATTAAATCTATAGTCTGGTATTGTTTCATTTTAGAGGTTTATTTGGGAAGCAGTCTCAGAAAAACAACTTTTCTCTGCTGGTTATTTTAAACAGAAATAGAGCAAATATTAGGAAATAAACATCCCAAGTTACAATCTTTAGCTTTAGCACTGTATCGTCTTTATCATTTGCATATATCTTTTATCATTTGCATCCAAAGTGTTTTTCCCAGTCCAGCCTGACAGATAAATACATTTCCTCCAAATCATGCCCAGGACATTTTTATTTATATAGTGTTTAAGTTATTACATTGTTGTTACATTGTGTGCCCTTTCTACAAGATGGCGAACAAATAAGTCAATAAACAGTGGCTTTTACTAAAATGTTTTGTGCTTTCATTCACAGTTTTCATGATTTCTCACCGTGTCATCAAAATCAGACTGACTCTAAATCTGTTGCCGGCGTTTTCCTATGAATCTGAAGCATGGAGTGTTTAGGATCCAGAGGCTTCATTAATACCATATCAAAGTCCTCAAAGTGTAATTTTTATATCCACCAATGTGCCTGTTACACCACCCACATGCAGCAAGAAGCTAAAGATGATGGCATTTTTAACTGAATTGAGGTTTATATTAAACTGGCAGCATTTTGTGATTCACTACAAGTTTTATGGTGACAAGCTCAAGGCTCTGATTGGGTTATTTGGTGTCAGTTAATGCTGGTGCCAGTGATCAAGGCATATCATTGGACACTGAAAGAATTTTTGAATTTGCTTTACCAATCTCATAAAGACAATGGCTATAAAATGATCATTGAGAGAATTTTTACACAGTTATATATGTATCAAGCTCATGTAAAGGTATGCGGTTTAAACAGCACTTTTGTTCAATTTGAAAATATTGCTAATTTCTACACTTTTACATAAACACTTGCAAAAATTGAACATGTTTTGGTTTATTGTACTGGTCATATTTTTGAAGTTTTTCATATAAACTCCACTCTCATAAATCTAATTCACATCTGCTTTGCACCATTGGCTCTGTGTCTGAATGTAACGGGAAGGAAATCTTGTAAATCTGGAATGCTGCATCTCAGCCTATGTGGCTGTTCAGCTCAGGCCCTTGGGAAGTGCGGGTTCTGGTAAGCTTATGCTTTGTAGATTTACTGAGGCAAGATTCAGCAACATGAATTGTGGAACATGGAGGAACATTTCTTCCACCTACACAGAGCCATAAACTGACAGGGGTGCCTGTTGTGATGAAGGAACTAGATGGGTGTTATTAGCTTACTTCTCCATTGAGAAGGACAAAGGGGCTGCAGTGGTGATGTTTTTGGTCACAATCATCTAATGCTGACTTTTCACTTTTGTTTCAGACTATTTGGCTCCTTGCAGCTTATTTACGCTTATTTACTGTTCTGTGACTTCATGAATCTCAGCAAACCAAAAATGATTAGCCATGTCTTCCTGATTTTTGTTGTGGGTGTCACTGATTGTTACCATGGTAACATTGGTCTTAGGCCTCAGTTAGCCTGGGGGTATGGTGTCTTACCTTTTTGGTTTAAAATAAAGTCAGTTAATTTTGTGAAACTTACCCGCATTAGACTTATCTGTGAGCAAAAATAAGAGTGGACCAACATTACAGACCAGTTTAATATCTTTGTCTTCATCCACTCTTCACAAGATCCTTACTTCAGCCAGTTTGGTATCAAGTGTACTCCGCCGCTTCGATTTGTTACCCTGAGTTTTCCATGTTATTTTCTGAACTAATCTATATCTCCTTGTGCTCCAAGATCACCACATGACGCCTAGCTCGACTGTCAGTCTGCCATGGCTCACAACACAACCTACCATTCAAACCAGCTGGAGTTCTTCAGCTTTGAGCGATGATTTGTTAGGGTTAGGGTTCAAATTATGCCAAATGTACAGGGGGTGCTTTTCACAGCAGGGATGCCTTCACTTGATCATTTGTACCATGCCATACCGTGTCTTGGATTTAGGTTCACTTGTCAAACATAACAAATTGCAAATCATAAAAAAAGGTCATAGAATGTATGCATAATCTTCGTCATCTGGAGCTCTACAATCTTATTAAATCTGTGGCTCCCAACTGTTTGTCTGATGTACCGCCAAAGTAGTGCTGGGATTTATATACTCGGTGTGAACTTATAAATGATCTAGTATTCTGATTTTTCCAGGACACAGCAGGGGTAGGGTGGGTTGTGCACAGAGCAAATGTCCTCTGCAGTTTCTCAGAGAGCAGTATTGGACACACACACACACTTTTTACAGACTGAAATCTAATGTTTTTTTTTGTTTTTTTTTTAAAAGAGAGAAACAGCTGCAGGCACTAGGACCACATGGTAACATCGTCTACTCAAGCTCTCAGTCCCCCTTCCAAATCTCCCTCCTGTCTCCTCACTTGTTGTCGTTCAAACCGACAAAAACTGCCAGCAGCTTAGCAGATCATCCAAACCCAAAAACCCCTAATGTTCACACCACCGAAATTATAGATCACTGACAACATAACGGTTTTTTGTTGTTGATGTTGTTGTTTTCGAAAAAATGTTGGAATATCGACTTTGTAAATGCCGCAGGTTAGCTAACTGTTAGCCACACAAAATGGCAAAGTTGAATTGCCCAATTCTGTTAATGTTAATTATGCAGGGTACTAAGACAGACATCTTTAATTTTCTGCTTGTTTTCCTTGTACTTAGCTAGCTATATATAAACAGTATTGGTGATCTTCCTATAAAGGGGGTAGTTCAGTTTTGCGATTAATTGTTGCTTAACAAACTAATGTGAAAGCTGTGCATCGCCCTCCCATGTAGCGAAGTAGTTCTGGTGAATACTACATATTGTGTTCCTGCCAGGCACTGGAGGTCAAGGTAACGTCAGAAAGACATTGAACTCATTTTTGGTTGGAAATGAAAATCAGGTTGATGTCTGTGAAGGAGATTTTTAGCTAGGGTTCTCAGGGTCTTATAGATAAGGGGGTACAAGGAAAGCATTGTGTTCAAATGTAGTTGTTGTCAAGGATGAGCTAAGTAGGGAAAAGGACAAGACACATGTAATATTATTGGGTAAGAACGTGACAATGTGGATTTTGGTGACCAATAGCATCTTCACACATGAATGTTTCGGATAAAGTTTAACCTTATATGGAGTAAGGTATATGGATGTATGGTAAAATGTTGCAACCATGTCAAACCTGGGATTATATACCCGTAGTCAGACAAGACATTTTCAGAACTTGGTGTGGCACTACTCTGATTTACAGGTTGACATCATTATCATTATGTCATAATTTTCTGGTGCAAAGATTGCAATAAATACTTCTGCCTGAGACATCTGAATTCCAGGTCATCGTGTTCTCTCGAATTTCAATAAAAATGTCAAAACCCAATGTTGGCTAACTGACATTGTGACATTTAGCAGACTAGGAGTTTTGCTCACAACCAGAACATGGATTTTATGTCAAAATAGCATTGGCATGAAGGTTTTGGTAACTCATCAACACAAAACCAACAAAATATCAACAACTGTTTTCAGCATTCTACGTCAAATTAACACTGGCATCAGAAATTGTCCTGACATTGAATTTTGATCACTCAATTTCCCAACCTACATTCAATTAAACATCAACAACTAACTATGGTGGCCGGTGAGATGCTACTTCCACATCTGGACCAATTCTAATGCACACACATAATCTTTAACACTGGAGGATAATTTAGAAGTATAATTTCTCAATTTTTTTTCCACTTAGTTGAGCTGCTCTTCAATCTTACCCTCTGGTAACTTCAGAAGTAACCTGCTATGTTTCAGGACTGGTCCATACCAGTCATTTTTGGACACTTTAGCCCATGTTAGACCATGTTAATTCATATGTACTGTCAACAAAATCAACACGTAGACTTTTCAGATCATCAGTTTGTACTTAAAAATCGATTACCACATAATGATTATGTAAAAATCACAATGACCACTTGTTATCCCAGGCTAGACTCTGAATTAGATGCATATGGTATTCATATTACATCTACCCAAGTGTTCTTGTCAGGACTGAAGCCAATGAAATAGCAAAGCTTACTGCGCAAGCTTGTATATGTCTCAGTATGTTTCAAGTGTTGCAACATGTTTCCCCCAATGGGTCTGTCCACACAGGGAAATATTATCCTGAAAACCCTTTTTTCCTCTTATCTCCTCCTTTAATTCCTGGGAATAAAGCAAAACAATGTAGTGAAATCCCAGGCCCTCTCTGTGTGAAATGATTTATTATGAAGTTAATGTATCATGCCATCTTATGTCTCTTGGGACAGGTACGGTTTTAAAAAGGAGAGTTGCCTGCCTTGTGTTTAAGGTTAGGTATACACAGTGTTTTCTTTTGTTTTTTTTTTGTTTTATGATTTGTAGATTCTGTCAGGATGAACGACATGAATCCACACTTGGTATTAGTGATGTGTGGTTGTGTAAAAAAGAAAAAAGGACTTACATGCCCATATCTTTATATTATGATGGGTTATGGTATAATGTATAAAACATACATTTTCTCCACTGTCCCTAGGTGCTGAATCCTCAGCAATGGAGGTGATTGAGGTTGGGAGTTTGGAGTGTTACATGGGAGACATGAGAGGTTAAATACAAGTGTCAAAGCTGCAGAGGTAAAGATGAGCGCTATCAGGTGAAAGAAATAAATTTGTGCTAAAACTTCATTATGGAAGATGAATCATATCAGTGATGTTGTCATACAAATGGTCAGTACATTTATGGAAAAGGAAAAATATTTAAAAGGCCAATTCTGGATCAGTTGTATTTAAGATGAGTTGTAATCCTTTACTACATTTACAGCTTGACTTGTTTTATTTACCTTTCTTTACCTTCTTCTTCTTCTTCACCTTTATAGTGTAGATTGAAATAATACAGTATCAGAGTATGTGATGTATCCATATCCATAAAGGTTTGGTATCCAAATGGTTTCATAATTTGAGTCCTGCCAGAATGTTGTGGAGATGATGATGATATTGTGGAGTCCTGCCAAGCACAGTCTATAGTTGTTTGCTATGTTTGGAAATTAATTTCAAACATCACTCTACCAAGACAAATACTGGGGGAAATACAGACCGCCATTGTACCATTTGTATCTATCACAGCTAAAAGAAAATAAACTGGCACAATTGAAAAATCTTAATCTCCATTTCCAAGCATGTGGGAGAACCTATTGTGGCCTTCAGGTAACGTGGTGCAACATGGCTCCACGGAAGAAGACCCAACCCCTGTGCAGATATGAAGGGCTCGTTCTAAGCTAATGAAAAAACAGCGATTCTATAGTTTCAGGTGATTATACACGAATGAAAACGTAATTGTGACTATTGTATTCCATTTCTGCCAATAGATCCTCCTAAATCTTACACACCGTTCCTTTAATGCTATCCTCTGCCAGTAGGGATTACTTTGTGCAAACTGTCAAAAAACTATATTTGAACAATGACGAAAATGTTCAGTGTTGTATTTTTCATTGCTTTGGGGCGAGGCTGAACCACATTTGTTCATGGTTGCTTAAGAATGAATCCCAAAGCACTGCTTAATGTTCACTGAAACGTGACTGTGATGTAATCCCGTCTCGTTGCGTGACCCTGTTCGAGCTGTCATCACTGTCTCTGTCAAAAGTGATCACATTACCTTACACCGTGAACCCCTTGTTCTGTATCCTACGTGTACAATGAAAACACTTTTGTTCGCTTTCTAGAAACTCTTCCTCTTACAAACGCATCATAACAGTTAATATCACATTCAAACTGCACTAATGCAACTAAAACACTTCATACACGTCTCTGAACATTGATACTTTGTTACTCATTACACACTAAAACAACCCCAACAGCAAAGTAGAATTATAATATGGATCACTAGTGTCTTTAAAGTGTCTTTTAGAATAACCCAAGAATCCTTTACAATAACAAGGTCACTTCTTTATTGCATGGAATTTGCTTTGTCACGATATACAGTATATCACAGTTATGGATCAGAACTGCTGCAATATGCTCCAACAGGCTTTATTTTCAGCCATTATTTGCATAGAGTAATTGGACAAAGGCACCAACATCAAAGTAATTACAATATAAAACTATACACATTAACAAACTTGTAGAGGAAGGTTGCATAAATAGAGATACAACAGGGTTAGCCAATCCTGTCTTCTGCATTTGGCCACAAGTTCTCATCAACATCACACCTTGTGTCCTCTCATGAATTTCGTCTGCACTTGTGTCCAGACATCCAGCATTCATTGTGCCCAAGAGGGGCATCTGATAATGTGGCAACGGGAAAAGAATAAATCAACATGGTTGAAGAATGGAGAGAAAGTTGGAAGGAGAAGGGACACTATCCTGGGATAGTCTGTGATGCACTCTGTGCACCCTTTCCTCATAGACGTCATCAAAGAATGAAAACGGACACTGTGCCGTAAGGCCCATTAGTGTTTTTTTTTTTTTTAAACGTTCCTTTTAGATGTAGCAAAGAAGAGGAAAGTCATTCAAAAAAACACGTCAGTGATTAGCAAACTGACCTTCGTAATAAAAGCATGTGTACACTTTAAATGATGATGATATACAGCTGCACAACAATATGAGACAATTTCATTATCCCTGCAAAATAATATTTTTTAAAAGAAAAAGTTAAACCACCTGTGGCAATGAGTCCAGAGCTCATATTATAACTGGTTAAAGTAAAATTTTGGAATTAATTAAAGATTGATAAAAAATAAAAAAAAGTTCAAAGTAAAAATCCTTCACCTTTGCACCTACTCAAAAACTTAAAAATTAAAGCTGTTTGTCAGATTTGTATAAAAATAAGTCTTTAAGGGAACTCCAGAAGATTCAGAGGCAAGAAAGCACACTAAGAGACATGTTTTGGAATTACTTTACAATACTCAAGAGGAACCAATATCATTTCTTTACTCCTTCATTGTCTCTTTTTGGAGCATTCTCATGTCTGACTCTTAATGTGATGAATATGAGCCCACAAGACCACACACAAATGCACAGTACACCTCCCAGCTGACCAATCTGACTGTGCTCACTGTGTTTCTTCCCCAGTGTGGGATAAAGGTTTGAGCTCTGTGTGGGCAGTGGTGCCATTGGTTCCCAGTGCAGGAGGGCATTTCTGATCCAAGGGGAGGTCGTCCACAGGCTGACAGAGCAACAAGAAACGCTGAGGAAAGAGTGAAAAGAAATTCACTGAGTCGGTGGAGAAAAAACAGTCAGAGCAGGAAAAAACTGCATTCCTTATTGCTGAATACAGTATTACTGTTACTGTCTGTATATTTGTATAGTATGTTAATAGCGTAAAAGCAAACTTTTCCTGTCTTTTAAAACACTTTTGTACATTATGATTTATCTCTATAAATATGTCAATTCTTTTTCAAGTTTTACTGCCTTGGAATGACGAGACTAATCTTTGTTATACACACGTCTAATTGCAATAAAGATGAATGCAACTGAATTAAATGGAACCTTGAAAAACAACAACCTTCTCACAACCAACCAATACAATATATACAACTAAGTTTCCCAGTAATATTCATGTTAAAGTGGATTAAAGGATGAGGGTGGTGATGTTCTATGTTTTTTGCTATTGTGAACAAAAGTTAAAAAACCAACAACAATACTAGTCCATCTTTAAATACTTTCTGATTTCCACAACCTGTGTCACTCCCTCTGTAGACATGAATCTTTAAATACAGGTCACAAATACAGAGTTTTTTACATCACTGAAACAAGACTTAAATAAACTAATGGTGTGCTGCTGAGTGTTTATGGCACCAGGACTCAAAATAAACCACAATGGCCGGATTCCCGATTGTGAATGAACGTGCTAACAACTGCAGTGTAACTCACTGATTTGTTTTTAGTAGTTTTTGGACAACAAAGGAGCTCCATAGCCCAAAAGAAAGAAGATATAACACTTGTTGGGGGGGGGGGTGTTCCTGCATTCAAGCAGTGGAATGACTTGCATATGTTCAAAGGTCAATGGTTCATGTTTTCCAGGTTATCTAATCCTGCGGGTGCTTTCTGCACATGGAGAACATTCTGAGATATCCTGTTAAGAAAATCCTTGAGCCAGGAATCTTATTGTACACAAGGCCAGACTGTATTCAGTAACCCCTGCGCATAACCAGAATCCAACAATCCCCCGTCGGCGCAGATTTGAGCAAGGCAAACATAAATACATTCAGCTGTGTCAGTCATCCAGACAGAGACACAGAGCTCTTTAAGATTGGTGGATCACTGACCCAAAATACCTTTTAACAAACAAAAACATAATTTTTCATAACATCTATTTTATTTATTTTTTTTTACAGTTTATTTAATGAATGCATCTTTCACAGCAGCACAGTTATATATATATATATATATATATATATATATATATATGTATATTTTTACTGCCAACAAGCACAAACTGATCGTAATCTATTAAGACGTTTAAAGTTTTACGGATCAACATTGGCTGGTCAATAATAATTTTGTCCCATGCTCAGTACATTCCAGTGCGACTTTGTAGGTTCTCTTTAACAACATTGAGTTCACAGCAGGGGTTGAAGTGGGATTTGGCAGATGGGGGAACCCTAAGATTCTGGTGTGCATAGCCAGGCTGTTCACTTATTGACCTCTGCTCTTTTTCTTTTTTCTTTTTTTCTTCTTCTAATCACACATAGAGCTGATCTTAATAATAACCTCATGAATTCATGACATAGAGCTTTTTTTATGTTCCTGGATAAGCAGGGTGTTGCTTCCTCTGCAACAGTGAAGTTAAAAGGACCGTCGCCTTGTGTGATGATCTGCCAGGAGGATCTTCTCTCCTGCCTGTGTGCGTGTGTGTGTCTGCTCATCTGTCTCGCTCTACACTACACTAAGATTTATTCACTTATTAATCGAAGACAGCAGGACAAAGTTCTGAATCGTTCTGGCCCACTTTAACCCCTGCTTAACAGTGCTTCTGTAATTCAGAGAAAAGAGAGGATCATGCTTACCTGTCGAAGAGTGCCTTTTCCCTGCATCATTTTATGAAACACAAAAAGTGGGATGAGCGAGAGGGAAACCGTGGCAATGAACCAGCCCAAGATGTTGGCCCAGAGTGGATAAACGTAACTGTTACTGAACTTCAGTGGGGAGTATTTGACAATAGAGAAGATGAAGGTGCCCTGTGATGAGAGGAGACGGAGTGGATTCATGTTAAGTTAAAAGTTCCAGTATGTAATTAGATAAGTGTGACACTGAAAAGACAAGACACTGACAAGACAAGAGTCCTTATATACTGTTGTTATATACTATATCTGGACATATAGGCACTACACTGTGTGCAAATACTGCTGTCTCTTTTTTAAAAATGTAATATATGTTTTTTTTGTGGCTGCAGCCGCTGTGGAGTTTATATTGTTTGTATCTCCACAGTCTCTGCCTTAATGATGCTTTATTCTGCTGTTCTGCTGATTTCCATTATATTTATGTAGCTTAATCGCTACATACATACATTGACACCTATAAGTGTAATGCATTTACCTAAGAAAAAAAAAAAATCAGCTCTGTTTTTCTGAATTAACGAGATCATATCTCAGAATTGTGAGATGATAATCTTGTTAACTGTTTTAAACTGCATGTATGCATTGGTACTGTAATGCATTTGTAGGTTAAAGACGCTTGTTAATTTAATAGTTCTATCGTAAAACATCATTATGACCATATAAAATTTCTACATCTCCCCTTCCCCCTTTTAAAAATGCAATGCAGTAATATTTACTAAGAGTGCATTTTAACCGACTTAAAACTTATAGTAACAGTACTTTTACTTTACTTTACTTTTTCAGTACTCTTTCTACCCCTGGATCACCGTAGTTGAAGTTGGGTGTCTGGGGTGTGAAGTTCTGCAGGCAATGAAGGATTGCAAGATAACTTCAAGAGTGAAAAGGGGGAAAGGTAAAGACAAGTGATATATGGTTGAAAAATACAATAAAAACAAAATCTATGTTTGTGTATCCACAGCTGTGTGCATCTGTGCCTGTGATTGATCTCCATGTTAATTCCCACTGGGGTTGTCCTCTTTTTTTCCCCTCTCACGAAAGTGCTGTACATGGCATGTACATGAATAATCACACATCAAACAGACATGAGACGAGAGATATCAGGACACATGGAGGAAACAAATCACACAACAGTGAATGAAAGGACTTACAAAACAGAAGAGGGGGGTAGTGTAGCGCCAGCAGTATTTCATGAATGGGTATGGACGATAACCAATCATGTCTGTGATGTTGTCATAGAAACGGTCAGGACCTTTAGGGAAAAGAAAAGATAACATAAAAAGGTCAGTCTCATCTTTGACTTCAAATTATCAACATATCAAATGTGCAAACAGTAGTCTTGGCCCCAATGAAAACAGTTGTAACCCTAGTATTTCATAATGTGATGAAGACCTGTATCCGTTTTTTTTTTGTTTTTTTTTTTAAACCATGATCCAGTTTCTACATGGTTGATTGTATTCTCTGTGACTTACCATAGACCCAGCCAATGCTGACCGACTGACATAAGGAGAGGAGGAGCAGGGTGGTGCCACTGCAGACATGATGATCCAACAGCTGGAGCAGGTATATCCCACCCTAAAAACAAGGACAGTGATAAAATTTTAATATAAACAGTTAATATAATGACATTTTCATACAAAACTTATCCTGCAAAAATAAAAAAATAAAAAAAATGTTGGTACTGAGCTCCAAAGGGACTGTTTCTAATCATCTACAGTATATCTTTGCATTTCATCTAATTTTCACCTGTCATTTGAATAAATACTGATAAACAAAAATAATGAGCCTGGACACTAACAGCCATGATCCCATTATCATTTTATGCAACAAGCAAATTCATTATCAACAAAGGGGTTTGCTTATATTCTTAGCTTTAATGATTAAAGACAGACACTAATCCTATAACCTAATCCTCCATTCAACTGTTGCATTCAGCAGTGGCTTCAGTTAAGCTTCAGCTCAAGTTTTTCCTTAATCATCCAAATAACAATACATGCTATATGTATTATTATTTCACTTGAATGGAAAATCCCAATGTGAGATGACAGCTCTTTGACAGCTCTGCCACTCCTTTTTTGTACATGCATCAAAATTATGTCTTTGGTTGTTACAATGGATTAAGATTTATTAGGTGTGAGAAACTAATTCGTGTAACACTGAAATTGGCAAGAAAGACTGCTGGCTGGTTTGGCAGGCTTTTCAACATTCTCTGTAGCAGAGCGGCAAAAGGGAGGTTTAGAGTGCAACCGAGGCCAATTTTTCTACTTTTTTGGAACTGGCGTGTAGCAGCTTGAGTGCTGCTACAGCTGGTGAATGGAAACGAGGAGACAGTTAGCCTGGCAGCCAAAACATAGTCCTATACATAACCTCTTGTAAAACAACATACTGTCATTTTTACCCTTCATTCTTTTGTACTGATTAAACAAGAGGGATATAATGTGTTAATTTGTGCTGCCTGGTAGGCAGATTTTACAGTATTACTGTCAGAGCCTTCTTCTTTTAGCAGTGTGAATGCAAATTTGTCCTGGGCCACACTAAAAGACTGCCTACTCAAATGAAGTTCTCTGCCACACTCTACACACACACTAATTAGTCCCCACCACAGTTTCATAATGAACCAAAAATTTTTACCATTTCAAATGGCTAAAACGTTATTTCATTTTAGAGCTGTGCACAGTGCAACAATTCGGCCCCTCCTCAGCCCCTCCTTGCCATGCTCTCTCTCTCAAAAACACATTGACAACACACCCATCTGTCATAGTCAGACTGGATAAAAACAGTGACACATACTTGTTTATTTGCATATTGAGTGGGGGTGTTAGACCCGATGGCGAGGCATTCTAATGCCAGGTGTAAACTGACATGCTGAGAGTCAGGTCTGAATGGGGTCTTAGTTTCATTTGATTATATGCTAATGAAAACAAAATTATGAATATTATATTCCATTTCTGCTTGATTGAATTTTTTTGTTGTTTTTATTCCTCCTATGCTTCTTTCTCTTCTTTGCTTTCTGTAATATTTGACCAGTTTCTAAAACACATTAAATGCTAGATAAATAATAAGGCAAAAAACATGGAGAAAGGTTTATGAAATCAACTGTACAAACCTCAGTGACCAGTGAGAGTCCCAGCAAACAGCAGGTACAGCATATAGCCAGCAGAAGCAGCTCACGTCTGTAGCCTTGACGCAGGTAAGTTGGGAACAGGTCAACCAGTGATGTCATCAAGCACTCCAGACCAACAAACTGGAAAGAGTCAGTGGCAGGAAAGAGAGTCAGAGCTTTGATCATTCATTCATTCCAAACATTCATTCATTCAGAGGGGTTTTGCTGGTACCTGACTATCCAGTCCAAGCAGAATGATCATGATGAAGAAACACACTGACCACACCTGAGGTACGGGCATCATGGCTACTGCTCGTGGGTAGACAATGAAAGCCAACCCTGGGCCTGCACAAACACACACACATACACACACACAAAACACACATAGAATGTAACAAGATATAATAAATAAATTGGCGACAGACAAAAATGTCACTTGTGTCCACATACAACACTATCTGTTTCTCACTTTCCTGTGTTGAGGATGTTCACTTTTGAATGTGTGATTTTCACAAGACTGAGAGTGATCAAGCCACACCTTACGAAATGTGCAGTGGCAGAGAGCCCAAAACATAACGACTTGAGACAAGAATGGAGGAAGGATATTCAGTGAATTGATTGTTTTTATGCTGCATTTGAAGCACAGAGATAAAGAAAACATTAATAAAGACTGAAAAAGCAAACAAGTGGAGAAAATGAGAAGCAGTAATGCAGTAGCATTATTAGTTTCTGACCCATTTAAAATTTCACTTGCATGAAAAAGGAGAAATATTTAGTGTTTAGTGTCAAACTAGCCAAAAGGTTAAAGTGCACCATCAAACAACAGTGTTAACTGTTAAACTCTTGGCTTGGAGACCTCAGTGACATGCTGCCCCCTTAACCCCAAAGAAATGCAGGGGTTTTGCTGTGCTGTGCTTAGGTACAGCAGAGCTCAATGTCAATATTGGCTTGTAATCATGCTCACAATAACTGTTCTAATAGGCAGGCTTTAAGGTTTTGTGAACGAGATATTACCAATATTATAGCAACAAACAAGTTCCTCTGCCCTTTGTTTTGGTATCTGGTCTGGCAGCACTTTAGTGGTAGGGCACCTATAGGCGTGCGTGGTAGTACATGTGAGTCCTTCCTGTTAAAGGACTTGTCACA
Source organism: Seriola lalandi dorsalis (assembly GCF_002814215.2). Lineage (NCBI taxonomy): Eukaryota > Metazoa > Chordata > Actinopteri > Carangiformes > Carangidae > Seriola > Seriola lalandi. The sequence continues at coordinate 2,537,951 of NW_019525445.1, read as the reverse complement.
GCACAGTATGCAGCGTTCAGCTGAAACCCACCTTCCACACTTTCCTCCACTGAAGAAACAACGTCTTTTGTCTAAAAAGTTTAAGAGATACTACCAGAGCACAAGCAGACTGGCTATGGGGACTAACAGCGGTGGACCTTCAAAACACCCATAAAGTTTTCTAAGTTTTTACCGGCTCTGTCGGTGCCTCTCCTGCGGTCAGTTCCGGCGGGGGTCAGAGGCTGAATGTCTTTCCCACGCCGACCATGGAACTAATACTGGTCTGTCTTGGAGATGGAGAGCCCCACTAGCTGCTAAAGGACTCCAGCTTAACTCTGAAATGGCTTTTCTTCTCCTCAATGTGTAAGTAACTTCATGGCTACATAATGCTACATGTCTGTTTTCATTAGTATCCGGCTAAAAAAGGCATGAAAACGTTAGCTAATTTGCGTTACCCAAATTATGAATTCGTTGTTGCTATTACTAGCTGGCTCACTGCCCAGCATCAGCATGTTTTGGAGAATATCACGGCAATGCTAGTACGGGCTAATTGGATGTGGCTGGATTGTTTTTGTTGGCTCTGTGTACTCACGGTAACGTTACTCTGTTCTGCTACTCGCTGTGTGTTTTACGGCCGCTTTCACTGGACTTCGTAGCACCTTGCTGACTGGGAAGGGGAGGGGAGATCGTGGGCGAACGGAGGCCGGAAGTGTGGCATTTGTTTTGGTCTGATATGCTGGTGGTCAAGTGATACAGTATATCTAGTGGCAGTGACGATCGTTTACAGAACCTTTTAATGTGGACTGTCTTAGTTTAGCATGTAAGCATGTGCTAATTAGTACTAAATACACAAAGAATGCCATGACAACCAAGTTGTAGTTGTTGAGATATTAAAGTTTGGGCCAAAGTGATGAACTGGCTAAGAGACTTACAATGCTATACCCAAGCATGGCTAAAGTCTGACCATTATACCATTTACCACAGGCAACAAAGCAGACAAGGTGACCTGGCTTCACAAAGCAAAATGTGGGCATTAAGTGTTTTTTGTATGTTTATTTTCCAAATGGGAATCAATGACTTTGATTTCAATTGTAAAACGTTGAGTTCCTAAAATACAGGTCATAGCATACATTTTTTTTTATCACTTGAGCTCTTCATTTCTACTGCTTGTTATTAGCAGTAATCTTTCTCACCTGAACTGAGCTGCAAGCTTTAAATTAAATCTAAAACATCAAAGAGAAAAACTAAAAATGACAGAAGAAAGTATCAAGTCTGCCAGAAAGCGTCTTAGGTTGGAAAATTAAAGGGATAAGGATAAAGAAAAATCACAAGACTCTGCACAGTTTCCACAAAGGGCGAAGAGTAGTGGTGCAGGTTACAGTATCTGACTATCAGCTTCCCCAAAAAGACTCTAAGGAAATGTATTAAAACTGTGACTCTAATGCTCAGCCTAAAGTTGAACTTAACTGAGCCAGTACCTACCGGATTCTGCCACCTCAGATATATCCACTCCTTGTTCGTATGTCATGAAACCCAAAACAGAGAAAATGGCGAAGCCTGCCACGATGCTGGTTGCACTGTTCAGCAGACACAGGTAGAAACAGTCCCTGAAAAGAAAATGAATCCAGTAGAAATGTGCACGCAACTGTAGAGTGGATACAAAGTGTTGCAGAGATGGATGCTCATTTTACAAGCCAGGAGAAGAATTTATTCATTGCCTGTGTTAATCACACCCCTATGAAATGTTTTGACCTCATGCTTATTTGCAATATCTGACTTTTCTGTTTCCCTCTGACGTCATTCTTGGCTTTGTTGCATCAAATTTCACTTAAAAGCAAACAAAAGTTCCCACACACAAAAACAATCTGCTGCTGCAGGCTGCAGATAAATTATGTAACAGACAAAAAACACACTTTACTTCAATTCCTTAAACTTATTTTAAGGATTCAGAGACGGTAACATTTTATTTATAGCAGGATAGTTTTGCTAGAATAGCATTGCACTTACCTGTAACAGTCATTGTTGTAAGTGTTGTAACTCCCAAGAGAAGTTAGGAACCCAAGGCCAATGGCATAAGAAAAGAAGATCTGAGTACCAGCATCCATCCACACCTGAAAAGGTCAAACAAACGTGTGTTAGTGTGTCTGCGTATGTCTCTGAGGAAACAATGCTGTGGTTCTTCTGGTCTAAATATCGTCTGTGTGGTCTTACCTGGGGATCTGACAGGCGAGAGATATCAGGGTAGAGGTAGTAAATGATCCCATCAATTGCCCCCGGTAGGGTAACGCCACGTATGAGCAAAACCAACAGCATAATGAAGGGGAAGGTGGCTGTGAAGAAGGCAGCCTGAAAGAAAAGAGCATTGACTTGATTACATCTGCAATGTAAAGATTGAAACTAGTGATCGTTTTCACCATCAATTAATCTATAGATTCTTTTCAGTCAATCGATTAATTCGCTTTTAAAATGTGACACTAGTAAAAATAAAATGTTGATCACAATTTGTCAGAAGCCAATGTAATTTCTACAAATGTTTTGTCTTCTACCATAAGTCCAAAGATTTATAATCAATTTATAATGATATAAAACAGAGAAAAGCAGAAAATCCTTACATTGAGGAGCTGCAAACAGCAAACGTTCAACATTTTAGCTTAATGAATGACTTGAACATTTAACCGATGTGTACTGATTTTAAAACAATCAGTTCCCAACATATGAAAGAACATGAGGTAATCCTGGTACTAGGTAGCGAAATGTTTATGACATAGCATCTGGTCTTGAACCAAACTGAGAGTACAAAAGACTATACCAATTGGATTACTGTATTGTATATTGGCTGCATTGCTGTCTTTGCCAAATGTGTCCAATTTTGACAGTTTGTTTCATTGATTGTGACTAGTCTCAAATGTATAGCAGTGTCAAATTGCCATATTATCAGCTATATAATGTATATTGGTGACTCTCTTCTATGGACCAAAACTGTGAAATGTGACCCTAGATGACATAATTTCTAACTGGAAGTGTTTAAATCACTTTTTGGAGTGGGTCCTGTGTGTGTGGAAGGGTATTGCTCCCAACGCACTGCAGCTTTGTAAATTTCTAGAATGAAGTAGGCGATGAAACTGAGAGAAAATGAATTCACTCATTCAGAGACACTTACGTCAAGGAACTGGCCATTTACTGACAATATTTTAAAGATGTTAGATATAGCACTCAAGACATTGCTTATTAAGGGAGCTCTGAAAAAACTAACTCTATTGTGGAGAGGAAGTCTGCACTGCAGCTTTGGTTTGGGGCAAAGGTTTGGGCATTGGATAAAGATGTGGCAGCAAGCAGTATTGGCATGAGGGTATCTGTGTAGTGATAGTGAGAGCAAGCAGCTTATGCAGGCCCTGCTGTGCTTGTATGAATATAACTGGATTGTACTTACTCACTTAATAGCTGATACTGTATATGGTATTAATGAGCCAGCAGCATGGAAGCACAAATAAAAACAACTTTAAAGATAATCAGCTGATGCAAACGCATGTTAGTGTTTTGGCTGAACTAAGACAACGCCCCATTTATCCTTCAGAGGACATTCAATAAAACTTGGATGTAAACAGTGTCTCAGTCAAACAGATTTTACTAATTTTACATCAGAGAAACAAACGCTATGCAACTCTCTACATCTGTAGTCTTAAAACAATGCTTACAATGAACAAAATGTAGTTTTAGTTATCTGCTGATACAGGTGACATACATGTTTTTTACAAAACTGTCTGAAAATGTATGTTGTAATTATTAGTGACCTGTCTGGAAGAGTAGACGTGTATATGCCTGATTTAATCAAACCATCTCTGTGGAAATTCATGAAACTAAGCCACTTAAAACTTTCATTTGGAGCAGCATTTTGGGGATATTTCTACAAAAACGTGAGAAACATTCTTGAATGTTGTACAGTATTTCAGAGGCTAACCTTTCCTGTGGACTTGATGCCCTTCCAAACGCAGAAATAGCAAATGACCCAGGTCAGGATTAGACACAAGACCAGCTCCCACCTCAGACTGCCCACCTCCTCGATACCCCTAGAGATTTTCAAAACCCGGCGCCTGAACAGAGGAGGGGAGGGGAGCAGAGCAATGGTGTGGGTGCGAGGGAGAGCAAAACATGAATGATGAGTAAAAGGAAGGGTTTCAGGATGCCGAGGTGGATGAGTGACAGGGAGGGAGGGGAGAGACTCAGAAGTTGGGAGCCCTTTAACTCTTTGTTCTATAGTCTTTGTGCTCACATACAGTATTTTAATACAGCCAAATTCCCAATAAAGGTGTTTTCATTTACATGTTTTTCTGTTTCTGTTGTCAGACAACAGAATACGCTTGAATTAGTGACACGCAGTCCATCAAGGCTACATGTTAACCAGCACTCACTTCCAAGCCATTTCCAAGCCACTGCTCTGCACTGTTAAATTCCTGATTTCATTATCGTGAAATTGTCTGACAAAATCAGCAAACACATAAATTAAAGGCAAAGGCTTTGCTGTGGTTTCAGTTATGTTTACTTGTAAAATGATCACCTAGAGAGAAAGGCACTCACTCACTCACTCACTCACTCACTCACTGACATTTATAGGGCTGGGCCCACTGTCGCGGTCCAGCAAAAACAAAATTTGTGGGTGGGAGTGGAGGGAGGGGAAGAGAGGATCTGGAATGATTTGGGATTCAGAAAAGAGAACATAGTGAGAAGAGGGAAGGACAGGGATCAAAAGGAGGAAAACAACATTCAGTTTAACTTGCGTGAGTTGAGTAGATGCTTACTGCCAGAACTCCACAACAGGAAGAGTGGTGTTCAGTCTGGATGTCATGCTGAGGCTCAGATTTGGATGGTTGAGGTCCAAGCATGAGTCTAATATAAAAGAATGAAACACTGTGAATGCTGTGAAGAAAGATGCTCAGTTTCAAAGTAAAAGTTGTACTACATTGTACTATATTGGGAGCATTTTTTTTTTTTACAAAGCATGGATCCCTATTTTGTTGTAGTTAGCACAGAACTATTTTTCAGCATGTTTACATTAATTTAGGCCCTTGCTTTCGACACTAATGACATTCAGTGCATTCAGAAAGTATTAATACCCCATCAGACCCCGTACCCCTTAGGAAATTCCTGGTTGTTCCATACTTCTTCCATTTAAGAACTGTGGAGCAGAAATGTTTTTGTATCCTTCCCCAGATCAGCGCCCCAACACATCCCTGTCTGTGAGACCTTATATAGACAGGTGTGTGCCTTTCCAAATGATGTCCAATCACTTGGATTTACCAACAACTGGTGGACTCCAGTCAAGGTGTAGAAACATCTCAAAGATGATCAAGAGAAATGGGACGCACCAGAGCTAAATTTCAAGTATCGTAGCAAAGGGTCTGAAATCCTATGTCGATGTGATATTTCAGTTTAGTGATATCCCAGTATAATTCACCCTACATGTAAGACGCCAGCGTGCTATATATTAAACACGCTTTTCAACAATATTTCAGAGAAATTATTGATCAAACTTGCACTGCATGTCAGCTTTGACTATATTTTTTTTTTTTTGCGATTTTTAGCCTCAGGGCAGGTTACCTGTGTTCCAGTAGTGTCCACATGAGGCCCAAGGCAAATCTTTACTGAAGGATGAGAACAAGTAAAAGAACGCCCATGCCATGATGGTGACATAGGAGGTTGCACTGAATGCGATGATTAAGTGACTGGCATAGCCCATGCCTGAGAAAAAAGGAATGTAAGATTAGTCAGGGAGTTTCTTTTCTTTTGTACTTTTTTTTTTTTAGTTTTTCATAAACATCACCCAAGTGTTCCTCAACACATTCAAATATTCAATGGTAGCTAAGGTGTTTCTTTTATTATTTATTGATTCGTTGTTTTTTTTTTTTTGTCAGGGACAAGAAACCTTGTAACAGGTTACAATACCATGAAACAGATGTATTGCATATAGGCATATTTAGGTTAATTTATGACCCCTGTCCCTGGTTAGGCTTTTCTACCTCAGCTCACAACATATCTTCACGATCAAAAATACGCTAGGTAAATTGAGCAGATAGTGAACAGTGACATTCTCATATATGAGACATGATCATATATGATTTACAATATTTACATCACATTACAATCATTTTAAAAGTGTTGCCTATGTGTATGTGTGTGTGTGGTGTGACGTCCCTAATTGATGGCAGTATGTGCATGTACATAATATTTATGGATTTGTGTCGGTGTGCATGCATGTTCATGTCACATTAATATTTGCAATGGAAAAGTTAAATGAGACCTCTGATTTAAAAAAAAGGGGAAAAAAAAGAAAAGTATTATTATAATTTATCACTTAAAACCACGTAAATGTTTTAACCTTCACAGTGGGTGATGGGGACCTCTGCTGGTGACTTTTTAGATGCTCTTTATTTAGGGAATATGGATATCAGTTTCCACAATGTTAATTAATGCCTCTCAATTGAAATAATATCACTGTATATCACACTAACCTAGCCAATTTAACTTAATTATCATCTGTGTTTTTTAATTTGCAGGGGAAAAAATGACAAATGGAAATTGCACCAAACCAAAGTAAGAGCATTTTCTGTCACTTAATTTTTTTTTTGGTTTTTGAAGTTGAAACATTACTTTAGTAGCCTGACACTGTCTTGAGTAAAGAGTAATTAAAAACAAAGGTTGGTTTCTGTTCCAAATCGATGCGGTCTTGAGACGGTCAAAAGGGCAGAAATTGTGCGTAATTACGCACGCGGTGATGGGCGAAAATGAAAACAGACTTGACAAAATATGACGACGCATTAAATTTATCATCAGAATATGTTCAAAACAAACTACAGGGAAATCATTTTTTAAATTTACCTTGGAAAAGCGGACAAATCTTCCTCCAGCATGTGATTCCTCCCTGGCTGGTGTATTGTCCTAAAGCAGTCTCAAGGAAGAACAGCGGGATCCCGCATGTCAACATAAACAAGGTGTATGGGATGAAGAACACACCTGCAAGAAAGAGAGGATCTTTACTCCTTAATGCGCGAGAGAGAAGATAATAGATTAGAAATGCATCATCAATAATCGTCTGAGGTTGTTCATTTTGGAAACACACGCCTGACAACTGAGAGCAAAAGTTGCAATGTAAAATCACTCACCTCCGCCGTTCCTGTAGCACAAGTAGGGGAACCTCCATATATTCCCGGGTCCGATGACGGCGCCCATGACAGTCAGGATGAACTCGGCTTTGGTCCCCCAGTGTCCCCGTTCCTCCAGCTCTTTGGGTTTCTCTGGGTATATGCTTGGTACGGTGACTTTGTACGCGCCATTCTTTCCGTTCATGCTCCCCTATAAATTCACCGTTGGTTTCTATGGAATATACTCTGGGCCAATTTCTCCTGTTCCCAAACGGCAAAAACTGTCCCACTTTAGTTGGCACCGACTGCGCGCAAAGATGAAGCTAAATCTGATGAGGGTTGTTTTAAGCAAAGTGTAGATGTAACAGCAGCTCTGATAGCCCTGTTAACTGGGATTGGTGTTGGCTTGCAGCAACTATTTAAGTTGTAGATAGGTAGATGTGTGGTGGGGGGAGGCTGGAGGGGGATGACATGAGTGAAAGATGCTTGGAGGCAGTAAACTAGGGGCGGTACAGATCGACTGATCCGCCTTAACTAATCTGACGCCAAAGCACAACGATATCGTCTGGTGGTTAACAGCTGAGTTGCGCCAAATTAAAAATGTAATAGCTTGGCATGTTTGGACACATAAGGACAGGAAGGATGTGTTCGTTTTACACAACGGTGGCAACTGCATAACAGTTGGGCAGAGCAGTATCCCATACAAAACGTGCTTTGCAGCCTAGAGGAGGAAAGGTTTCAGTCCCATGAGAACCGAAACTAACTTTGCAGCTTTTAAGGCTTCAACTAGGAGAAAAGACAAGTGTGTTATGAGGCTATGAAGTCTGTTTTATGTCCTGAAATCTTAGATCTTCATTCACACACACACACACACACACACACACACACACACACACACACACACACACACACACACACACACTGTGTCTGACTGTCTCACTCTACTGCATCATCCACACAGCTCACTGCAACACATGGCACTGTACACTATAAAGCAAATATCAACGATTAGATTGACATGTCCAGATTAACTTTTTGGAGGACATATGTTCATTTCAACTCAATTTAACTGTTTTTTTTATTCCTTTTTTAATTCTCAGGCAAATTACATTACACATTAATATTCTGTATTTTAAGGTTGATTGTGAAATGTATACATTCAATCTGTAGGCTATTGAGGCAGAGTTGCATCTGGATCTGTGTTTTACGTCCCAGGTAAGGAAAGTTGTTCAATCATGTTTTTATAATTTCAGAAATATAGCCATGGTTCTAGTTTGTGCCACAGACCAAAACTAATCCACACTTTTATTTCCTCCAGCCTTGACTACTGCAACTCTCTGTACACCTGTCTCAGTCACCTACAGTGAGTTCAGAATGTTGCAGCTTGGCTACTAACCAGGTCCAAAAAAAATGTGCCCACATCATTCTGGTCCTTGCGTCCCTTCACTGGCTGCCCGTTTATTTTAGGATTGATTTGAAAAATCTTTTAATTACTTTTCAGGCCAGACTTGGGCTGGCCCCTCCTTATATTTCAGAGCTTTTACCCCCTTATGAACCAGGACACAGACTGAGATCCTCTGGTAGTTCGCTGCTGGCCATTCCAAGGTCTAGGTTAAAAACCAAAGGGCCTTTGCTGTCTCACTTAAAGACACTTTTATAAAAATGCTTTTATTGTGTGATGTCTTTTAATTTCATTTGCATTTCACTTTGATTTGTTTTGATGTTTGTATTTGATTGATGTGAAGCATCTTGTTATCTGTATTGAAAAGTGCCATATAAATAATAATAATAATAATAATTATTATTATTATTATTATTATTGTATATCTCAGTTTAGGGCTTCTCGTACCTATTATTACATTCAAATTTAGTCATAGGCAGGTACAAATAGACACTGTGACTTTTGAAAGCCACAGATTGTAGGCCTAAGCAGCTGAGCTCTCAGCAGCAATATCCTCAATACATTCTCACAATCACCAATCAGTCTTTTAATATTTAGTCTAAGCTACTGTTCCCCATGGAAAATGGTATACATGGATTCTTTCTGGAAAAAAATATTCAAATGTTGCACTGAGAATGTTCTACTAGTGTTAACAAATCTTTAAATTTGCTTTTTTTGGCTTGGCATGGCATGATAATAGATCTATAAGTACAGTAATGGCAGCACAGCCACTTCTGCAATATTGCAAGTACAGTATAGTAATTCTAAAAGTAAATACAACAGATGGTCTGCACCATGTTGTTTGCACAACAGGGGCTATACAGCATTATAATAGCAGGAGATCCTTCTCCATTTAGAGATGTGTGGATACAAACAGTATTGATGGTGGGACATTAATGTAATTGCCAAAATATATGGAAAGAAGGGGTTACTCAAGTTTAACAGATAGCAGCACTTTAAAAAAATGTCATTTAAAATGTCAAATTTTGTTCAAAATTTAAATATTTTTTAATGAGAACCAAGACCAGCCCCCATTATTTAATTATGGTTATAACACATTAAAAAACATTATTCTGTATTTACTCCCACTCAATTTCCCCTCAGTTTATGTGGTTATCACACTATTTGCTTTATTGTCCCCCCCCCCCGTATCATTTCTTGTAAAATTTGTTCCGAAAACATAGTTACAAGCAAATTATTTGAAAATAAAAATATGTTTATACATTTGGCAACAGCCAATTCGTTACGTTGAGAGCACATCACATATGGGCGTTATGGGCATTTGAACGAGCGTTTGCTGTGGTCTGGGCTGTGAGTGGCTCTGTGCTCTGTGCTGGTGAACTGCGGCGGTACTGGAGCCGGCTGAGCTGGAAACCAGTGAGCTCATTCTGGCTGCATGGAGAGGAGGGCGGGGCTCCCAGCATCATCACCACCGGCCATCACTGCTTCATTGTACGGGCTGGCTGCTGCTGATGCTGAGATCGTAGCGGAGGAAGCGATTTTTTTTTTCTTAAAAAAAGAAAAGAAAAAAGGAGCATGCCATGGACACGGTTTCACACAGATTAGGATGCAACATATGATGAAAATCGACTGCGAGGTAAGGCAAGGAAGATGGTGTTTAGATACTGCTGCCGTTAGGTTGTACATCGTCTGAAGTGGGAATTACTGGGACTAGCGGGCCTGTTGGTTTGAGTCAGGTTGATCATCTCAGCAGCAGTGTGAGATACATTACACTCGTTTTCATTCACTGCCGCTTCAACCCGATACTATAACACTAAAACAATAAACACCACCGTCGTGTGTAATAACATAAAAGCGGGGAACTCGTCTTATTTGCTCGTGTAGCATTGCTTTAGCCTGCATGTCGGAAGTGGCAGATCCTGGCCTACACTAGCCAGCCCTTCAAAGATGACGGGGATCGAGCCTGTTTCCGCTTAGGGATTTTTTTTTATCTTACACACGACGGATGTTCACGCTGCATCGAGCATCAATCCTACTGTGTGTTTTTCTGGTGGCAGACGTTTTGGGTAGCCATACTTGTTGTGCAGTGCAGCTTCCAGCTGTTGATGCTCGTGCTTCATGTAAAGCCAGATGCGCACTGTCTTATAAGCTACATAATTAGGCATGTACTGTGTGTGCATTTTTCATCTTGACAGCTCATCGCACATAACTGCCTGTGTCTGGGAAGGATGCTGCAGTGATGTTGCAAGAGAATGCTCGTCCATATTGGGCTGGTGGGGGCCTCCAGCCTGAACCACAGAGTCTGGTAGCCTGCAACTGCCTTAGGGTGTTACACTAGCCTGATTTAACACACATCACCCCTGCTGGGAGGGTATTTGTCACACTATTGTTCAAGGGTCAGCACAGATGTAGGATAGTGACTGCCCGCAAAGTTAATAGTTTATAGATTGAATTGCAGTTGCAGGAGCCATTCAATAGTACACATCGATGGAGCAAATGAAAGCAAAAGGATCTAATATAATTACTGGGATAAGTTAGAAAGTGTAAAGTGTAAAAATGAACACAGTCACACTAATGGAGACCATGCAGTCAGGCAGTATGATTCATCTGAAACAATGATGTTTCTCTGCTTTTTGGTTGGAGCTGTCATATTCACATTTGTCACCATTAGATTAGATTTCGGAATATGACATTCATCTTTAAGTGGGGTCCTCTTTTGATGCTTGGAGCCAGTTTAGCAGAGCTGGGTGACTTTTACATTAATTTATGTTGTCTGTCTTGTTGCATTACTGTTTATTGTCATATTATTTCATAGATATATTCCCTACAATGTGTTACTGCTCATGTACCATCAGTGGACAACCTCATTCATGTAATCACCTGTGTGAAGCAGGAAGTTGATTGTGAGGTGTACTGCACAACATTTTACTGTTTTTAATGATGGTCAAAATGTTAATGTTACTGTAAAAGACTAAGAGAAATGACAATTGGATTTGGATAATCACATAACATAAATATGGATGATCTATCATTATATGTTGTTTTTTTTGTTTAAGAGACATAATTTACTACTTTAAAAAACACCATGTAAATGAATCATTTCAGACATGAAAACCCTGCAGCAGATGTGGACCTACACCATTTTGGTGCACTTTCCTGCACTATTTCCCACATTAGCAGAGTGCTATTAATACACAGGGATGATATTTTGCCCTCCTGCAGCTGGATTAGAAGTCATTTTTGGCCTGAACTAAAATGCAATCCAAAAACAAGTAGGAGAGTGCCGCTTGACTCCAGCCAGTGCAATGACCCTTTCAACCAACTTACATCACTACCACATCCCAGACTGATTAAACCTAAGTTGCTCAGTGACATTGGGGCAGCGCTGGCATCAGTGTGACTAACTTTTGCTGACTCAGTTGCATAAGGTGGATTAGGAAAAGGAAAAATAGTTCAGAAATGTAAGATTTCCTTTGCTAAAAATAGGCCACTACAGAGAGAGAGATTAAGCCAAAAGTGCCTGTTTAGCAGTTATGAACACATGGATGTGAAAGCACTAAAGGCATCTGTAGGTCAAGGTCAGTTATTAGTGGAAGTTTGGATTCCTGCCCCACATGTGAATGAGCATTTGTAGTCAACACTCACTCTATCTACAATAGAAAGGATTATCTAAACTGAGACTGTGACATACAATAAAATGATTAAACCTGTAGCTACGTTGTGCCTCTACTATAATTCTACACTAACAATGATAAAAATGCATCATGTAAAGTCTTGAAAATACAGTGGGGTTCATTACTGTTATGTAATATCTTATATTCAATGACAACTTTTTTTCTTTTTTTTTTTATGATTGAAGTGCAATCTTTTATTACCACTGGCAAGTTTTAGGAAGGTAGTCAGGGTGAATGGCAGGTGTCCAAAATGCAGGAGTCTGACACCAGAGACCAGGGTTTCCATCATGTGTCATATAGGTAGGTTTGGTTAACGTTAGGACAGGTCACTATTGAAAGAGCAGGTATTGTTGGCTTGTAATTGGGCCAGTAACGTTTCTCCTGAGACATGTTTGTTGGTGCAGATTAGTAGGATAAATGGAGGCAGAGCTGAAATATACTGTGTGGAATATCTGTGTTTCCTTAAGGTTCACCAATAACTGTCTTTGGTTTTGATCCTCCTGATCAGTTCTGACCAAAACCTTGCCAGCTGCTTCTCTACAGAGTCTTAGCTGGCTGGTATACTCAGTATACTTACACAGTGCTTAAGGGCCGATGCAAACTCCAAATATGAACCTCAAAAGCAGCCAAAGCTTGTTTATTTCCTAATCCGCAAACCTAACCCAAGGCAAAATATGGCTTGCACAGTAGTTTTATCGAGTAGTGAATGACAGATGGTAGGTCCTGATATGGAACGTGTTGGCTCCAGGTTGAAAGATTTATTTTCAAAAGGAAAAACAGAAGCAAATCACCTTCTCAGCTTTGCCTCTTCTTTATGAGCAGAAAGGACATTGTCCATTTATGTTTAATCTCAGCTCTTATATGTTCCCAAAGTAAATATGACATTGTGATTTTAGAGTTAATGGAACTTTTATTCTTCTAAGTAGCCTGATATTGATATTGAACGCAGGAGCTGACTATCCATTTCTCCTATGACATTTGACAATTGAATTGCAGTGAATGAGCCACATTTGGAAAAACAAACAACCATCTATCAAGAATCATTTCTAGGCAGAATTTGCTATTAGACCTGAGAAGCATTAGGCTAAAGCCGACAAGCAGCAGAGAAGCTGACGTTTATCTTCCTGTCCTGGTAGACTCTGTCTGGAAAATCCTAGCACACAAATTTGATGTCTGAGGAGTCAAAAGTGGGTCATGGTGCCAGTGTGCTTTATGTTGTAGTGTTTAATACACACAAGTTCACATTATTACTCTAACAGTGTGATACAGGCACACACACACACTCACAGTCAGTGCTCAGAGAGAAGGGACTCTGTCTGTTTTATCTCTCTCCTGACTGAATCTGCTCAGGCATACAGTATCACACTGTGGGCATTTTTCTCCTGCCGACAGCACGCATGCTCTGTTTTTTTTTTTTGTTTTTTTTTTTTTGTTTTTTTACACCATTCATACAGTTACGCACACTCACCCATAGGTGCCCTCACCCAGTGCAAAATAGTGTTCTACTGTCAGATGCTAAGCAGCTCTACTTGAAGGGTTTGTTTCCTTTTTTTTCTTTTCTTTTCCTTTTTTTTGATACTTTGAGTGTCCAGGCAGTTGTTTTCAAAGCGTCACTAATCAAATTTTTTTTATATAGAAACAGTGAATCAAAGTACTGTGTGTAATGTAAAAATCATTGAATATTGGACTTCTATTGAACACATCTTCAAATGGATGTTAATGTTGCTGTGCATTTAAATGTCCCATAAATAGGGCTGCACAATTAATCGAAATATAATTGAAATTGCAATATGGTCAAGTGCAATAGGAGCTGCAATTTTTTTTGATAAACGTAAAATGTGTCACATTGTTGTGCATTGTTAGCACCATAAGCATTGTGGTGCTACAGAGATGCCCCGGCCTACAAATCATATTCTCCAGACGTACATGTTTGTTTGGTACAAGACCACATCATCATCATCAAATCACATCATCATCATTTTTAAATTTCAGTGAAAACGAAATGCAAAAATGATCAAATTGCATCGCAATTGCTATCGCAATATCTGCCTAAATAATTGAAATATTAAATTGTTTTTAGTATCGTACTGCCCTACCCACTATTTCATAAAACAAATTTATTGTATTAATTTGACATAATGTTCTGCCCAGCTAAACCAGTTAGCAGCATGGCCCAAAACATACTGCATATACATATAACATATTACTAGAAGAACACAAATGTAAAAAATGCAAATGTTTGGCCATTTGTGTGCCACAAGACAAAAAGCATAGAGCTCTGGCAGATGATAATGGGCATATCTACAGCATCTCCAGCTAACCTGCTTACCAAGCTATACCAAGCTATAATGACACTCTGTGGTCCGTTACAGAGAAACTCTGGTTTGCATTGACAGCAGTCCAGTTGAAGTTGTGCAACAAGGCTCTTGAAAAAAAACGTGCTTATCAAAAAAGTAGTTATAAGTAATGAAGTATTAAGTGCAACATGTCTATGCTATTTGCCCCTATTGCATTAGCATCCTGCTTTGCTAGCTTAATATACAAACTGTAGAGGTGATGGCATTTCAAATAAAGCATTTAAATCTCTATAGTTTAAATTATAATTTACAGTGACAGTGTGATGGATGCGTGATCTGCTTGACCTGCTCACTGGTTCTTAGAGGAATACTGTAAACAGCTTTTGCAAGATCCAGTTCTTTAAACCCTTTCTGGCATGACGGAAGCAATTCCGTTAACTTGTGTCAGTCCCTGAGATTCAGTCCATATAAAATGGTCCTCAGTTTCGTCAGACCTCAGTTTCGTCAGATGGTGCCATTTCTTGTCGGTGAGGATGGTACTGCACTGTAGCTGTTGGGTGTCGTACAGTGTGTTTTGACAGCTACAAGCAGTGTTGTATAAGGTACTGGTATTTATTCTCCTTCTCCCAATATTTTTTCTTATTTCTTTAGTCTTCTGTTGATGTCAACTGAAATGTTTTTCCTTTGGAAAAATGTTGTATGGTTGTCGGTGTTATTTTTAAAAAGATGTTTAAGTGGTTCTACCTGTCCTACCAGTCTGTCTTCATACAAAATTCAGATAACATCACTGTTTCTAAAACTAATTTGCTTCTTTGTAATTCACACAGTTGCTATCTTTTGGTCCATAGTTTCTGGCATTAAAAAGATTGAAACCGGTCTCCAAGATTGATGAAGAGTTCTTAACTTGTCCTTAAGTCTACTTGTTTTGCAACTTTGGTTTTAGGATGTGAAGAATGTCTTCCTTAGTAAGCTGCTGACCTTTGGGGTGAGCAGGATGTCAAAGGAGTGATTAAGATGCCTTTAAGGTTGATTAAGCTCAGTTTGGAACCTGTAGAATAGTTCTCTACCTGCTATAGAAAGTAGCAGTTGCTTTAAAAGAAGCAGTGTCTGAAAGAAGACAAATAAATCTCCCATTTTAACTTCCTCTGTTTAAATATTAAAGCCATTCCCATGTACAGCCTGTGGTTTGAAAAGAGTGGAGTGCTGAGTAAGGCTATTCCTCAGTTATTCCTAGGGAAACAGAAATTACAGTAGACAAAAGGTTTAAGAAGGGTTCCTCCTATTTCTGAGAATTCAGTATTCAGAGAGCCGAGTGATAAACAGGGAAAGTGATATATGTAAAAATAGAAATGGATTTCAAAATAGGTTATGCAGTTGAGGCTACATCCGGTGCATGGCCTGGGATTTTCCATGAGGGCTGTGTGTTTGTGTGTGTGGGTGGGTGTGTTGTGTTGTGTTTATTTGACCAGACAGAGGATTATTTCCCAGTGCAGTCTGAAAATTGACTATGACAGTAATCAGATTCACTTTGGGCTCACAGTAAATTCATATTTAGTCTCACCCTGCAGGACAGTGGATGCTGGCTGCTGTGGATGGTTTGTAGGTTAATACAGTATTAGTAGTCATGGTGAATTCTGGTTGGCTTTGCATGATGGTGGTGTATTCAGCTCAACTGGGATGAATTTTAGATGAATCATCAGTTTATCATCATCACTACCACTGTCCCCCCCAACCCCCTGTTGAAACTAGCGTTATGCATACTAGATACTAGTTTATGCATATTGTTGCATAGTTTACAGCACAAATTAAATGCAGTAATAACACCATAGAATGAAATAGGGCTTTATTTTCATTTTTGATCAATCTGACGATTATTTACTCAAGAGTTTTTGAAAGTGTAAAGAAAAAAAAACAGCGAAAAACAGAAAATTGGAGACGCTCTAATATGTAATCTACCACTTTTTATGCCAGGACAGTCAAGGGGTCACAATTCTACACAAATGTCTAATAGGATAAATGACGAAGTGATGACATTTTATATGCAAATGATCAAGGGTCAACTTCACTGTGACATCATAAAATTCAGCAAAAACACATCTGGCCATTATTTAATGCTGTAACTCAGGAAGGGGATATTGTAACTTGGTTACGGGAAATATGGTACAGCATATGATACAGCATTTTTACTAAATAGAAAGGATAAACAGCAGCCAAAGGGATTTTCATAACCTGGCAACCTTATTAAAGCCTTATATCTGCTCTACAAAGCATTAGCGAAATATTTATTAACAATTAATAAGTCATTAATCACAACCTTTAAACCCCTTATGAAGGGTTTTACATAAAAAATAGATCATATTGGAAGATCTAGAACATTTTCGAAGTTGAGTGACAGTGATCCAGCAGGTCTGAGTTCAGCCTAGTGTTGGGAAATCGGGTATTACAGACCTGGTCACAAGTGGAATGTATTTGCTGTTAGAATAGCATGTGAAAGAAGTGGTCATTGGTTAAACCCCTACTTATGCAAGAGGAATCTGCTGCTGTAGCTGAATATGTTCAAATATTAACCAGCCATACATTGACAATCTGTCAGGTGGAAAAAGGACTGCTGAGCAAGGGAGGCAAGGGCTCGGATGAGATTTCTGGGTCTTGTACCCTTGCCACATAAAGTGTAGTGTACATTATATAAGAGCATGTGTCACAGTGCAAAACAAAGTAACACATTGTGCCATAATCTTTCCATTGGAAGTGGTACAGCAACCTAAATGTATCCAATATGTTAATGTCTAAGCCTCATACAGATGATTATGTAATGTTAGCAGAAAAACCCAAAACATTCTGTACATATTAGGTTACTCTTTGTTTTTTGGTGTTGAGATTTGCCTGTTTGAATTTTCCCCATGTATAAATTCAACAACTAATGATTATTTTTATCACTGATTTATGTCTTTTTTTTTGTTGTTGATTGTTTGTTTTCTTTGTTTATTTTTGCCTGCCTGCCAGAATTCCCCAGAGCCCAAGGTGATGTCTGAAAGTTTTATTTGACTAATAGTCAAAAACCCGAAAATAAAGAATTTACAATAATATGGCAGAAAATTTAGCAGAAAAGCAGCAATTCCTAACATTTTAGAAGCTGAAATGGGAGAGTGTTTAAAACTGGAAGACAAAATATTCAGATGACATGTCTTTATGAGAATTTGCAGCTATGACATCAGCCATACAGCACGTGGGTTCTTGCGAGGCTGACTTGTTTTGTATCCCACCAAATGATGTTGTTAGACTATGTAAATAACGATGAAAAATATGCGCAGAGTTAAAAGTCAGGTGGTGTCACTGATAATTTTGACAGGGTGAGTCAAGTCCAGTTCTATACGATTTAATCAATTTATTCCACTGAGTTTGATCATTAGTTTGAGTTTAGAGTCACTGTGAAGTCAGAGAAAGCAGTATAAAAGATCTTACTGTTTAACAGAGCCCAAAATATAATTAGTTAAGTATATTCTAAACCTCCAGAAGTGTCAAAATAGGCTATAATGTTGCTTAAATGACAAACCAAACCATAAAACTATTTCTTCTCTTTTTGTGTGAAGTCAGGATTTGCTCACAAATGCATCAGCTGTGTAAATGTGCACCAAGCACACAAACTGTCCCCCTCATTTGCTCTTCCTTTTGAAACAACCTACATACACTATAGCAGATAGGCTGACACAGGCCGACACGGTTGCGTAAACAGGACCTAAAAATGTAGGTGGAGAGTAAGTTGAGGTGCTCAGGCCAAGGAAAGCATCTTTTTTCCCCCTTTTTTTTCCAGCTATTTTAACTTGTCATAATGTATGTATATTTCAGGTTGTAAATATAGCTATACATACTGTGAAAATATATTCAAGGTGTATCATTCACCTTTATGGTTTTGTGTTTCTAACTTGTTACTTCCTCTTCTCTTCACATATCTATCTCGGCACTATGTGTGTGCGAACAGCTACTGGTGCAGCGGTTTTCATCAGGGTTTCATTGGACACCCTCCATAAGTGATACTTAAAAAGCGCAGCAGCATTTACAAGGCCCCGTAACACTGCAGCGTTAAAAGCCCATGCGGACCAAACGTGACGATGACGGCAGCCTCATCTCTAATCTGCATCTCAAAATCTTTTAAGCGATGTTATGTCATTCCTCCTCCAGATTATCACGGACACCGTCCAGCTCCTCCTGAGTCATCGTGGTCTTACACGATGGTGTGCACATTCATATGCACGTGCACTTTTGTGGATAGATAACTAACAGTGTGCAGTTGGGAAACTCCTGGCCTAAAAGATCTCCCTTAAAGTAACAGTTTAACAACCTTATGGAAAACCCCAGATACTATAGTAGATATTTGCATGTGCAATGATAATATATGTAATCCTCTGATGGTATGATTTTAAATGCAGCAGCACTTTTAATTGAAATCTAAGACAGACATATTATTCAGACAGTCAAATAAGCGTCTGAAATCAATGAAGCGCGTCCTGTCTTTGGAATTTTGGTTTGAACCGTGATACAATAGCAAAGTGTATTCAAACTGGAGGCTGACTGGTAGCTGCTTCTGTAAGACCCTGTAAGGCCCCTGAGCAAGGCCTTTTAACTACTGCTTGCACATGACTTCACCAAAGAGAAACATATTGAATGAAGGGACTGCTGCGTGCGTATGTGCAGACAGAGAGGGCTGTGCAAAAAAAGGACTCAGTGCAGTTGCCTTTTAATAGAAATAACCATGCCAGTGTGTATTATTTGTATTCCTGTAGCACACATCCAATATGAACCTCTCTTTTTCTGACAATATTGCACAATTTTAACTCGCCCTTCTTTTTGACTGCTGAAGTCTATAGAAGATACTACCCCAGTGGGCCATGTCATAATGTTTCAGCAATGGGAGACACAGACAATGAGAGGAAGATTTAATTTGAAAGTATGAGACTCTTGGATCAACTGTGTTTCGAGCTTGCCTTCAATAAGTCAGGAATGTGTGTGCTTTGTTAAAAATTCTAAAAGGAAAAATGTTTCTCCCACGACAAATAAGGGAAGGGAGTTTGGGGATTTAAAAACGTAATCCATCAAAAACATTCCTGCTTTCTCATCGTCTAAGCCACCCTGTTTGAGTAAAACAGGATAAGCCAGGAGCATGGCACATGAAGAAAAGACAAATAGTGGGTCAGGAAGGATTACCACTGACTCTGTATACCCAGATAACCATCAGCTCCAAAAGAAATACTCCTCTGCTGTGTTACTCATTCACATCCATTATCATTAGGACCATTTCTCTAATTTCTTCCACAGAAATGATTATCATTGGCCACTTAAACGTTCTCGTGGTAGATCTCATTGTCGCTCTGCACTATGTATGAGGTCCTGTCCTTGTGCTTTGTGTATACTGTTTTCATATCAGATATGTGTAGGAAAATCCAGCTGTAGCTAATTACCGTTAATTACATAATGGCTCAAATGAGACATTTGTCTGTTCTCTGGTTAATGTGCTGTCGGCAGCGGGTGTCTTGTCTTCAGCTAAAGACATCACTCTGAAACATCACTGTATGACTGCGACTGGACTGTGTGTTTTTGTAGTTCTAACGGGAACCAATGAAGTGCTGAGTCAGATTTAAGCCTCTCCCAGTTGAATCACATAACAGTTTAACTTGATCTGCTTTGCAGTTGTAAATCAGGACCCTCAGTATTTCCAGGAAGTAGCTTTGTAGCGTTGTCCCAAGCATCCGAGGGATTTTACATTTGCATCATAATGTTATAACATGATGATCGAATTGGATAATTGAGTTTTTAGCTCTCCACAGGGAGTAAGACTTTAAAACTACACATTTACAGCTCCATCTACATTTTCCAGAAAGCGGCATATTTCCAGTGTTTTTTTTTATTGATGAATTGACTTGTTCTCTTAGACTTTATCTTTATGGTGCGATCAAAGTCACCCAGCATTCATTTGTTAACTCGAAAAGCATGACAGCTGTTGTAAAAAAAAAAAAAAAAGATAATTTTTTATAAAAGACAGATGAATGTCGTCACTATTTCTTCAGGGTAGCTGCATGTGATGTGTTTTCTTAATATCAAAGACACCATGTAACAACAAGTTCCTAGAAAATGAGAACGATATAGCTATACAGAATTTAATCTAGAAAATAATGTTATGCAGTTTGTGCCGACATGGTGTGTTTATGATTTCACTTTAACCAATTCACCCATCCACATGCATACAAACACATTAATTCTGTTCATCTGGATAATTTACCATATACCATATATGAAGCAAAGGTCTGGAATGTTTATGATCAACGTTGTGGGTGGGGATAATAGTAGTTAAATGTTCTTTTGCGATTTCAAGAAAAATAAGCACTTTAATAAGTAATATATAAGAGAACAAAAATGTGTTTCATAAAATAAAATGCTTAAGTTTTCGAAAAATGCAATAAAACGTGTAACTTGAGTTTGCCTTTTTCTTCTTATTTGTTAACTTCATTTCATATCTCCTGTGTGTGAATCTCACTCACTGACTCGAGTCGCAGTGATTGGCTGAGTTGCATCACGTGAGTTGATTTACCAAACATGCAACTGGTCTGTTAGTTCCTAAGCCAGTGCATTAAAGGTTAGAAAAGTTGCTCCGTCAAAACAAATTTGTACTGATCAATAATTGACAGGTGATAGGACCGGGTCCGTATAGGACAGCATGGGGGGCCAGTCCACTTTTTAGTGACCTCGGATATAGGCCCTGCATCTCAATCTCAAACCCATTTGTTCTTCATATTCTTTCACTGTTCTTCCAAGCAATTTGAGCCAAAATTCCATATTGAATTATATTTGTGTACACTGGAGAGGCTTACTTATGTAACCCACCCCTAGTTTTAATTAGCCATGCTAATTTCAGTTTTCACTTGGTCAGCTGGTTCACCAATTTGGCATGGACTAAAATGTCTCACCAGCAGAACTGCCATAAAATTTGTTTCAGAGCGTCCAGAGGATGAATACTAATGATTTTAGTGATCACCATGTGAACGTCAACATGTTAACATTGCCATTTTAAGCATGTTAGCATGCTGACTTTTGCATTGAGCTGAAAACCACACTGTCCATAAGTACATCCTTAGAGCAACCAGCAATCATCTTGTCATTAGCCTGCATATGTAATCTTCCACTAGTGCCACTTTACAACTCATCCTATTCACACAAACAGACGCATTTATGTGGAAGGGAAGGCCACACATGCACAAAGTCTCAGTTAAGTCACCTCTGCAGTCTGTGCCTCGTCTCAGTTTGTCTCTCTTTGTATCTCCTCCACCCCCAAGCCCTTTTGTCTGATAGGAGAATGAGGAAGAGGAGGACCTGGAAACCGTGGGAGCGCCGTGGAATGTTACTGTGAAGTCTCAATGAAAGCATTAGAAGAGCCTGTCTAGTATTTGACTCAATGGCCAAGAAAGGGCGAACAAAGGGTGAGAAGCCCGAAGCGCTCATCTCTGCCCTGCAGGCAGCCAATGAAGATCTCAGGTCCAAGCTGACTGACATTCAGATAGAACTACACCAAGAAAAATGCAAGGTATCGTACAGCATAACTTTGACGCTGATATTTAAAAGATGATTGGTCACTTTCGATGTAAACTTAGTATATTTGAACGTAAACACTGACACGAAGTCTTACATCACATTAGCTCATTAACTTTTTAAAACCAAGTCAATAAATGAAGGTCCCAAAAAACATAAAACTTCAAGTGGAATCTTAACAGCAACCTTGGACACTACCAGTTCACACAACAAGTACATCGTGTGACATAATACCATGCATGACATGCTTGTGTTTGGATGTCCTGCATGTGCTTAAGTCTGGCATATGTCCAGTTAATGCTAAAGCACTGCATGAGCTGCATGTGCTTTCATATAGGAAACTAACACACATTGCCAAATTAGTTAATGCACAACACACACATGGATATGTATGTCTCTTATATGGACATTATAGTTACACCTTTGCAATGGATTTGTTAATATATACCTTTATGCCCTTTGGATTATGCTGATCATGTTATATATTGACTCTGTACATATAGAACATGTACAGAAAAAGGATGTTTTGCATTGATGTGACATTGTGTTACAAAACTGTCCATGAGGACGAGGGGTTGGATCTGTCTCTTATACACATCTTCCCCCAGGGAAATTACACCCTTGTGATTTTTGCCTTTTTTTTTTTTACTTCTCAGGCTACATGTGCCTTGTTCAGACTTCACTGCACTTGCCGACTCATGGTCAGTGAGTGCAGGGGGCTGTCCAAATCTCAGTTTATTGAGTTCATCTAGAGGGCCTCAAGCAAACTGAGAATCCTCTTATAATGTACTAATAATGTAACATATTTATTTTTGATTTACAAGATTTTTCATGTAAATGTTTGTTGATGTAGGTTTGATATATTTTTTTTCCTGTGACTTAATTTGTCCCCTCTACATCTGAAACCAAACCTAGAAGCAAGAATAAAATTAAATCAAAGAATTCATGTTGGAAAAACAAGTGTGCTGTACTTGGAGTAAAGCAGTGTGTGTGTCAGATATAATTCCTTTTATTCCTTTTCCTTCCTTTTATAGGTGAGCAAGCTGGAGCGCGACAAGGTGCAGGAGGTGAAGCGGGTGCGAGAGCAAGAGCAGCACCGTCACACTGCCATGTTAACAGAGCAGCGGGCAAAGTGGCACGAGGAAAAACAAAAGGAGCTCCAGGCTCTCAGGGAAAACCTGACCCGGCAGCATGAGCAGGAGCTGGCACGCCACGCCAAGATCAAAGACCAGGAGAACCAGAGGCTCAAAGCCGCACTGAGCGCCATGCGTGACGGCAGCGGAGAGAAGGTGAGGTTCAGATATGGGAGTGAAGTTGGTGTTGAATCAGAGAAAAAGGTAGGGTTTGCTGCTGGGAAACAAATATACAGAAATACAGACACATTTCACCTAGAACAAAATCCCAAAGCAGCGGCTATAGATCTGATATGTCAAGCCATATATGAAGACCCTGCCTCTTCTTCAGGTGCGCACGGCACTGACCCTGGAAGCCAAGGAGGAAGCACGTCGCTTCTTTGACCAGGAGAGAGTGAAGCTTCTGCAGGAGATAGCGGAGCTGAAGTCCGCAAAGAAACAGACCGACGAGGCGTTGAGCAACATGATCCAGGCCGACAAGATGAAGGCTGGCGACCTGCGGGTGGAGCACCAGCAGCACCAGGAGCAAATCTCCAAGATCAAGTGGGACTGTGAGAGGGACATACGCAGACTGGTACTGACCACTGTACTACTTCATACTTAATGACTGACTTAAATATAATGATCAATAATATTAGTGAGATTGAGCACAACGGAGTTAAAAAAAAAAATTATCACATCAGCTACATTTCTGTTGTACGTGAGCTATGTGAATGAGTTTGTTATAGTACAAACATACTGAATAAGAGTCTTGAGGTTCACGCAGTTCTTTCAAATACTCCTGAAGTTAGAGCTCTGTTAGAGCCTAATCAGGTATGTGTGGCTATATATGTTGAAAATAGGCCTCAAGTTATAGTTGTTTTTATACTTTTCTGTCAGAAAGGAATCTGTGAAAGTCCATTAAATATCTAAAAATAATATTTTATTTGCTTATTTTGTCTGAACACCAGTAAAGAAAATCCCAAAGGTATTTAATTTATAATAATCTGCAGCTGAGAAAGGCAGCAAATTCTCACATTTGACAATATGTGGTATTTTTGCTTTATAAATGGCTTAAAGAGTCAAAACAATCACTGCTCTTGTCTTTGTATAAGGTCAATGATAAATTAGCTACAGTAGACTGGCATCGGAAATAAACAAAGCAAGAGATATCCTCTCAGCAATTTCTTAACAACACCACTGCGTCTTTCTCCTTCACCACAGGTGGACGAAATCAAATCTAAAGACCGCACCATCTTCGCGCTGGAGAAGGAACTGGAGTCAACATCAGGGTTCTTACAGAAGCTGCAGCTTCAGAAGGACGCGCTGGATGAACAGCTGTTCCTTGTCAAGGAGGCTGAGTGCGGCTTGGGAAGCCCGAAAAGAGAGATTCCAGGCAGAGCCGGAGACGGAGCAGAGCACTGTAGCAGCCCAGTAAGGAGAGAGGAAGAGTGATCCACTTATTCTTTTAAAAAATTAATGTCAACCTATTGATTTGAACTCAGAGCCTTTCCCTCTTTTCCGACCTCCTACCTCTTTTTTCCCTCTTTGCTTTTTCACTCTTAAATATCACTTTATAGCTGAAGTGCTCATATTCCAGAGCTGGTTTCAAGCTGCTGAAGAGGATAGAAGGATCTTATAACCATAACGTATTCAGCTCAAAACCTGCCTGGAGCATGAGCACGAGAGATGTGGTGCAGAGTTTAAATAGGTTGACATTAACTATTACTAATCAACGCTTCAACCATGATCAACTCATGAACTGACCCCATACAACCGAATAAACTGTATGTAAAAGAGATGACCATCTTGTGACAAGTAAAATGAGGTTTAGTTTCAATTAGATTGAATGGTTATCAGATGCTAGCACATTAACATGAAAAGTGCCTTGACTCTTAAAGATGAGGGAATTTCATGGCCCTCTCATTTGATTTATTTTTTTTTGTTGAGATTAGCTTCCTGCAACATGCTAGTTCCTAATTCTTAGTAATACTGAACTTTTAACTAGATTGATGTGGTATTTTTTGTATTAACGAATAGCATTATCTGACAAAATATTTAATTGTGATCACGCTTGTATTATACTTAATTTTAAGTTTTCTTTCCTCGTCACCTGGCTAGTAAGTGGATCAGTGAAATGACACATTTTTGTTTATTTCAGGACCTGAGGAGAAACCAGAGGCGCATTGCTGAACTCAACTCAACTATACGCAAATTGGAGGACCGCAACTCACTGCTGGTCGACGAGAGGAATGAACTGGTATGACCAAAATGATTTATTTCATCTCCTGCTGTCTCTTCCCTCTGTCAGTTACCTTCGCCTGTCTGTTTTTTCTCCCAGCTTCTGTTTCCAGGTCTTTCTTTAGCTTTTTACCTTCTTCATGTCACCCACCCTTTAATATATCCCTGTATCCCTTTCTGCCCACCAGCTGAAGCGAATTCGAGAGACGGAGAAGCAGTGCAAGCCCCTGCTGGACAAGAACAAGCTGCTCAATAAGAGGAATGATGATTTGACCCAGACCATCCAGAAGCTGGAGGATAAACTCAAGAGCCTGGCCAAGGAGAACCTTGAGATGGTCGGCACAAACTTATATTACCATTGTACATATGTTTTGTAAGCGGATGATTGACAGATGGATGATTGCTCTCTCTCTCTTTCTCTCTCTTTGTGTTGTGTGTCTGCAGAAGGACAAGATCAGCTCCCATCCTCCACTGAAGAAGCTCAAGTCTCTCAATGACCTGGACCAAGCCCATGATGACCAGGAAATAGCCTTTCTCAAGCTTCAAGTCCTGGAGCAACAAAGCATGATTGATGAACTGACAAGAGTATGTTTTTGTTTTTGTTTTTCTTAATGTGCTGAGGGTTCAGATTAGCATTTTTGTTTGAGATTACTGTTGATGTTTTCACTAATTTGCAGAGCAAACATTTGGGGTCATGGTGTTAATCACGAGCCGAAGTGGAAACTGGATTTTCCTGTATCCTCCCTCACAGTATTGTGTGAGACACCTCACATGTCCAAAAATCTGAGAGTAAAAGATATTTGGATGATTAATTGTCTTGAAATTCATAACATTACTTATTTGAATGTTATTTTAAAAATAAGTAAACGGTGATACTCTCCACTCACCTACTTGCTGCTCTTTGGACAACTTGAAGTATAAATTACCACCACTGTTGCAGCATCAACTTAACATACTTGTAACCAGGCAACTCTATGCAGCTTATTGTGCCTCCACACCAGGCATTATGTTTTTGGTTTGTCCATTCGTCCTGTTCTCTTGAACGGATCATCTCAGTAACGCCTCGAGGGAATGTCTTCAAATATGGTACAAACATTCACTTGGACTCAAGGATTAGCTGATTAGAATTTTGTGGTCATAAGTCAAAGGTCACTCTGACCTTACAAATATAATATTAACCTCACTGATCAGAAAACCCAGAACCAAATGATGACCACAAAACTACTGATGTATGAAATGACAGAAATTTTCACAGCAGCTGGAGAACAAACTCTTGTTCACTGGAAAACAATGACAATGGTGATGATGAATGATACAAGGATAATGCAGGGCAAAGGATGGTGCATCATACCACGTGTCACACTTTTCAAATAAAAGACAGCGAATTAGCAAACATTGTCTGCAACGACCGCAAGGCAGCATCTGTGCATAATGTCTTTAATCATATGACGTATTCACATTGTAATCCCATCCTCATCCTATTTAAGGATATTTTTAAACTAACTGTTATCATGATGAAGAAGAAAATGTGACTCAACTGACCACATCTAGTCCTCAGTGAACTGTTTAAAGAGTGTATTGTTTATCCATTTCTCTGTGTTTTGTTCCAGGACCGTGAAAAACTACTACGAAAGAAAAGGCATAAAAGAAGTTCAAGGCCAATAAAGGTAGAAAGAATTGAATTTGTTTGTGGCTGTTTATCTTATACTGCACATAATTCAATTAAAGGAGCTATTTGTAAGTCTTGCTAATGCTACATAGCCAATATTAGCATTAATAACTGTTTACTTACCAGTCTACAAGAAATGGTGCGAGTTCATCCAGTTTATCAAACTTCCTTTACTCACCAAGAGCTGTTTCTATTGGTGGAAATCAACGCTCTTTGTTTTGCTTCCATTTCTATCGCTTCTTTTCTTCTACTGAAGTTAACATGCTAACCAGCTAGCCCCAACCCGATTGCACTGCCTCATTACTTTCCGATACGGTGTCCCTGTCGTGTCCAGTCTGCCCTGAAGAGGTAGCATTGCTCAGAGGGCGTGTTATAAACGTAAACCTTTAAACGTAATGATGGCTGAAGACTGCCAAGACTGGTAAGGACTTGTTAATGCTAACACTGGCTATGTAGTAACAGTGAAACTTACAAATAACTCCTTTAAAAAAAACATGCTCTGGGACAGTGTATTCTTTGAAAATATACCCTTGATAAATGAGTATTCTTAAAGAGCTAAGTGCTTTCCAACGACAATTTCAAAGAGGCGTTACTGTGGTAACACAGCTCTATGTAAAAGTTAGTCTGAATGTTGATATCATTTCTTGGCCTTGTGTGTCGTTTAGCAAGTCAGTGAGTAGAAGCAAAACCTCCTGTAATGGCACAGAAAACAAAAATCTGCATTTACATCTGCTAGAGATAATGATACTGCTTGATACAACAATGCAA
Source organism: Seriola lalandi dorsalis (assembly GCF_002814215.2). NCBI lineage: Eukaryota > Metazoa > Chordata > Actinopteri > Carangiformes > Carangidae > Seriola > Seriola lalandi. The sequence continues at coordinate 2,510,095 of NW_019525445.1, read as the reverse complement.
AAGAAACAAGGGCAAGCTTATGAGGCACCCTCAGACCGAGGACACTTTGTCCTGAGGTAATGTAAACTAGCCATGATGATTGTTTGGCATTTATCACTGGAGACTATTTGATCTTTGAATTCGTCTAACTGCAGAGGCACATCGTAGTAGACACTTTCTTTGGGTATGACGAAGAGTCCATGGATTCGGAGACGTCCTCAGTGGCCTCGTTCCGGATGGACAGAACTCCTGCTACTCCCGATGAAGACCTGGATGAGGTGAGATCTTGCCTTGTTTTCGTTATGTTAACAAGAAAGTGTAGCTCACCTTCCATCTTTTGGAGTATTATAGTGACTGCATTTACATTGACATCAATCTGTGTGTGTCTGTGTGTGTCTGTGTGTGTCTGTGTGTGTCTGTGTCGAACAACAAGGGTCTAGCCAATGAGGAGTCAGAGCTGCGTTTCCGTCAGCTGACCAGGGAGTACCAGGCCTTACAACGAGCCTATGCCCTGCTGCAGGAACAGAAAGGAGGCATACTGGATGCTGAAATGGAGGCCAAGGTACATACAGGACACATTGAGAAGATCATTTTGATTTAGATGCTCCACCAATGTTCAGTTCTGTTCTAAAAAAAACTGGTTATGCCTAGGTTATCATTTATAACAACAATGTGCAAGCATAAGTTTAAGACCAGATCATCAAGCAAACAAAAACACGGTCAAATAAGCTACAATAGATGAAAATTAAATGATTAAGTAAATTGAATTTACTTACTTATGCATCTGTTTAGGATCAGTTCCTTCTAAGTACCATATTTCTTGGAATACTGAACCACTAATGTACTTAAAGATATGAGGTATTTTGATCACCATAGCTAACTTTAGCAATCCAGTGAAAGTATAATTTTTGTAATTTCCTTCTCTAAATATGTTGGCAGTAAGTTGAAGTGAGGTCATAGTTCATCGTTATATGGCTGCAATAAAGTTGTGGGTATTGAGTTACGTGGAATTTGATTATCTCTAAACTGAAACATTTAACAGCTTTGTAGTTTATTCTGTTAAACCAGAGTGGTCATCTCGGGACCCTGTTGAGTGTTGTCATGTGGTTTGTTTTAACAGGGTGATGTTTCACCTTTACTTCTCAGTAAAACACAGAGGAAGTGGATTGTTGTGTAAAATGTCTTAAAAACTAGGACAGCCTCACGTACGGTAGGTTGGGATCTAGTGCAGTGGTTCCCCGCCCTTTTTTAAAACTTTGTGATTAGTTGACGTGCCTCAAGGACCCTTCCCCTGACTGATGAAACTCTTGGCAACCCCTAGCTGCACATTTCTGACTCCGCCTGTACATGAAAAGTACATGTACGAAGCCTCATTCAAGTCAAATCCCTGCAAACTTCATTAAATGACAAGCTATTTTAAGGCGGGTTCTCGCATAGCTTTTTCTGGGTCTTACATTACAGTTAATAGAATATTTGAGGGGTTTGAGCTGTTGGGTGGATAAGACGAGAAAATCAATCTGTACGCATTTATTTTTTTTTTTTATTTTTTTTTTTTTTTCAATGGACCCCTGGTAAAACTGGCATTTTGCTCATGTCTCAGGCCCAAGAGCAGCTCCATGCAGACGTTCTCAGGTATAAAGCCAAAATCGAGGACTTGGAGAAGGAACTGAACCAGAAGGGACAGGTAGGTCACACAAGCACATAGCCTACATGGACGAAGGCACCTGCATGTATGTACGGGAGAGAGAGAGAGAGAGAGAGAGACAGAGAGAGAATTTAAAGATAACGAATCAATATATTGATAGATGTACAATGACTTTACTTTGTCAAAATCTTGGGACAGAAAAATTATGTCGTAGCTCTGATTTAAAGCATCAACTGTTTCTGTCCTCCACCAGGACTCCAAATGGGTGGAGGAGAAGCAGCTCTTCTTACGGAGGAATCAGGAGCTACTAGAGAAGGTTGGAGTCGTTTTCCAATAATCAAACACATACAGCATTGCGAAAAATGTTGGACAATGTAGATTGCACCATTTGAAAAGGAATCTGACATGCCAGAAGTTTTTTTTAAAGTTTCAAAGTGCTTTGGAATTAATCAGTTTGACGACACCTGTCACAAATGGTACATTTTATAATTAGCATTTTCCAATTGAAGAAGTTTCTTACCGTCAAATGTACTTGCAACTCCTACTATATAAGTGTGTGGACAACTGCCGCAACCCGCTCATTCATTGTGATTCTTTATGGTGTCCAGGTGGAGAAGATGGACTCAGAGTGCAGTCGGCTGCAGCAGGAGCTACAGGACTCCAAAGACCAGAACGAACTGTTAGAGTTTAGGATACTGGAGCTAGAGGTCAGTCGCAGAGAGTTTCCTACTAAGTCTGCTTTACCCTAGCATGATAAAAGTTCCTGTGTGGTGAGACCATAAGATCCTGAAAATGTCATAATGAGCCCAAAGCGACCTCAAGATTTTTGTAGCCTAATAAATGAGTCTTGTGAGGTAAACCCAGCATTCTGTCAGATCCAAAAGCGTTTTGGTTGTCAGGTTATGGATCCAGCACTGTGAGTCTAAATCATTTTATTGGTGCTGTACTGAGTTCCAAAAAAACATTTTACTATCCTGAGAGCACACACCCTAAGATAATTTTATAGGCACCAGAGCTAGTTCTAAAACCAATTTTAATCCTTCCAAAAAATCCTGTCAACGTGTTCATTGGCTGAAAATAACACTGATGATGAAAGAGAAATCTCACATTTTATTTTTGTCTGGTAAGCAGTCTAAATGTTTTTTGCTTGTTATTGTTTTTGTCTGTTTTGTAAAGAACAAGATCGTGTCTCAAATGAGTTTAGCCAAAATGTTAGTGGTACTTTGTCTTAACTGTTTTCCAGCCACAGTGATCTCATAGGCTGGTTTTTAGTCCAAACGCTGGCGCTTCTTGTACATGATTTTAAATCCACTGCAACTTCAAAATGAAGGTCAGAAGAATTACATTTTCAAAGGGTAAAGTCCAAAATCAAGGATTTTTAACAGGTGAAATATCTCATGTTGTGGAATGACTCTTTGCTTTACCATGTAAAACACTGAAGTTTTCACATGCTAGACAAAGTCGCATTTTCTTTTATGTTCAATTTGCCTGTCAAGTTAGTCACCAAGCAATAAAGACAGGCAGCCCACCAGTCCATCAGTCAGGCTGATCGGTAGCTGACAGTGGTCTTTGTGTTGTGGCAGTGCTGTAGTGCAGATACACGAACGCAGGAGAAGAGATCGCTTAAATGTGCACAGTACAGTGTTGAAATCAGCTGATGCAAACTCACAGTGATTTCAACCTTAATTTGAATTAATAGGGTTTTTTTTTCTGATGCTTCTTTGCCTGGAATTTGGGGTAGTCAGCATTTTCATGGCTGCAAAAAAGCAAAGAGCACCACCTACTGAAACTCAAACATCACTGAAACCATGAATAAAAAAAAGGAAAAAAATGGGATTCATTTAAAAAAAGAGGAGCCTGTCAGTTCGTCTGGCAGCCATATGAGCAACTCTAATGTGTCACAGAGGTTCTCTCTGTTTGGAATAAATGAGTACTACTGTTATTACAGTCCAAAGTAATAAATCTGAAAATAGTCACCCAGGTCTGAGTGTAGAGGGACTCATGATGAGGGTTAAAGTGAGTCAGTATAACGAAATGTGTCTGTCGTTGTAGGAGCGTGAGAGGAGATCCCCCCCATTCAACCACCTGAGGATGCATCCCTTTTCTGAGGGAGTCAGTGCTCTGCAGATCTACTGTATGAAGGAGGGGGTGAAGGTACGCAGTGAAAACAACTTTCATGCTCCATCATAGTAATTAATCATAAAGTAGAGATGGTTCCCGGCGCCGGGGATCCCACTGTAGCTGGTAGCAAATGGAGAGCTGGGCATACTTTTGTTTTTAGTTTAACAAGTTTAACAAGCAAATACACTTTTTGTAAATGAAACATAAATTACATTTTATTTGTTTTGTTTCCCCTCACAGGATGTGTGCATACCAGATCTCATTAAACTTCTAGATATCCTGGGAGATAATGGGGTAATTGATATAAATTTAATACATCACCCTATGATGCAAAAAAAAAAAGGGCATATTATTAATTAAGGTTTTATATATTTATATATTTTTTCCTCCCCCTTTTGTATAGAACTTAAGAAACGAGGAGCAAGTGGCCATTATCCAGGCTAGCACTGTTTTGTCACTTGCAGAAAAGGTAAGTTTCAGATAACAAATCAAAGATCACATTTTTAGTCAACACACAGAATAGTTTGTGCTGCACTGACTCGTGTTTTGCTGTTTGTTGCCCTCTAGTGGATTCAACAGATCGAGGGGACAGAGGCAGCACTGCACCAGAAGATGGTGGACCTGGAGATAGAGATGGTGAGTCACAACAATCCCCTACAGGAAAATACTTTTGATATGATTGAACCTGCCAGTATTATCTCTTATCTGTTCACATCAATTATCTATGTAGTCAAATGACAAAAATCTCACACCTCTTGTTGAACTAACATTGGTCTATTTGACTTACATTTCCTCAGATATAATATTATTCTTTTTGCAGTATGCATGCTCACAGTTCAAAGCATCTTCTCTTCAGCCAATATTAGTGTTTCTCTCACACTCCTTTGATTTCCAACAACATGCATCAAAAGAGTTCGGCATTCCTCTCATTTAGTGGCACTTTGTGAAAATCAGATGAGCTGCAGCTGGACTTTCTTACTAATACTATAGGCACAGTATATAGAAGCTTGGAAAAAAACTGCAGTGGCACAAAAAGATCGCATTCCTGACCTGTTTTACTTTTTTTTTCTGTACAGGAAATGTTCTGTAAACAGAAAGGATATCTAGAAGAAGAGCTGGACTACAGGAAACAGGCCCTGGACCAGGCCTACTTGGTATGGTTGCATGTCTGTATGTTTATACATCACATTCTGGGGCCAAAAAAACACTGTCACGCAGTCACACTTTGGGGACACAGCAACTTGTCCAACCTGGGGACCAGTATTTGGTACATAAGGCTGATCAATGACTGTATTTTATAGTTTAGTTCATAGTTTTAATTATGACAAGGTTACGATTAAGGGTTGGGGTTAGGTGTGTAATAGTTATTGTAAGGTTTCCAGCAAGGAAGATAAGTAACTGCAGCTTCCTTTCTAGTATATTACAGTAATTTTCATGTTTGTGTGTGTGTGTGTGTGTGTGTGTGTGTGTGTGTGTGTATGACATTAATGGTAATAACTGCCCCCTCTTTCTCTGAACAGCAAATCCAGGAGTTGGAAGCAACGTTATACAACGCCCTGCAGCAGGACAAGGTTCTTTCATTTCATTCAACATATTGCAGTCTTATTGTTACAAAAACAAAATTTCAGGAGCGAGGTTATTTCTAGTGAAGACAACAGTTTAGAAAATGTCAAGAAATGCGTCATCAAAAATGGTTATTAATTTGTTTCTGACATGCAGCCTTGTGATCACACAAATCCAATTATTCTGGAACAACTCATGGTATCTACATGACCCATTCACATGGTTTCTTGCAAATGATTATAATGAAAGACTTTGAAATTATGAATGCAGATTAGAAAACAGAGGCTTCTAGGAAACATAAAATTACTGAAAGGCTTCTAGAAATCTGATGAAGCATCTGCTGATATAAGAAGTGTGTAACATCACGGTCCATCACGGTACTTAATGTGTGTGACGCCTGTCTCTTCCCTCCAGGTCATAAAGTACGGCGAGCCCCTGGATGAGCTCCAGAGGGACGAGCTGCGGACGGCGGTTGAGAAGCTGAGGAGGCAGATGCTGAGGAAGAGTCGAGAGTACGACTGCCAGATCCTCCAGGAGAGGATGGAGCTGCTGCACCAGGCGCACCAGGTCCGTCTACGTCAACCGCGGCGATAAGATGAAGCTTTTCTCAACAAATTAAAAGGATTTCTAACCGAGTTCTCTCTGAATTTTTTTGCAGAGAATTCGTGACCTTGAAGACAAGACAGAAATCCAGAGGAGGCAGATTAAAGACTTGGAGGAAAAGGTAGGACAAGTGTGATGTTTTTCTGTAAATGCGACAACTAAAGACCATAGAACTCACAATGACACATTCATTAGTTGTTGATCAGTCACAATTAAAGGGATCTTTTTTCACCATAAAGCGTGTGGAATTGTTTATTAAAATTATTATTGAATTGAGTGTTTGTAGGAAATGGGAATTAGGAACACAGCACAAATGCCATGAAATTCTTGGAGAAATATGGTTTCATAATTGATACTGTTCCAGCTTCTCTTTACAGTGAATCTCTGTGTCCTTCTCTGCTGTTGCTAACATATTTCGAGTGTTTCTCTAATTCTCTCACTTTCTTTCCCCCTTCTTCATTTCCTTTCTTTCTTTCTACAGTTTTTGTTTCTATTCCTCTTCTTTTCTCTTGCCTTTATCCTTTGGCCTTGAAGTCTTTGGCGTGTCCTGTAGCACAGGTGAGTCCTGTGGGCTTTGAGTAGAAAGCTCAAACCACCACCGTCTCTCTTCTGGACCTTGGTCAAATAGTTTCCCGTTAAAGCAGAAGCTGCACAGCAAGTGTTTTTTTGGCTTTGTGCAGCTGCCAAAGTAAAAACTGGGAATTCTCAGTCTGCTCTGCCTGGATCGGCCTTGACAAATGGGCAGTATTAATAACACTTCATGATAAGGTCATCTGACCTTTTAAATAACAGCAAGGAATTTCTGCGTATTTTAAGAAACGTATTTTAATTAATCTAATTAGGAATGTAATCAGTATATCAATATATCAAAAATAGAAATACTGTAAAAACTGTAGATGCTGCACATAATACATTGATAATCAGCCAGTGAGTGCAGAGTTTAAATTGAACAAACTGTACATGACTTGTCATTAACATTAAATCTGTAGTTGTTTCAAAAAGGAAAATGCAGACTGAACACACCTGTACACTGGTGACATCTTGCGATGGTTGGCTCTTGTATTTTTTGCTCACAGTGTGACCACTAGGTGGCTCAGTGCCTCCCAGCAGCAAAAACGGATTTGACCCTGGTCTGCTCACTCTCCCGCCTACACATTTACTTGTTTCACCTTGCCTTGACTCAGAAATATCCAACTCCCATTACCTCTTTCCCTTTTCTACACCTTATGCATTTCTGTTAATCTCCATGTGTTTTTTCCCATACTACATGAACATATCTTTTTTTTTTTATCTTATTGAAAACAGAACACATGGCAAACAGTGGCGCCAACATCACCACCTCTTCTGTTTTGTGTATTTGTCTTTTGTCACCTCTTAAGTTTTAACCCATGTTTCTTTTAACCCATGTGTGTTTTTTTTTAAGTTACGCCAACAGTTTTCCAGGTTTGTAAAGGGTCTTACAGGAGAATTCAGTCCGTGACTTTTTAACAACCTGAGTCACAGCTATTACCTTTAATGCTGCATTTTCAGCCACTTGGGGAGGGGGGGAGGAGGGGGCAATGCAACTAGCTGTAAAAACAACACTGACACATTATCACCAAATAAAGTTGTTGTGGGTTAGCAAAAAATAACATATTTACACATCTACATCCAGCAGATGTAGTGCTGTGCTGGGCAGGTAGCATACAGCTAGGTGCCTCCGTCAGCTGGAAATGTGAACCAAAACAATGAAGCTGCGGGCGGTAAAACCAAAACAGTTAGCTGAAAGATGCTAAAATGCTCACTATGAGGGGAAGTTCAGAGTCCATCTCTTTGGGACATTAAAAAGAATATCAAAGAACTGCCACAAATTTATTAAATAGCCATACTTGGAATAGTTTTAGCCTGGAAAGTATGGAAACAGTATGGATTACTCATATAGTGTGCTGTACCAGATTGCTTACATTACTTTCAGTTATTTTAAAGAGTATGATACAATTAACATAGATTGCTCAAGATTATAAGATCTGCAGGTTATGTTAAATTTGCTTTGATACACAGTTCGTTTGACCGTTTTAATCCTCTATGACTCCTCTCTCTCCGTCTCCCTCCCTGTCTGTCTCTCAGGTGGTGTGTCAGCTTGGAGATCTTGTTTGTGACTACAGTGTTATTTATTTTCCGGACAAGCGTGGAACAGTGTGTGTAGCAGTGACTGCTGTCAGTGTAAGGTGGATGTGTCGTGGATGTTCACACTTCAGATTTTATTCTTTCTTTCTTTTTTTTTTTTTTAAATTGGGATGGGGTTCTCAGGATGCTGCCCAGGATGATTTTTTTTTTTTTTTTGTTGGACATTAAACATCTCTCCAAACAAGAGTGCAACACACAGTTAGAAAGACTTGCAATAGATGCAGACACACACGCACGCACACACATACATACGGTTTACCGACACGCATGCATATACAGAAGCATGCAGATGCAATCACCCAATTACACACACACACACACACACAGACAAACACATACACACATGCTTTGACAAATCCAAACCAAAGCCTGGGAAATGTTCTCTCTGCCATGCAGGGTAATAATATGTCATATACCACCATTTAGCCACAGTGGGAATATAAACAGACAGAAAAACTCATAGACAACGAGGCAAACAAACCACCAGACCACAGCTTCTCTTCTTTTTCTCTTCATTCCTTTACTTTCCAAACCTGAAAGGACGTTCCACACGAATGCGACCTCTCGGTGAATAGAAGCGAGCCAACTCAGGGGCCCTTGAGTGCAGAGGCCGTTTTTGAACAGTGCTGGTCTCAGGTCAGATTATATTAAGGAACACTCGGGACGTGGTGTCTCATCGGTTGGCCTGCCCGCACTGTTCCCAGGATGGTGCTTACACAGACTGCCTGGACTCTCCAGAGTTTATACCTGGAAAAAGACAGACCTACACTGCAGAGACTGGTGTGTACAGACACTAAAAGGGGGGGATACAGGACACTCAGGTTGACACGTCCTCTCCGGACACACATAACACTCTCTCTCGAGTGAAGAGAGATCAAAAGAGAAAGGAAAGATTATGGGGGGGGGGGGGGGGGGGTGCACACTCTCTGATCCAGCTCCACTCAGCCTGGATCGCCACAGAAAAACCTACGGATTGTCAAACCGCATCTTAATTTTTTCTCAAAAGCCAGCAGACTGTAAGAGCTTTACTCTCTGGTTATCTTCTGGTTTTTTTTTTCCCTCCTTTCTTTTTTACAGCTCCCACAACTCAGATACTGTGTCCCAAGATTTCCACCGAGAAAAAAATCCCTATTCTGTACTGTAATATATACATTTGTTGATATGTACATGAGTCTGAATTATTTCATGTAGTCTCTCCCCTTTTATTTCTGTGAATAGTTTCACTTTTCTTTTACTCTCTGAAGCAGCTTGAACAGTTGATGTACTTGGCAGTTTATAAATGACTTAAAAAGAGTGTAAATTGCTCTGTTTTATTGTGGTGACGGCTGCAAAGATTCATTTTACTTCCTTGAAAATAATAACTGAAAAATCGTTGGAATATGAATGTGGAATAATGGAATATTTGCCTCCCCCATTCCTTTTCCCCATCCCTCTATCATACAGTCCACTGGATTCATTACTCTATGTGTTGCTCTGGTTGACCAGCAGGGGGTGCTGGTTTCACCTGAGCACCTTTCAATTCGCCCTTTAAAGTTACTTGATCTTTAAATCAACTTGTAAATATTTTCAGATACCCTGCAAAATATCTTTATCCCCTCTGGTTGGAGGATTAGTCAGTTTAAGTTCAAGTCATCAGTACTTCCTGGTCTACAAAAGAACTGAATTCATCCGTTGAATTTCATATGACTGAAAGTAAAGAAAGAAAAAAACAAACCTTATAACATCACCCATATTTCTGTCTCAAGAATGTTGCAGGTTCTGTCACTCCCCCTCTTTTTTACTAACCAAAATGTCTTTGATACTAACAGTTATCTTTTACTAAACACTACTGGCCATTTACAAAAGGCATCCACCTCCCCAAAATGAAACGGGAGAAAGTGAATGCAACACTACCCCTGCTCCACTTCTCTCATGTCGAGCTAACTCTGCCCACTCCCTGCAATATTTACAAGCTGACTGCGCTTGTTCCCCTATGTACCCGAGCTAGTGTATCTGCAATCATTACCGTCCCTCCGGCTCCATTCACACATCTAGAGTAGCCTCTCTCTGGCATCTCGTTACATAGCTGACAGTAACTACCACCCACTCCACTCACTTTAACTCACCAAGGGGAATGACTGAGACTATTTTTGTGCAAACTCAGCTAACAAAGCAGTTGCCTTAAATGCACTTTCCCCTTTCCCCCCCCCCCGCTTGTATGTTCCTTTTTAACGATTGTTTTTTCAGGCTGTTGTTATTACCATGTAATGTAATGTATATATTGTTTCTGTTTTTATTTTACAGAGGAATTTTTTTTCTTCTTTTTTTTTTAATCTTTACCGTCTGTCTTCCAGTGAGAATTTAACCCCTCCTCCTACTTTCGTCTAGATTATTAAATAAACAGATAAAAGGAGCAAAGCTGTAAAAAAAAAAAAAAAAGACATTATGGCCTTTGACCTTGAAGGTTAAATTGTTTTCTTTTCACATCTTTATCACAGGTATGCTTGGTACCGGTTTTTGTGTTGAAGGTGAGCATTTTTAACCCTCCTTATATTTTTGCTTTCTTACATTTCTGCACCGTTCTGCTTTCTACATCCTGACTCCAAAAAATAAATTCACATACTTGAGTCTTAAATAATTATATCAGGTAAAAGACGTTTTAGATATTTATCTCATTTCTTTATTTATCCTATGTACAGTTTACCTTTTAAGTAATCATATTTGAAAATGCTCGGCTCAGTGTTTTGTGGGGGAAAGGGAAGACACTCATTTTAACATTTGGTTTGAAATGATTAAGATAAGATTATTATCTGTGTCCTGTTTTTTAAAAAGCATCTCAGTGTGTTACTTTTTTTTTTTTTTGCTGTCAACTGTGGCCTCACAACAAATTCCATTTAGTAGCTGCTCTGGCGCTTTCGATCATGTCTCACAGTCTTCCTCAGAAGATGGTCTGTTTTTATTGGAGTTATTAGATGTTAAAATTTTATTATTTTTCTTTTCATCCATGTTGGCTGAAATGTTGAAACTGAAAGTGTATTCTTGATTTGGAAACAGCAGCTGATAAAACAAATGAAAAAAATTTCAATTTAAACTTTTACCACTCCACGATAACAGGGCAGCTTCACCTGCTGAAGATCTTGTGATACATTCGAAAGCTCCAGAACAGCTACTAAACAGTACTTGTGATGAGACTGTTAGGTCAACAACTAATGACCTTTTAACCTATTGATTTTTATTATAATCTCTTATGTCTGGGGTAACCATGTTAAACGGGATATAGTTTAACAATATGCACTATTTTATTGTTTGTGTTGCACAGCTTTATTTATTGACTCGTGTCAGTGTCTGTCAGCAGCTGTCATCAGTTGTGCTGGTTAGTGGAGTTCTGCTTTGTTCAGGTCAGGAAGAGGGGAAATGGGCTTTGAGCTGCGGCTGGTATTGGTTATTCTTCCATCTGATGTGCTCTGCACATGTTTCATTCATAATCACTGGACAGAAACACCCGAGGTACTGTAGCCACTGTACGTCCTTTGCCGGTCAAATCCGATAGTATTCTTCAGTGCAAATCATTTTCTGTGTGATATCTCAGAGCTTTCCAATTGATTTTGCAGCTCAATCATACAAACGCTCAGTGTTAGGACACAGTTTGTGTGGTACATTATGAGAATCATAAAATCTTCCTTACTACACTGAAGCGGTGAACGCTCCAGTTGTCTCACAAGCTTGTTAAACAGTAGGCTTTTCCGCATTAGGATTTTTTTTTTTTTAAAGCTACACAGGACACAGAGCAGAGTCAGTCCAGGATAACAGTCTGTCTTTTCACTTTGGTCATGACTGTCCTTGCCAAGCCAGACAAGAACAGAGGTCGAGCCAGATTTTGTGCAGTAGATCCGTCCTGCTAAAGGATGTCTGTCATAAAAGCACTTCTATCTGTCCTCCTTTCACCATCCACACAGAGGTCACTGTCAGAGGTTACAGTGTGCACTGACTGAATCAATGCCTTCCAACACTAATTTAAATGGCAGAATAAAGTTTTAAATAAAAAAAAAAAAAAGACCTAATGAAATGTGTTAGTATAGCATTTTTCCTGCAATCTACATTAAATTCTGCATATTTCTCTGTTTCTGAACACATAATCCTTTACGGCATATTTGTTGTGTGCTAATGGAAACAGCTTCCTCTGCAGAAAATCAACTGTAGGTGCGTTTCCAGCACAGACCTTCAGCTGAAACCTACTTGACAGAGCTGGGAGAAGGGGTGGATGGTTTGAGTGTCATATTTTAATCATGAGTCATTCTGGATAACATGTAAACCTCTGTGCCACTGTGTGTTAGGGAGCCTGCCTAGCTGTAAGAGATCCTCAGAGTAACGTACACAGCACATCCTTGGAGGCTCTTTAACCTTATTTCAGCAGCAGCTGGTCAGCAGCCAAACCATCCCAGGCGGAAGCAGCTGCCCAGTCTGTTCTGTTCAGCTCTATAGCAACATTGACTTCATCACTCAACACTCCTATTAAACATGTGAGACTGGCAACACACTTGTTTGCTTTCATCAAATATTTCAACAACAGTTACAGTAAACTGCCAACTCGCAATGTACAAATATCTTAAAGTCAGTTAAAGGAGCGAAATGATTCTGCTGATAGAAGTGAAATTAGTAGGAAAGCATTTCAGCCATTATGAGGTACGTTGCAAAGCAGCTGAGATGAGGTTTCTCCTTCCTCCTCTTCTGCTTTGACTTCAGATCTTTCTCCCCTTTTTTTTTTTTTTTTTTTTGACTACATCGGAAGGGAAAAGTTTATACTGTGTTTCTGAAAATATACAGCATGAAATTAGTTTCATTACAGAGGCCAGAAAAAAAAAACGCACCAATGAAGATGAGCCAACCAGAGGAGCCAAACTAAATATACTGTAGGTGTGAGGGCGGACTGGTGGAACCGGTAAACTCAAGCACAGGTGTGCTCTCAGACTAAACATATTAATGGCTGCTATGCTTAAAAAAAAAAAAAAATCCTACTGTGCTGTCAGAAAAAACACATTCTTTTAACAGAACACACACACACTGAAAAAAACACAGGTGGTGATCCAGGGTTCGGACATTATTAAGACCATCTAAGGACAGTAATTATTTTTTTGACCACTCAGTTTATTCAGTGTGTTGAATAAAGGTGAGCCAATGCAGAACTCACTTGTGCTTGTCAGACCTTGTGCATTATGGTTTCCTCTTTGAATTAACTCCTATTGACTTGCCTGTGGAACAGTGGCCCACTTACCCACTTCTTTAAAGGTTTGCTTGCCGTGAGGCCTTTTGTGCCAAATCCATGAAGACCACTAGGCTTGAATTTGCCAAACTCTCCTTCTAATCCGCCGTCATCCCGTCATGCCTGAATGAACATGAACTCAAGCCAGTGGCAAAAAGGAAAGCTATTGTCTTTGCTAGCTGGCCTACCTTACATCCATTTTTAATATGATGATGGAGGGAGAGTCTGGTGCTTCATTCCAGCATTGCTGCTGTCACTGCTTTAAAAGCCTCGTTAAGTCAGAGCAATATCCTGTTAGTGATCTTCCTGACCAAGTGCCAAACAGCTCCGTGTCACAGGGTCTATATTTCATTCAAAAGGTGCAATGCCAAAATCTGTGGTCATTATTTGCTGGAAAATACCAGACAACCCATCATGTACTTTCTTTATAATCACCTACTCACTTTGCTTCCACAGTGACGCTGCAAATTCTCTTGCGCCCAAATGCAATAAACAACTCACTGACTGTTTTGTTATTATGGTTTGTAGCTATCATGACATCACCGACTTTGAAAGCCAGACAGTGAGAGCTGATGGCTCCACTGCCTCCCAGTCAGTCTGCTCTGTCCCGACCACAGTAAAACAGGGTACAGTGCAGCACAAACACACTCCGCAGGAGCCTCTGAGCGCTGTCCTTGTTCTTTCACATAACATTTAATTCGTCAAGTCATCCGAGCTGCTTGGTGTCAGTGTGTGGCCAGCCAAAACACAAAGCTGTTGGGGGAGGAAAACCTAAAGAATGCTGTCACTTTTGTTTTTTGTCCTCCTCTTCCTCTCAGCATTATTTACCGTCTAAAACACAAGTAACACACTAGAGGGCAGGAGAACAGACACCCCCAGAAAACACTGAGACTCACTAAGTTACCATAGAATTACAGAGGCGGGAACTTTCAGTGGACTCCTGGCATCTTCACAAGCCTTGATGCTTTAATCACATTCATGTGAGTGGAAATTTCTGCTGGCCTGACAAGTTGCTTCACTAGATGCCAACGGAGCCACAGGAACTGCGACAGTGGTATTCAGCAAGGAATGTGTGGAAATAAGAGCAACTTATCATATTTTACCCAGCTTCAGTCCCATGACAAAAAAAAATCTCCACAAAGCCGTCTTTTCAGAATTTAGTGCGTGATGGTTTCTTTTTCTTTTCCTTCCCATGCTTTTTCTCTGATCTGCAGATATTGCAAGGGTCAGCTGCTATGAAATAAGATAACAACAAAAGAACATGTATGGAAGACTCTTCCTTCTCATTTTGAGTTTTGTAATCTGCGTGATCCTGTATTTAATGTCTAGCAGTCATTTCCTTCATTCTAGCATATATTAGCAAAAGGATAAGAGATGTTCAAATAGATGTTCTCCTCTTGCTTAGAAACATACTCACTTTTCATCATCAGGGTCACGGATTTAAAAAGTTTAAGTTTGGTTGCCATGCATGAGTTTGTGTTTGTTTTTTTCTTTGGTTTGACAGGGGTTCAACAGGAAAAAAAAGAAAAAACACTGGATGCTGGCGTGACTGCAGTGGCTCCCTGCCTGAAAAACATTGATGACAACCTGTTAGATGAGACTTGAGGACAGGCCCTGTTTGACTTCACTGCAGCCGACAGTGTGACTGACCTTGAGACTCTTTCTCATCTCTGTGGACTGTGTGCTCTCTTTCTCTTTCTCTCTCTCTCTCTCTCACACACACACACACACACACACACACACTTTGCACTTCAATGGGATCTCTGAAGGCAGCCACATGTTATTTCTAATCCACCTATGAGCTGAACCAAAGCCATGCTGTGTACTGTTCAAGACTGTATGCTGTTCAGGACTGAGCTGCCATTATTTTATTTTTTTCCACTTTTTTATTTATCAAAAACAACAATTCTGTTTTTGATAAGTGGAATTTTGGCAGATAAGAAGGCAGTGAATTATAATTTTAATGGGATTCCTTCTCATGAAGGCTCATTAGTCTTAGGAAGATAAGGTACATTGGCTGCGGTTCAGTGTAGTTCAAGGCAGATGTAAGTTTTTCAGACTTTAACTGGTTTGTACAGGCTTGTTTTCAGACTTGTGAAACATGCTGATATATGGGCCCGTTACATAATTGCCCTCCTGTTGACTGAGTGACGGCGTTGACTCCTGCTTACCCCCTTTTGTAGCTCCCTTGACTCAGCAGTCTCTCAGTTTGAGACCCTCTAGCCTGAAAGCTGCTTGTCTCCCGCGGTGCTGACACGATCCTGTCTCATTTGTGCTGGCGTAGAGTAATCACCCCAGGGTGTTGCTGCAGAAGGCTCACACACACACACACACACACACACACACACACACACACACACACACACACACATACACATACAGACACGAAGAAGCACCAGCTTTTATCCTACTTTGAGGTGAAGTGTTTTCGCCAAGCCAGAGGGGGGTGGTGGGTGGGGGTGGTGAGCGTGGTGGGTGCGCGTGTCGCGTCTTAAGTGGTGCTGAAAAGGACAGCTCCTTTCACACTCACGCACCTGTGTCCACTTAGTTAATCTCACTGGCTGATTTAAAAAACTAACTCAAAACAAAAAGACCCAAGACCACAATCCAATCAATGAAACTTATTTATAAAAAGAAATATCTGACATAAAACCATAAGCTTTCTTTGCATCTGGCGCCACCGCCACTACAGTGCCACCTCTGGCTTTAACTCAACTCCTGCCTGCCTGTCTGCCCTGGCTTCCTCGCAGCACGACACACACACACACACACACACACATACACACACGCACACTCACACTAGCAGGCACACACCACTTGAGCACTAGTTTCACCGTCTTTCTCGGTCACTTTGTGCAGGGCTCCACCATGGCAGAGCGCAGGGGAAACTGGGACATGGCAGAGGACGACCTGCCGGTTTATCTCGCCCGACCCGGCACGGCCGACCAGGTCCCCCGGCAGAAATACGGCGGCTTGTTTTGCAGCGTCGAGGGCGCGTTTGAGAGTAAAACCATAGACTTTGATGCCCTGAGCGTCGGCCAGAGGGGCTCCCGCACCCCGAGGACCGCGAAGCGAGAGACCGGTCGGGAGGCGAGGAGCCCGGCGAGTGACAGCAGGAGCTCCTCTGGTGTTGGAAGTCCCGCTGCAAGCAGGCAACGAGGGAAAGACTCAGCTCAGGTTGAGATAAGAACCAGCGGTGCTAAAGAAGTGTTGCAGAACCTGGGAGATGAGGAGGTAAGGGGACTTTTTTTAACTTTTGCGTGACTGGCTGCAGCATGTGTAAATGACAGGGCTGGTTTCCTCACTGTGTGTCACTGTTGTGCCTGTTAGTTTTACTTTCTCCTTCCTGGTTCCTTATTTATTTAATAAGTGATGTTTTATGATGGTTAATTGCAGAGCAGATATGAAATATAAGATATAAGAAAAGAAATAAGATTTGTGAGCTAAAAATGGAAACGACCTCAGTAGCCTATAGGCTCACAGCCTTCTAGTTATACAAACACAATTAACTTACTAATGAACTCCCACTGACACTGACGCTGTCAGGCTGTGGGCCACACCTTAATAAAGTCTGTACTTCATCTTGGCTTTGGATGTTTCATTCTGCCACATCACTAAATGGCCTAACTGATTATGATGATAAAGCTTCCTGAAAAAACTGTAGAGATGATTTAACAGCATTGCAGAACAGATACAGTATCTTAATCATGGGGCTTCGAATAGTATGAAACAAATAGTTAACAGCCATGAGTGGAGTAAGGAGTAAATTCAATTTCTCAGTGAATTTAAAAAATACACACAGTCTGCCAAAATGGCTGGGAAACGAGTCTTACCACCCACAGCCAACATTCAACAACGTTTGTTTGGCTACTATTATTCTTAAACCCTTGAAGAATACTGCAGGGGAACTCAGCCAATGTATTAAGACAATGTAATGAAGAAAAAAAACAAAAAAACTCAAGTAACCAAGGCCACAGACTGGAAAGCCTCAAGGCTGGACCAATGAAAATTTCTGTCATCGCTACAACCCTGGGCCTCTGCAGACATTACTTCTGTTTAAGTGAAACCACAGAGCTGGCGACCATGATGCTAAATATTTGGCTGCAGAGAAAGTGCAACAAGTGTTGTGCCCACACATTCAGCAACATATTGACCTGCTATTTTTGTGACAACTGTAGGTCCATTAAAACAACAAGCTCAAATGCAAGCCGGTGACATAGTGTAGCCCTAGTAGAGAGGAGTGAAGTCACAAGTAGTTGGACAACTAAATTCAGTTTTATATTTTGTTGTTTCATACCACACAGGTTAGAAGTGTAACACACACCAACTGTAATTGAGAAATATCTTTCTTACTTTAAAACCTGCAGTACGTACGGTTTGGAAAAAAAAAACATCTATAGCATGTGCATCTCAGTGGCATAAAAGAATCAGAACAGCTAATAATCACATAGTGCCTCCTTCTGCATGAGCAATCTAGGGGGTTTTCAGGTGGTTGCTAAAAATGTTCATGGTGAGTGTTGGTATAGGTGATTTTGTTCAATTGCTATCATGTAAGAGCTGATTATATATGGCTGAGAAGGGGTCATACAGGTAGATCTAGTGGTGCATGTGGTGGTAGCAGAATTAGCCTTTCTATCATTAGCAACAGAAAGTCCCATCAAGTTCAGTGTGGTTCAGTACAGTGTGCTGTCTCATTAATTACTGAAAAAATTGTCATACTTGCCATTTTACTTGCCTGACATTTTTCTTCCAAAGAGGTAAAAAAAATACTTCATATATCACACAAAAAAAATGTTTACGCTTGACTTAGGTGGAAAAGTTCAGATCAGTGTGACAATAGAAACAGACTTACTGAATAAATCATGATCTACATGAAGCATGTGACTGAGGTGTCCACTAGGTCTGAACAATTCATCTAAATGTTATCAAAATTGCAATATGGCCAAGTGCAATATCCAAATCAAAGGAGCTGCTTTTTTTCTTTCTTTTTTTTCTTTTTCTTCTTTTGATAAAGGTATAATGTGTCACAACATACCATAAATGAAGCATCATAGTGTTACAGCAATACAAATCATATTCTCCACACGTAAGGGAACAGGCTTGTTTGTTACCAGCCCCAACAAAAATCATATCATTATCATTTTTTTATTTTATTTTTTGCAGTAACAATGAAATGCAAAAATGGCCATTCCAACTGAAAGCGTGACTCATATCGCAACCTTAATATATGTCAAAATAATCCTTTTTTTTCATTTATTTATTTTTTATTGTCCACTGAAGAGATGAAAAATGGCAGCAGATGAAAACATCAGATCTGTGTGGAGCGAAACATAAATGTCATTTTTCCATTATGTTTTTTAACTTTGTTTTCCACCGTGGCTGGTTCTCTTTTCATTACATCATTGCATTCTTCTTCTGCAACAGTTTAATGGAGAATTAGGGCCACTCACTCCTTTTATTCGTATAACAGTAGTGGATGGAAACACACAGTCATTTGCCATCACAGTGTGACAGTGAGCCAGCATGCGCGATACCAGGATCCTGAAACTGAAGCAGCTAAATGGAATTAAACCATCATTCATTTTATTATTTAGACCTGTGCTTTCCTTACGTCAAACTGTCTTCAGTGAAAAAAGGCCTGTTGTTGCTAGAAATCATAGACTGTCGGCAGTAGAAGAAGGCCTGTTGTTGCTAGAAATCATAGGTGTCCTCAGTGATCAGAATGTTTTGATGATGTCATGTGTGTGGCACCACGGTGAGACATTCAAGGAGAGGCTGGGCTTTAATGTTTCAGCACCATGGAGAGAGAGGCACAGAGAGAGGCAGGGTTTGAAATGTTCAGCACCAGAGCAAAGTGAAGCCGACTGTCACAATGACAAACACAAAAAACCAAATGATCCGTTCTCAAGTCTTTCTTTTTCATTTTTGCTGCAGAAGATGTGTTTTCCAAAAAGAGAAATCAAAAGTAATGATTTAAGGCAATAAAGTTCAAATGTGAGGGAGCAGGGAAGAGTTAAAACATTATCAAATTATCCAATGTCATAGATTAGAGTCAAATAGAATCAAGTAAAATTTAATATGCTTAAATGCATAAAGTTATTATCAGCCTGACGGTCAGCTCTGGTCTGAGATCACCGGCAGCATTGATTGCGTTTGCTGTAATTGTGCCGCTAAATGGTGTGTATTGCTTTAGAGGATACCAATGAAAAAGCAGTATCATACATTTTCCCACCAAGAGCTCTTGGAATTTTTAGAATCTTAATTGGAAAATTTCTAGATAATCACTTAAAGTAAATTCATTTGAATGTCTAGATGCTCTGTCATGTATTGTGTTGCCCTTTGATGCCAGTCCCACTTACCGTTCCCACAACTGAAATACTGCTCGATCTGAGTCTAAGGGCACAGTGAAGGTAAAACAAAACAGTCTGCTGTCGTGGCAGATCTCTTATCTCCCTCTGTTGGATTCACTGGAGACTTGGGAATACTGATAAATTATCTATGGTAGAAATGAGAAAAGTTTTCTTGAAAATACTTTTTTACCTTACTTTTCTCACTGTTGTGGTTGAACGGTTTGTCCTTATCATTTATGCATCAGTGATTTTTGTGCTGTCATTGATTCTCTGCCAGACAGCAGACTCTTTGGCACGCACACCCTCACCAACCTATCTCCATCTATCTGCATTTGAATCCTCACAATACATTTTGATTTGTCTCTTCTGAATTCTAAATATAAACTGTATCCTGCCTTTTACAGCCTTTACTGTCACAGTCCATTATGGTATAAAAATTAAGTTTTTCCCCTAAGCATGAAGGTAGACATCTTCAGTGTGGCTGGCAGCCAATTTCCTCCTTGTGGCCTGATGCTGAACTGCAATATTGCACCTCCTGAGGTAACCAGATGATTCAGCAGAATTCAACAGACAAGAGTTAGGCTGTGTGTGTGTGTTTTGTTTTTGTTTTTTTTGCTTGGTGTAGAAACTGTGTGAGGACATCAGACTGACAGCAGAGATAGGGCATGCTTACTCTTCTGATATTATTTAGTACACTCTGGAAGCCAGTCAGGCTCAACATGCAAACTAATGATAAGTGGAAAAGCCAGTGTCTCTTTTCCCAGTTTCAATGCCATTTCATCTCATTCAGAATGTCATTATAAAGCTGCAGTCTGTTGGTTGTCAGGGGTTAATGCATGGTTATCTTATGGCTATAGCAAAGTAATTGTCTATATTGAATAAGCTTTGGTGGATGTAGTAATGGTAAACAATAATGATCATATTTGTATATGTTACTGGTCTCTTCCTGTCTGGTGAGCTAATTAGGGTAATCAGCTGCTGTAATGAAGTGAATAATGGGGAGTGGCCAGCCAGATGCCTGGTTGGCCTGTTTTAGGGATGAACCCCCCAACCCTTCCACCCCCGCTTCCCTTCTCCTCTTTGTTGTTCTGCAGGGTGGAAGTCAGACTGGGAGAGGCACTTTACACACTTACATCCACACTGAC
Source organism: Seriola lalandi dorsalis (assembly GCF_002814215.2). NCBI lineage: Eukaryota > Metazoa > Chordata > Actinopteri > Carangiformes > Carangidae > Seriola > Seriola lalandi. Next base: position 2,489,284 of record NW_019525445.1, on the reverse strand, counting down.
ACACACATACAGTACAGGCGCACCTATGCGCTGATATGTTTAAGCTTGTCCATATGCACGGGTGTAAGGTGCAATGTAAATTATGACAGTATCCCACAGGTCAATTATTAAAGGTGCAGTAGGTAAAACATTCAACTATAATCGTGATTCAGAGACAGTTCAGAAAGACTGTGTTACATACTGGAGTGTCAGGATTATAAAAAAAAAAAAAAAAAAAGGGTGTGTAACTCAGTACAACAAAGGGAGTTGTCGAGTTGCATTATGGGAAATGTAGGATCGAGTGTTTTTGGAGCTTGACCTCTGCTGCTTTGATGTTGACCATCTTTTTTTTTTTTTTTTAAATCCCTCAACTTTATGGAAATGTATCACAAAATTGCTGAAGTTCCCTTTTAATCCCACTAAGATTTGCCCCATTAACCAAACGTGATCCTTGTGATGGTGTGTATGTTGTTGTTCTCACCCAGAGGAAGTCATAAACTAAATCTCATAAGCATCGAATTCACTGTCACCGGTGTCCTTCCTAAATTCATCCTGTATCCTTTGGCATTAAGTGATGACACATTAGCGAGAGCACGAAACATGATCATGCTGATGGGTATAGGTTAATGGTGTCTCTTAATATGATTGCTGGTGAAAGTTTATCAGTTCTCTTTTCCATTTGAGGCCACCAAGGTAGCAAGCCCGCTGGTACGGCTTCGATGACCCGACAGAGTCTCTTCTGCATCCTTGATCTGTCCGCCCCCCTGCCTGTCTGTCAGTGTCAGCTGGTTAATGTGGTCTGCAGAGGTAGCAGGCCTGCAAACTTCAAGTGCGTTGTTGATGCATTCTCCAAGGCCCTGGGAATGCTGAGGTAATGCCTTACTCCCTAACTGCCATGAAAGGACATGTCAGTATGCAGGAGCTGTGTCCTTTTAACAACCAAATCTATTTCAAAAACATTTATCTCCTAACCCAGTATAAAAAAATTGTGCTTGTGGAGAGATGTTCATGGTGAGATGCTACACTAGATGAGATATTTTGAAAATAAATGTAGTAAACTGGCCAACGTGTTACACAAGCATGCAGTTCAAGCATCAACACTTGTAGATTTTTGCTATGAGACACACAACATGAACTAATTATGAAATGATTCCCTATTTTAATCCTCTTTAAATGACTCATCCCTCAATTATGAGCATATATGACAGTTAAAACCTTTATTAGTAGTAGTGTTGTTAGTTGTCCTGTAAGTAACATGGAGCAATTTATTGAGATTTTTTGTTTCGTTTTGTTTGTTTTGACATCTAAATACAAAGAAAGTGTTTTCCTCCAAAATTAAAAAAAAAATCTTTTTTTTAATCATCTTTATAAGACCACCTTGTATAGGCCTAAATAGATCAGCCTATCTGCATCTTATATGTTGAGATGATCGGCGTATGACATTAACCACATAGATGATGATTTTTTTTTCATTGCGGCCCATAATTTCTTTGAATTGTTAAATGAAGCATACACATAATTATACAAATAAAGCCTTTAAACATTTAACTTCAAATCTTCTGTGCTGTTAATCTACGTTTTTCTTCTTGGAAGCTATGAAGAGTATCTACTGAATGTGACTATGATTTTTTTCAGTTTATAATTTATACACATGCACATGTCAGTCACGTGCACGCCGGTATGAGTGCATTAGTGCTGAGGAGGGGAGTGCTGGTGGAGTGGAGGGTGAGTGTGTGTGTGTGTGTGTGTGTGTCGTGGGGAGTAGACATGTGGGGTGTGTAATGTGGTGGACAGGCTCTGTGACAGCTGCTCCACCATTTTGCCCCTCCTCTGTGTTCACAAAAACAAAACCACACAATCTTGTAGGTAATAACTGGTAAAGATTTACACTCTAACCTACTCAAATATAATATAATATTTCTATTTAAACAGAAAATGTGACCTGGAATTTATTCATATAATTGGATTTGTTTGTACTCTCCCTGGATTAGAGAGTCTTGCTTTTGCTGCTTCCTTTTGCCTATACAGTACAGTGCAATTTATTCTAATCTAATGGCTAACAGTTCATCTCTTGAGTGACTTTGGCAAGAGATACACAGAGAGAACATGGGTGTGAATTTGTAAACCAGCTAATTCAGGTCAACTTGATGTTTATGAGAGAAGAATGACCTCCGGTTAATAATCACTAATATAATTTGATATGTGCTGTATATGTGCGAGGAAGAATGTGCGACAGCTCAGTCATGCAGACAACTGGATGGTGGCTGCAGACTGATCACCAGCTGCTCCACTGCGCCCTCCAGTGGAAAGATTGTCACACCGCCTCTTTCCAATTGAGCCTATTGAGGGAGGGGCCGGGTGACTGGACCAGAGACGCTCCTATAGCACTCTGCGAGGCACTTTACATCGCACAGACAGAGGGGCGACCATTCCCTGAAGCTCCCATCCAGGCGAGGGCCGCTGCAGCATCCGTAAAGAGGGAATACCGTTTTTTAAAGCTTGATTTTGAAGGTGGAACCGAACGAAAAATGTCTTATCAAGGAAAAAAGAACATCCCAAAGATCACAGTGAGTAAAGGAGTTATTTATGCCTCATTGGCTATAGGAACTTTGATGCCTGCTGTTGCAAATCTCCGGGATTGCAATTTTTCAATCACCGCGTCGATGTATCTTAAACATACTGTCGTCTATATCGCTGCCCCCAGCACGACTCCGGGCTTGTTATTTGTCTTTTCTATTGTCAGACTTGACCGCAGGAAGCCGATGAAAAAAAAAAAATGCGCACGACGAAATGGCATGAGTGGCCGCCACAGTGACAGTGAGGCAGGGAGATAAAGGCGTTTTCTTAAAGGTGTCCTGCATCTTCTTTGTTGAGGGTATCCATGCGTGTGTCGAGCCGGCTCGCCCTTAAAAAATCACTGTAATGCTTCTGCAGGGACTGTCTGCTGTCTGCAGCGCAGAGCTGCGAGTTTATAGTGACCCGATCATTTTGATCATTTTCAAATGTGCCTTGGCAGCATATCATTATTACATTGCATTAATGTGCTTTATAGCATATTCACAACCCCTATATGTATCTTACTTTTTTCCATTTCAGTGAAGCGATGAAAATCACGTTATAGCCATTTTGACAAGAATGTGTTCAGCCCTTCCTGTCATGGATTTATTCTGGGCCTAATTGATCATTGATGTGGGAGTCTATTGAACAGTAGTCTCATTGTCAATGAGCTTTCTTTGCCATTTTAATGCAGTGTTTTTAGTAACATACTTAAGAGCATCCTAATGATATTATAGCTCAATCATATTGTCTCCTGATTATTAACTGGCAAATAATAGAAAAAAAGTGATTTCTATAAAATAATTTCCCATTCTTTGTGCTTCAGCTCATTATTTCCTCAAAGGGCCCCATTTATTTTCATGTGCGGGATAAAATGTGTCCCCTGCAGACTTCAGACATGGGCTTCTGTTCATGTTGCAGGCTGGTGCAGAGGAGAGTGAGAGGGAGAAGAGGAAAGGAGAGGTGGGGGTTGGGGGATGGGGGGGTACACGCCCATTTGTGATGAGCTGTGATAAGCCGGCCTTGTAATGGGGCTCTTGTATTCTTGCATCACCAGAAGGAGAAAGACTCAGACTCCTGTCAGAGCATCAAGGGTGGAGGTTGAACTGGTGTTGCACAGCCATTGGTGTCGATTGCTGGCGTTTCACAGCTGCGTGCTGGCGTGTGTTACAACTGCAGAGAAACCTCTCCCACTCCCTCTCCTTCTGTGTGTATGTGTGTGTATGTGAGTCCAAAATGCCTGCCTTCTAGTTTTCATTGTTGCAGCTCAGGCTGCAGTCAGGGGTGTGTTGCCCAGCTGTGGGAGCCACATCCTTTGTCTCGTCTTCTCAGCTGATACCACACCAAAGGGGGGATTTGGGGGAAGACTGGAGTAGCTTTATCCTGTAGGCGTCCTGTATTCTATATCCCTATTTTGAGGAGTCTCTTGATGTCAGTCATCTTAAAGTAGGGCATGTCTCTACTATAATATGCTAAGGTGGGCCAGAATTTCCAAGGTATTATAGGGATGGAAATTTGAATTTTACCAACGCCCTACAGAGAGGTTGGGTGTTTCTTCCTTTGGATCTGTTTTTATGCTAGAATTCTGGGGCATTTAACCTATGAAAGGCGTAGTATTTATATCAAAACACCCATATCCACAGACAGAATCAGAGGGCAATGCTGCAATGGAGAGCACTAGACTCACCGAGATAAGATCTGTCTCCTCTCCCTCTTAGTTTGATACTGAGGCATGAAATCACAGACCGGAAAGATTGCTAACACCAGCAAGTTTTGTGCAGCTTGATGGTCTCAAGATACATGATATCTGGGGGGGTACTGAGGTTAAATTTTTCATTTGGAAGGTTGTTGCAATCCTCAAAGACAAGCTTCATCCAGTTGTAACTAACGTGTTAACTTGAGTAAGCGCAGCGATATTGTGGCTTCACCCCACACCACATTTTTCACACTGATTTACCACTGTTTGTTTTCATCATTTCATGGTAGTCCAGTCCTTCCTCCAATAAACTGAAGTTATTATTCTGAAGATTTCAGTTCTGCTTGATGTGGCGACCACTGTGGTTACTGGTGGTAATGGCAAGTGCATTTCAAAATGATACCTACATCAGCCAGCAAACACGCTGTGAGCAGCTTTACTCAGAAGCAAACTGTGGCCTGATAAAATCCAACCCGTTATGTTGTTTTAACAAAGATGTCAGTCAACAATGTCATCCAACACAATAAAACTGACTTCATGATTGAATTACAACTGCACCAGCTGGCATTCACTTCCTGTGAATTCCTTGAGATGGGCGGTGCCGGTAACAATGACCACTACTACATAGAGAAACAGTTACGCAAATACACTGAATGGCCATTGCTGAAAAAATATCGGCCATAAATAGCATCAAAAATTGGGACTGATGTAATGATATAACTTGAAGGATAAGCCTGTGAATGTTCTAGTTTTTCCTTATCTTCAGCGTTTGTCATAAAAAAAACAACAATAATGATCCTTTGAACAAATGTTGTCTGTGTAACCAGAATCTGGTTTTGCTTATTCTTTTATGCCATAAACCTCCACCATTATCCAAACCCCTTCTGATGAAAATCAAGTGTTTGACTCTGTTAATATGTCCATATGGTGTTTTTTTTTTAATATAATACAAGACATATCATGTGCAGAATAATCAGTCAACACCATGACTGAGTATTTCCACCTTGGAACTGCAGTGAACCAATGATCATAAAAACAGATTCAGACAGCCAGGGTTTCATACAAACCTAAGGAACCAATCCCGTCAACTTGTGGGGACGAGAGAGCGGCAAAATAAATCCGAAACCTTGTCAGTACGGAGAGCTAGAGTTTGCATTAGCACAACCACTAACACTGCTAGTTACGAGCTAACAAACAACGTAAATAAATAAAAGATGCTAACTATGCTAACCATTCTGATATGTCTGCTTTTGGCCAATTTTGGTCACAACAAACTTCTCATCTGAGTCTTGGTCTGACTTTTTTCCTCTAACACTAACCATCTCTCTGCTCTTTCACCAGTCACCGAAACCTTGTGGCAGCAGAGAGCAAGAGTTTGAGCACAGCCACTAACTGTGTCAACCACTGCCAGTTACAAGCTAACAAACAACATAATCAAATAACTACGGCTTACCGTTCTGATACGTATTCTAGTCTCCAATTTTTGTCACAACAAACTCAACAATCTCCTGAGTTTGGGTCTGACTGAGGCTCAAATGTGGATGAGTTTTTCGGATGTTCCCTCCACTAACCATCTTGATACACACTTCTCTTTCAACCTAGCATGCGTAGCGGTGGTGGGCGGGGCACAAGGCCTTATCCAGAATTTCTCAATAAGTATTTTTACATAGTTTAAAACATGTCTGGAGAGGAACATAAAAAACAAAAAAGACATATATACATATTTGTGACACATTTTTAAAGAATTTTTGTCTTTGGTAGGAACACAGGGGCTTGGGTCTTTGCACTACTAATCTGTGAATGTCTGAAAGTATGCATTGAATGTATTAGAAACTCTTTAACCAATTTACAATGTTGGTGTCACTGGCCTTGAGAGATACACTTAGAACATAAGTAAGAATAAATTATCTGTTTTGAACATCCCACAGTCATGCTTACACAGAAAGACCATAACTACTATACCCATTTCTAACCCTCTTTCCCTCCCAGACTTTCCCTCTGTATTTCCATGCTTGTCCAGTCTGTTCCAGCTGTTTCCTTATGTCTGCTCTCAGCCAGAGTGGCTCTGTCAGATTTCTAGGTGTGGTTCTTCCCTTCCCTCATACCCTCTCACAGCAGCCTCAGTGTTGTTCCAGGCTGGTACATGTCATCAGTAATCCCCTCCAGCTGGAATGAGCATCTGTGGGCATGAAGCTCGGTGGCTCTGCACTAGGAAATGAAACCCGTTCCCCCTGTTGACGCACCACAAAACAGGGCCCCACCACAACAGACTGTGCCATCGCCATGCAGGCTGCAGCGAAGTGGGCTCGAGCGCAAACAAAATAACCCGTGGCCACCCAGACGTTGCCGTGCGACTCACCATGACAACCGATATACAGCTGTGATGGCAGGAAAATACAACCCTTGTTTGGTTTGTCGTGTGGGGATGTGATTTGACACACTTAAATTCAGTCACACACACAAACAGACACTTTGACTGAAAGAGTTTATAATTCAACCTGTCTTGCCCAATCAGATCCAGACTGTTTTTTTTTCCCCCATTGCCATGGTTACACTATTCCTGCCTATCACAAGATCAACATTCCAGTCAAACAAGATTCCTCAAAGACTGTGGCTGGCAGGAGCCTCTGCAATTAATTAAGATTGATAAGTCTCATTGTTTTCACTCTTCCAGAATGAAAAAAAAAATCCTGTGCAGTTTTTGGTAAAGAGTAAATATTTTTGCTCGCTAGGCAACAGGGCTGAAGAAAAGGCACTGGGTGAACATTCAGGATGACTTCCCTCTTCCAATGGTCTCTGCCTGCCTCCCTGTTGCTCTCTCCACCCACACAACGGTCTCTGTCACAGCCAATGGAGGTCTCTCCTTGAATGTCCTCTCAGAGCCTTTGGTCTGCTTTGTAGCTGTGGACTTTTCCAGGACCATTCCCACTTATTAAGCACAGAGGAAGGTTATTATTCATTTGCATCCCAGTTCTATGAGCGCTTCTCCCTCCAGTCTGGTGGATGTGGAAAAAAGTTGTCAGTGGATATTGGTGTAGTAGTACAAGAACAACATCCTGCCGTCTATTTTTGATTACTGTTGGCTTGTGTAACAGAAAATGACAGTTTCCTGTGCAGTGAGAGGTGCGTTATTTTTGGTGCTTTGTTTTTTAAGAGTTGAATGACAAGATATTTTTTCCACCTGAACTTTACTCTACTTTGTTGCCAGGAATCTCATAGATGAGCTTGTCAGCACTAGAAGGAAGATGTTTAGGAAGGTAAAAAAATGACTTAATTACTTTTTCCAGTGACTTCAGAGGAGTAAAGCAGCTTGAATCACACAGTTTGCTAAACCATCCAATTTCCATTTGATCTGTTTAGATTATTGCCAGACATTAGTATGCATTTTTTTTGGTTTCAGTGTATCGGGATAAACCTTCTAGAAGGATTTGTTGTTAAGTTGTAATGTTTGCGTGATGTTTGATAATCCCCCTCTTTGTCCTAATTTGTCGAAACACGCAGCTGAAGAAATCCTACAGCAGGAAAACACCAAATCCTCTACTGTTTACCCAGCACCCAAGTGTTGAGAGTAGGCCACAGTCACACACGCGTGCATACAGTAAGCAAGTACACATATGGAAGTGAAGATGAGTAAGAACAGAAGCCTTGCGCACTAACCTTAGTGAACTCATCCTTATTATATGCCGTTTTAACACGGTAGTAACAAGCTCCATTAACATTCTGTGAGAGCGAGAGCTGAACTTTTGGAAATGTTTTTGGATTCTGAATTTGTGGAAATCGAGATAAAGTCGTTTACAAGCTATGTAAGCTACAGCTAGCCTAGCCTACCATTCCAGCACTAGCAATCTCGAAGATATGCACCCAAATGAGCACCTATACAAGTAGCTATGTCTCTCGTTGTATTGGTTTGCACTCTAGACATAATGCACAAAAATAGATATTTGAATGGTTTGCACATATGTGGTTTACATATGTGGAATAATTAAAGGTCAATTTTGGCCAATTGACAGCGCTGCTACAGTTAGCACTAGGGCTAACCACCTGGAATAACTAATGTGTGAACACTTCCAAGTTGGAATAAGTGTTTCTCTTGTTCTTTCCATTCTATCAACATTGCCTGAATGCAGCATAATGTCTGCATAATCTGCATATTGGCTGTTTATGGCAAATAAACTTTGTGCTCTGCTTTCTGTGTGAACACACCTACACTCCGTCATTATTATCAATAAGTGTGTCTAGCTCATCCACCGAGATGGTTTTCCCTTACAAATACTGGGTGGTGTAGCAGTGACATGACTGACAAACGAAGACATGGTCACTGACCTTGGAAGGTCAGAGCAAATCAGGATCAACATCACTGATGCCTCGCGTAAATGTTCTAATCCAGGATCAAATTCACTTGACCAGCAATAGAATTTTTTCACTATTCCAAGCTAATATGAATCTCTGTGGCCTAAATATATGGTCACAGATTTTAGTTAAATAAAATAAAATCCAAAATAAAAATGTCTGTCTTTGACAATTTAGGCAGGATGCCTGAAATTGAAAAATAAGACACAGTGTGAGGCTCTTTGGTCTGTCCTTCATCACTGCAGCTGCTTAAATCTAGAAACCCAGAAAACACCTATTTATTTTATAGAAGTTTTATAAAAATCCAACCAGTTGCATAAGCAATTTTTTTGAACAGGCCAATATTTGTCTCTTTCCCTGATATTGTTGGGGGGCAGTGAACAATAAAAAGTACTGAGGCTTCAAACAAGGTAGGGAATTGTGTTTGCCCTTGTTTCTCATCAAGACTTAATGAGAAAAAGGCACAGTATGTCATTAGTTGCACATCACGAATATGCACACTATGATGTCGTACGTACCTGAATCCTCCATCTTGAAACAGTTTTGGTCTCACGGCCCCATCTCAGACTCTCAGATTCTGTCGTACGAACACCACCAGAGCCACTGAATTCCAGTAAATCGTCCTTGCCAAAGCCAGGGCTGCAACAGAAATTCCAACAGCATTATGACTGTGGTGTCTGTTCATTATGTGGATAATGCCGTCTCGTTAATGTTGTAACAAATGGTGAGGTTTATTCCCATAACCACATAATAGCACAGGCTGTTTAACTCCATGTCAAAGGAGTTTTGCTACCTAGGGAAGAAAATGGCACGACTGGCTAGGATGCATAGAACCTATACATGATAGCTTCATTTACAGTAACATAAAAATGAGCAGGTACTGTCTGCATGTTGCTCTCATATAATTAGTCAAAATAATGCAGAATTGCTGAGAAATCATATTTGGAAAAAATGACAGACTCCTGGATAATTTCAGACACAATAAACAGTGCTGTGGCACACGCTGACTTCATAACTGGCAGCATTGGGAAACAGCAAGCTGTCACTTGCTATATTTACCATGATATATTGAAGCGTAGCGTGTTGCTGAATGACCCGAGTGCTGGCGAATGTGACAGTTTGAGGCTTCCTGTTCAAAGAAAAATCAAGGAAAAACCCCCAATAAATGTTGTCTGCCTTTAGATTTATGAAGTGTGATTAAGCAGTGTTAATGAAAAAACTCCTGTCTCAGATTATGTGTCTTTAAAAAAAGGCTTGACAGTCTGGTCACCCACCCTGCCAAACACTACCACCACTTAGATTTAAGTTATGTGTTGTTGACATTCTGTGACAGTTCGGACATGCCTGTTGCCATTCAGAAAATTTGCTCTGTTTTATTTTTGCATAATGGTTTAAGCTGTTGACGTTAAGCATTTCAACATGGAGTTTTCCACTGACTAAAGAAAAAACTAAAGGATAACATCAAATGCAGTCTACAGTTCTAAAAAGTTCACCATGTATTTCATTGGCAGATGCACCGACTGAGGAATACTAAAATCAGCAAACCTACAGTTGCGGGGTTGTAATGGAAATGGAAAGCTATTGATTGTCGAATGATTGTGGTCTCTTGCATGCTGTTATAGACCAGAGAGTGGGCAGTAACAGACAAATGGGAATATGAGTGTGTGTGTGTGTGTGTGTGTGTGTGTGTGTGTGTGTGTGTGTGTGTTTGTGTGTGTGTGTCTGTGAGGGTGAGAGTGAGAGACTGCTGAGGCACTTCTGTAAGGCACCCATGCATGAGGACACACCCCTCACTGCAGTATTATAAATCAGATAAAAACTCTTTCCTCATCTGATGCAGTTGATGTGGGCAGGTCTGTGCTGCTGAGTTATAATCCATTATTACTGTATAAAGGCTTAAACTGGCCGTTATTATCATTACTTTTTCTTTCTTTTTTCAGTAATGAATGAACGAATGGTTTCGTCTATAAAATATTTGAAAATGGAAAAAAACCTTCTGTCTTAAATTGGTTGTTTTCTCCGACCAAAGGTGTTCAGTTCCCAGTGACACAAAACAGAGGAAAACAACAAATCCTCACATTTCAGTAGCAAAAGTTTATCATTCCTCTTTTATTTATTCACTGAAACGATTAATCAGTTATCAACATTGTTAATTTTCTGCACACACATGCTATTTGTTATCATAACAAGTGACTCAAGCATTTTGTGATGACTCATTCCTAGCTGCGTTTAGCCTGAGTCAGCACTGGGAGTTTGTGATTAATCTGACAGTTTCTTTAGAGCTGCTACAATTAGCCATAATCAATTCATCATAATCATAATCAATTTGGATTCACTGAAGGATCTGCTGCTCTTCTTTGTCATGTGCGCTTATAAATTCTATATATTTAGGTTTTGAAAACAAGCTATAAACACTAAATGATTAATCGATCAATTGGAGAAATAATCGATAAGAAAAGTAATTGAAACTGAGAGAATCTGAGAATCTGAAAACAGTGAATGTTAGCACTTTTGCTCAATAAATTCCTGAATTAAACTCATTTCATTTTTATTGATTGACAGATTAATAATCAGCTAGTTGTTTTATCACTATACTATTCAAATATAGGCCATTTCTGCATTTCTGTTAGTTTATGGATTTTAAGATGTTGACTTTGATTATATCTACACAAGATTTAAGATGATGTCACAGTATTTCCGTGAAAGAGGTGAAATGAAGTTATGAGTATGCTCTCCCTTTTCAAGTTCATTACAAATGCAGGGAGTTAAAGCAGCCGGGCAGTGCTCTGCTTTGGAAGGAACTGTCCGAGCTGATGAGCGACAGTTTCAGGGCACTGTGCTCTGCAGTATGATCTATACTGGTGCTATGTTCCAGCCGCTGATGACTGTGTGTTGTAATGTGTTGCTTCAGGGTGTGGTTGCCTGGGAAGGTTCTGGGCTCTGTTTCACACTGCTCCATCACCATCGCACACACACAAACACAAAGATGCAAGAATACACACACTGCTTGTGTTTATGAGCTCAGCAGATATGGAGCTTGTATAATTTGAGCTACAGACAGAAGTGTATTATACTTTTTTTTTTTTTTGTGATGTGTGAGGGAGCGGCTGCAGTTCATTACAGTGATGAAACACTGGGTCCACAGCCAAGGGTGTAAATCACTCCACATATGTGCTGATGGGAGAACAGGGAAGTCTGAGGGAGCCAACTCCTGCCATTTTACAGAATGTGAATGTATTACTGAGGCTTTAAATTAGAGGCTGTTTTTTGACAGGCTGTAGCTAATGATTGTTTTCACCATTTATTCATTTATTTAATGGATTTATTGATCACCTTGTAAGAAATTACAACAGGCATTTTGCACAGATTTTCTGATGTCTTTTAAACAAAATGATCAGCTGATCAATCGCTAATGAAAACAAATGTTATCTGCAGTTCTATTTAATATATTTGATAGATATCCTGCTTGTTCCGTCCCCAAAACAGCCCAAAGCCCAAAAGCATCAACTTGACTTGACATAATAAAACCAAGAATTACATCTTCCCATTTCAAAAGCAGGTATCACAAAATATTTAGCATTTTTCGCTTGAGAGATACCATAAATTATTAATTGGCTATCAGAATTGTATAATAAAATGGATTTAGTGCAGTCATTTACCGTTTATAGAAAATGGCTGCACGGGGAGCTCAAAGAATCAGAGCAGCAACAAGGATCCTGCAGGGATGGGACTAATCCACCTTCATTAACACATACATGAACATCACAGTAAAATTTTGTTTAATCAGCAGTGCCAAAGCTTAGGAAGTGGAAGGAGCTGCAGCAGTAATTATTACAATGAAAGTGTAACAGTGAGAAGTGTCCGGTTGTAAGATGCTGTAACATGAATATCATATTATTGCAACCAACAGTAACTTGAATTATTGATTTATTTAAGTCATGATTATTTTAGCAATTAATGGTTTGGTTTATAAAATGCCCAGAGTCCAAGGTGACGTCTTCAGTTTCCTTGTCGCAGCTGAAAAACAGAACCTGAAGCCCAAATAAAGTCAGTCCAGTATCCTATAAGATGAAGATGAGATAAATCATTTTTGACTAGTTGATTGATTGACTAATTTACTCACTATACTCCACTGACATAATAATTCAGCCTGTCTTCATGTGGCCAGGTGATTAACCACCAGTTTTCCCACAGATCAACCAACCAACCAACCGGGCTGCACAGGTGCCCACCTACCCAACAACAACCGCCCTTCTATCCCCGTAGCCCCTCCACCCTGTTCAACAGCCAGTTGCACAGTCAACCGGCTTTCCAATAAGTCAGCACAACCAGTCGCCCAGTCTCCTCCTCCTCTGTAGTCTCTCTCCCTGCAGTCAACCCGTTACCATGACAACAGCCTGCTAGAGTTAGTCTGTGGTGCAGCGGCAGCAGCAGCAGATTTGATGTCTGGCTGTGTGGCGTCATGGCAACGCCCCGATCGGACCACATGACGAGATGTGAGGTTGAAGGGTCCCTCAGACGTGACAGCACTCTGCAGTTTCATTTATTTTCCACACCAAAGTGGGATGTCTGCGACACATTCAGTGATAAGGATTGTTATTTTCTCATGCGGATTAAAAATATCCCTCCTCATGAAGCGATCAATAATCAATATCAGCGAAATGCATTTGGTCTGTTTGTATAAATGGGTTATGCTGGGAAAAATAACATCCACAGCTAGAATTGTTGCATAACAAGATCTGGATAAACGTGGTTAAGATGTTAATCCATGATCAGTCGGTTAAAGCAGCTTCAGCTCTGCTTCCTACGGCAAACGGTTGAAATCACCATGACTTGTCCAGGTCATTTAACACAGGAGAATGGAAGATAGAACCTGCTCCATTTATCTATGAATACCTCCCCGTCGAATCAGATTTCATATTCATTCATCATTAACTTATCATAACGTGAAGGATTTACTTCCTCTGGGAGACGAGGTCACCACGGCTGCTGTTTCTAAACAAAATAATAAGAAATAATGTTCTGGAAAAAAAGGAGCACCTCAAAAGCGGTTGCTGATTTTGTAAAGCATACATGTGATCAGACTGGCACACCCAGATTTACCCAGACAGTTGTATTTTTACCAGTTAGGGTTACCTTTGTGAGCTTGAAGGCAGCTACCATGACAACAGTCACAATGATGATGATCGTAAGCATTACTTTGTGCACCAATAATCTATATTAGTTACTTTATTCAGACGGTATAAGTGTTATGTATTAATTGGTGTGAACTGTGATGAAATTCCTCATTCCTCATTTAAAATGGTATGACTAGTGAATATGCCACACTAATCAGGAAGTGAAAATGGTGGAGCATGTATGACAAATCCATGCAGAGGAAGGCTAAGCTAGCAAAGTTAACAGAGAGCTGGTTTTCTATGATTGTGCATGTTTAAGAAGCTATGAAGTCACTGCATTGGTTTGACCCAAGAAAAAAAATTTGTGCACATTTTCCATAGTGGAACACTGCTAGAGAGGATCTGCAAGCTCTGTATTATTTGACAGGCTCATTTAACAAGAATATGAAGAAAACTTCGATGTAAATATGGGCTGTTTGCAGGGGGAATCAAACAACTTTGATGCGCAGGACCACAGGGAGAGCTGGGTGGGTGGGGGTGGGGGCCCACAATGTGGTCCAGAGCCGAACTGTGCATAGTGTGTTTACATGGTACAAGAGTGACAAACATGCCCCATCTCCTCCCAGCCATGAATGAACGAATGAATGAAATATTGTCCGTCTCCTCCGAGTGGAAAGCAAAGGATAAAATGATAAAAATGTGAAATAGTGAAGCATTGTGCAATCCCAAACATAGAACACAAATAATCTGGCAGATCGTCTTCCCATGAGATGTTCCCAAGCCAAAACTGGGGCTTTTGTCGGGAGGAAATTTGCACTGAATTCTAACATTTCTCTTATCCCTTCTTCTTGTCCCTCCCTTCCCCTCATCATTCTCTCCACAGAGCGACAGGCTTCTGATCAAAGGCGGGAGGATCGTGAACGATGACCAGTCCTTCCATGCCGATATCTACATGGAGGATGGCCTCATTAAGTAAGTCCTCCACTGCCCTCGTTACTGCTCCGCTCTCATCCGCTCCCATTTGCTTTCATTCCTCAATTCAGGCTCATCATCAAGTTTATTTGCATCTCATGTGTTTCCTCTCCTTTGTATTTAACTGCATCCTTCTAATGAAAATGCCGATTTTTGTGAGGAATACAATTCTTCTTATAGAGTACAAAATATGAAGTTTTACATCGTTCCATCAAATGGTTTTGTCTAGGTCAGTTTGTGTAAATGTTAAAGGGAAATTCCGGTTCTTTACTGTCATATTTTTGTCCGTTTTGATTTTACGCACATTCGCCGTTTTGGAGATTTGGCACATCCGCAAGAATGGAGAGTTTTCTAAAAATGTCAGTGTAACACAAATAATCTCAAACTGTCTGACGGAAAGTAACACAGGAGAATAACACCTAGGTTGATGAAGCGTAAAGGTGATGTATTAGTGTGTTTAATTACGATTAGAATTTGTAGAAGGTGAGGGGGCAGGCAAACCAAAACCCAAACTAAACATAACAGTGAACGCCTTCCTCCAGAGTGAAGAGAAGAAAAACTACATTGAATTTAACAATGAATCCATGAACACAAGCTGCTTGATTGTGCACACGAGCGTCCTGCTCATCGAATATGAAAAGGCAAACGGACCTTCTTTCTGGTGGTCACTTGCACCTTGGACTGGAGTTATAATTAGAGTGTCTAGTCCCCAGCTCTGTCTCTGCCCTATCAGACAAAACCAGGGTACGTCTCTCCTCGAATCAGTCTGTCCTGTCCTCTCCTTCACTCTCTGTCCTGTTCCTGCTTGATTTTCCGGTTATAGGCCCTTTGTCCCCACTGCCCCTCAGCCAGGCAGCTCAGAGAAAGGCACCCACAGAAAGCCTGGTGTTGCATAACAAACACCCAGATGCCTTCTGGACCATTGGGCTGCTGGCAAACTCTCAGGGACACTGGCTTCTGCCTGCCTGCCTGTCTGGCTTGTCTCCTCCGTAAAGTCTGAACAACAGGGTTGAAATGTTGATGTGTTGACATGGTGACAGTGTGCTGCTTCAAGCTTGGCTGACTTTGTTTTGCGGTCATGTTAAAGTCAGGAACTGTTTTTTTGTTTTCGTCGTCATTGATTGTTTCAGAAAGATGTCTTTCCATTGGAAAAAAAAAAAAGCCAGTCTGGACCAGAACTAAAAATTGCTGTAAATGTTGTGGCAAAATAAAAGTTTAATGCTTAATTTAACATAACTTCAATGTAGTAACATCTCAGATTTAGTTCACTGTCGTTGCACAGTACAAGCATTAATATGCCCAGGTAAAGTAAACTTTATTTTCTGCTGTGTGAACATCTTTAATGACAACATCATCTGCCCTCGACAGGCAGATCGGCGACAACCTGATCGTGCCCGGTGGTGTGAAGACCATCGAGGCCCAGGGAAAGATGGTGATCCCGGGTGGCATTGACATCCACACCCACTTCCAGATGCCGTACCGTGGAACCACAACCGTGGATGACTTTGCTCAGGGATCAAAGGCTGCTCTTGCCGGGGGCACGACCATGATCGGTAAGGGCTGCAGGAAAGGATCGTCCGCGCAGTGAAGGATAAGTTTCAGACAGAAAGTAAAAAAAAAAAAAGGGGAAGGGAAGGCAGAGACCCCAACAGAGGAAAAGAGAAAAGGGTGGGAAGTCTGTTTTTTGGGCAGCTCTCCAAAAGGGGAACATACAAAAGACTGTGTGTAAGGGGGGATAGCAATGAGAAAGAGGGGTGGGGGAGGCCTAGAGTGAAACACTACTCCCATAGAAATAGAGCAGCAGTGTGTGTCTTCATGCTTGTCTGCGTACAGTATCAGTTTGTGTATGTGTGTTTGTGCACTGCCCGTAGTTTACAGACCAGACGCTATCACAGCCAACAGCTGGTAGATACCACAGTCTCATTAATACCATTAACTTCTTCTAAAGCTGGCTCCGACTCTGCTGCCTGTTTGCCAGTGTCAGACAGACACAGCCACTAACAGGCGTGTTACTGTAGTAAGCTCTATTCATGGGCTCCATTCACAGAGGGATTATACTACAGCGGGTGATGTGTGAGAGAGAAAGTGAAAGCGCGCACTGCGGTTTGTATGTGCCTGTGTGCGTCGTACACTGCGTACGTCTTCCTCCGCGAACAGATGAAGCTGTGCGATTGTGTGACGGTTCAGATGGTATGGCATAGTAAACAACGTTTTGTTTTCGTGACTGCCATTTCCAGCTCTATCCTATCAACATGCAAAGACTAGATAAGCAGATTGGGTCCTCCTTAATGAGATAAAGAAGCCGGTCAGGTGGCGGGCCAGCAGGAGGTCTTATTTCATTACAGCTGAGTAAGACGGAGCGGGATATTTTGTGACACTGAAAAGGGGATTTACTTTGCCCGTGAATAATGTAGAAAGCAGACTTAAACGACTAACTAAATCTTCATCTTACAGACATGCATGTTTTTATTTGTAATTTTTTATGTGCAAGAGCATGATACTCCTTTGCTGTTATAATCCATGTTTCAGCAGGGAGGTTTTGCTTTTGTGGGACTATCCTAACAGAATTTTCAGTTAAATACTATTGGAAATATCATGTTTATACACTCCAGCAAGGGTATAAGATGCTCTAGTTTCTAGCTTGAATATATCGGTGCCGTTACTGTCACCCAAACGCGCCTTACTGCACCGCTGAAAAAAAGGTCCCACTGAAAAAGTCCACTGCCCTTTGGTGCCAAACTCTAATCTATAAAATTGATTGTGGTTACATAAAAAAACAAAAAAAAAAGTTTTTTGTTTTTTTTCAAGGAGAGCCTCACCCAGACAAAGATGTTCAAAATGTAATGTGACATCTGACAAGGTTTGCGATCCCCACTGGCTGAGCGCTGCAGGATCTCAGACAGACAGCTGATTATGCAAGATAAACTGTAGAGGGAGAAAGTAGAAAAACACCAGCAGACAAATACTGACACCGCCCTGTCTTCATCTTTCTATGTGTGACTATCCCCACCCCATTCTGTCTGTTCGTTTCATGCCACCTGCCATCTTTCCTCTTTGCATCCCTCACCTTCCTCTACTCCTAAACCCCTCCCCTGCCCCGCCTTTTTTTTTTCCCTCCTTATAAAACTTCTAACCTCCTCCTTCCATCCTCCCTTCACCCTTTCATCCCTGTGCCCTCTTTTTTCTAAACATCCACATCTCCTCCAGTGGACCATGTGATCCCAGACCCCGGGAACAGCCTGATGGAGGCCTTTGACCAGTGGAGGCAGTGGGCAGATGAGAAGGCCTGCTGCGACTACTCCCTCCATATGGACATCACCCACTGGAACGACAGCGTAAAGCAGGAGTTGGATAACCTCATTAAGGACAAAGGTAGGCTGTGACGGCGAACCTGATCGTGTTCGTTTATTTCTCAATTGACATTACATTTTTTAAAAAAAAGGAGTTAAATGTGTTTTTTTTTCTAAAAGCCATTTGGATTTGTAGTACATTAAAGATATAAATTCCTCTTTTTTTTGTTGATTTCCAACATTTTCTAACTACGCTTCCAGACACAGGTTACAATAAGTAAAAAGTCTATATAAACTTGAATATAGTTCAACTGTGGCACTGTGACACATTAACCTTTGGCCTTTTTAAAACTATTTCTCCCATTTTCTTCATTGTGTTGTTTCCCTGTTTTTTTTTTTTCTTTCTTTTTTCTACAGGCGTGAACTCGTTCCAGGTCTACATGGCTTACAAGGACTACTACCAGATGAGCAACAGTGAGGTACACGAACTGAAATCTGGTGCACATTTTTAACACTTTAGGTGTAAACACGCACGATCAATACATGTGTGGTGCAATATGTGTGGCTGCACTATAGACATGTAATATCTTGGCTTCACTTAGTACGAAATTCAAATATCATTATTTTATTCAACCAATCCATTGACATAATCAGATAATCTATCGTCGCTGACTTGCTATGAGACTGGATGGTTGCAAAAGCATCAAAACATGGAAATGGTTTGGCTCTAAGTGGTGATGCAGTGTCTAAAAAAAGTGAGTAAATTATGACCTGCAGTTGGAATATAGACCCAACTAAGCATTAATCTTTTTCTTTTTTTTTTTTCTCCCTTGAAATACCCTGTCCTTATGTAACTTGTAGCCTGCGACGTATAGTGTGAGTTCATGTTGTAACTGTGGCTGCTACAGAGTGTGAGCCCAGACGGGGCGAGGCGGGGCCCTCCGTGTTTCTCATGCAGCTGTGGCTAATTCGGTTGGTCAGAGGAGCGCATGAGGCAACTGAAATAGTCCAGCTTGAAAAACTGATGTCATGCAGTTTGCTAAGGAACTGCGGCACAGCAACATAGCAACAACTTGCAGCTCCGCCCCACATGAGTTTAACCATTTCTGGAGACCACACACGATAATTGCAGCTTGTCGCGGGTAGACGTCACGTAAATTGCGGGGCTTCATTTTTAAATTGTGGCTCAAGGGTGACCCCGGGGTTTAAAAAGGAGTGTCTGATTCTTGTGTAAACATTTAAGCATGGATTTTTAAATATAAGAGCAGTGCCACTGTAATTTCACTGTGTCTGTGTGTTTTCCTCTCCAGCTCTATGAGGTATTTACCTTCTTGGCAGAGAGGGGAGGCATCGCTCAGGTCCACGCTGAGAATGGCGAGATCATTGCTGAGGTAACATGGATAAACTTACAGACACCCCTCGTAAACATTTTTCCTTCTTTTTCCTCCTCCTTTCTCCCCCGCCTCATTTTCTTTACACACTCTCTTGTAATTACTTGACTTGGGTCCAAATCTGTCATCTGTTTTAGTTTAATGTGATTTATTTCAGCTAAGTTCACTTCAGTTCACCTGTCTGCTCGAGCCTTATCACGGCACATCTCACCACCTACAGACTAAACACAAAGTCGCTGATGAGAGAGACAATGTGTTTCGTGTAGGACAGTAATGTGTGGGTGTAGTTTACACGGGGCTGTGCCGTACTGCGGACAAATGAAAGTGAATGAACTGTAATAGTTGGTGGATTGAGAGGGTTCGTATTAGTCAGAGCTCCAGACCGTGCCTGGATTCTATCACTGTGTGTGTGTGTGTGTGTGTGTGTGTGTGTGTGTGTGTGTGTGTGTGTGTGTGTGTGTGTGTGTGTGTGTTGGATCTGATTCATCGCAAATCCCAGCTCGCATATGCAGCCTTAAACTAGGACTTTGAGAGAGAGTCTGATTTCCATCAGCTTTAAGATCAAAAATGTCTAAACCCCCATATTATGTCACAACCTGACTTTTACTGTAGAGCTCCTGAGACAGAGAGGCCATGTTTAGACCTGTGTTGGTACAGAGGACATGTTGTGTGATATGAAGTGATAACGAATACAAAGAGTACCCACATACTAGTTTAAGGGAGCTGTGAATGTAGGATACAGATTTTTCTGTATCCAGCACCTATCCCACTGAGGTGTAGCGGATGTGCACACGACCGCTCATAATTCTAACAAGTGGCTACCACGAGGGATAAGTGCTGAAACCACTGTCTAAGTGCCTAAAGCTATAATTCCTTTTATGGCCGCTAGCTGCTTTCCTTGAGGAAAACGATGACTTCAACTTTCCCTGCATAAATACAAAATCCAGTTCAAATTTCCTGAAGTTCTCATTCATGAAAATCTGGGTTTTTGAAAAATATTTGTCCCCTTCAAGGAAACTCCAGCCTGGTTCATGCTAACTTTTTAATGTACACCTTCCACTGTGGAGATTTGGTTAATGCAGAGACAGTAGCATGAGCTTCTAAAGCTTTCCAAATAAACACTTGGAGTCCAAATTAAAAGTCAACAGACATCATGCCTGTGGTTGGTAGCTACCTGCACAGGTGGCTACTTCTGCAAAAGCGAGCTGGCTAAAGAAAAAAGCTACCTGTTAATCTTCAGTACTAATAGTTTCTTGTACTGCATGATTCATTTCGGTATTACAAAAACATCCTGAAAGGCTTGATTACTGTCTTAACGGTTGTAGTTGCTGTTGCTTAGCACATGAAGAGCTGACTGTTCTGTCCATTCGTGACTCTTCCGGTTGATTTTGAGGAGGTGGAACAAATTTTCAGCACATCAATATTGATCGCAGCTTCAAATTCGTTTCTTATAGTAACACAGCTGGGATCACTCTCATCTGAGTCTAGATTTTCCAAGTCTGTCATCAGCGGGTCCCACTCCGAGCAGCGAAAGTTTTTTCCTCCCCGGGCGGCTTTGGAGTGCAGTGACCGCAGGAACACCGCCGGTTCCTTGACTTACGTGTCGTCTTGTGGGACGGTCCTCTAGCTGCCTCTCTGCCTCTGCTTCCACTCTCCATCACCCATATCATCCATCTTCTTGTGTATGCACTCTGATTGGAGTAAATATGGTTAGCCACTGGATAACCAACCATTTATCTAGGTTTTCTTAAATTTCTTAAAATTGAAGCAAAGCCTTCTCTTGTTTTCTACTACCTCCCTATGTAGCACAGATGTGGTAAACTGACAGTGACCTACAGCCTCACATGTATTACCAAACCAGCATGTGCACATGAATGAACAGCCATTTCGGGGTCAGGAGTAGACATCTATGAAGTTAGCTACAATAGCTAATCCAGGGAGCAAATTTTTTGTGCTAATTCAGACTCAGAGATAAGTGATCTGCTTGGCCTGATATGCCTAGTTTTATCAATTTTTCCCGTATCTCCACATCAGAGGTGGCAAATGAAAAGAGAGCGTGACCCAAAGTCAAACTGGTCACATTATGAGAATAAAACCCAGGTTGATAATAATATATATATGATATATATATGATAATAATACCATAATTTTACTTTAATGCTTAAAACAAAGGTCGTAATAAATCATCCAGGGTGGCATCACAGGAATTATGAACCAAGTGTCTCAGAGCAGGGGTCACTCCTGCGTTTACTACAATGCAAAAGTGCAGCCAGAACTTTTGGGAGGTATAGTACATCTATAAAAAAAAGAAAAAAAGAAAATAAAAGCCCCTCAACAGCCCATGGATTCCCGCAGTCCTCTCTGTGTGTGGCCCGACTCAGATGGTAAAACTGCTGGTCGCACAAGCAGAAAAAAAAAGCAGAAAACCTGAATATCATTTTGGAGCGTTACCAAAACTTTACATCAGCCCGAGCATTCACACCACTGAACACCGACAAAAGCAGTCCTGAAATGCATCCGTGAGCTGAGCAGCTAACAGCCGACTTTCTGTGCGTTTGTGCAACAGGAGCAGGCCCGCATGCTGCAGATGGGTATCACTGGACCAGAGGGACACGTGCTGAGCAGGCCAGAAGAGGTACAACACACACACTGCACACACACCTATACAGTGATTATGTTAAACATTTAGTCTTGAACGTCTAAAAGACTGAAAAAGCTGAGTATATTTGTTTTAATACATAGAGTAGCCTTAGTTTTTATTGAAATATTGTGTGTTTTGATGTGTTTTAATGCCTGTGGTTTTTTGATGTTAGCTGTTTTATATAATATAAACATTAAATGTGCTTCCTTTTGGCTAGGAGTCCGTCAAAAATGATTTCAATCTCAAGAGATCTTCTTGATTAAGTAAAATTCAAATAAAAAATAAAAAAAACAGCCTATAGCAGTCCAAGCACATCCAGGCACAAACTCACACACACTCACACACTCACGTTGTCCACGATGACGTTCTGAGACGTTTCTTTCATGCGCACATTTTTCTGGTTTATGCAACATGTGGTTTCAGACGCATTAGAGGCGTTGGGTGAAAACTCTTCCGTTACCCCAATTGTTCCTGCTAATGTTTCTTCGACAAACAGCGAAATGAAAGCCATGCTCTCAACTCAGCAACTTGTCTTGCCTTTAGCTTGACTGGGATTTTCCACTCTGTGGTGCGGCGGAGTGAGGTCGTCCCACCAGTCTCACAGTGTCATGCAGTTAAGTGGAGTCTTAGGAATCAAAAGCTTGGAAACATAATTCAATTGAGCAGAGGCCAAGTTGGATGAGTGCTCTATCTGTGCCTGGTGTCCTGTTTGGTTTTAATTTATTGGTTATTGGACCCAGGCTGAGATTGTGGACTAGAGCACAATAATCAACATAGTTTGCGTCACCTTGCAAGCTACAAAACACATGTAGGCTGACAGTCGCAACATCTGGAGGCATGCTTGACTTTCTACTGGCAACTTCTGTACAATTTCTTACAGAAAGTTGTTTGTTGTTCTTGCTCACTTGACAATTTAATAATCACAATAAACTGCCAGGTGCTTTCCAGCGTAGACACGTGTCTCCAAAATGTGTCCAGAGGTGTTTGTTTTTAATTCGTATTACGGACTACGGTGCTTTTTTGTCTGTTTGTCCTAACTGTCCTAACTGTGTGTAACTGAATAAATCCCTAACCTCACCAGTGAATGTTAAAATTATAAGCTTTCACTTGTCATTTTGGTTAAAAATGAATAATTCAAAAAATATGGCTCCAAAAATACATAATTTGCTGTGGTTAAGATATTTTAAGTTTATTTGAGAAAAAAAAAAAAAAAAACTCTTAATGGGAAAAACATTTCCAAGTCAACCACAACGTCCTGTCCCTTCTGTAGCTGGAGGCAGAGGCGGTGTTTCGTGCCATCACCATCGCCAGCCAAACCAACTGTCCTCTCTATGTGACTCGGGTCATGAGCAAGAGTGCTGCTGACATCATCTCACAGGCCCGGAAAAAAGGTAAAAGAACGGCATTTAGACTTCACTGCTGCAACAAGTACTTGACACATATTTTACATGATATTTACATTAAAAGTCATTTCTCTCCCACCATGTGAATAACAGCTTTTACAACGAGGAAAAAAAAGAAAACGGATTCACAGGAACCATGATAGAAAAGATTGAGTTCCATCTCTCGAGCGTCACCCACTTTATTTCTGTGGAGATTGCGGTGCTTTAGTACATTGTGTATTAGAGTAGAGTTGTAGCAGCGTAAGGGCTATCTTTGCATGATCTCCAGAAAGTCTTCAACACACACATTGCTCATTAAAATGAGACAAAACATGAGCTTGATTCTATTTTATAATATTGTTGACAGCTTTTACATGTATTTCTCATTTGGCTTAATTTCTTTGGGAAATCTTGGTACAAATCAGATCAAACAAACAAGAAACTACATCGGATATGAATTTTAGATAGTATTACTTAGCTGCCCGTTTTTTCTCTTTGAGGTTGCAGATGTACACAGATGCTATTTTATTATCTTCAGCAGTCTTTTCTGTGGTTCAGCTGTCACACAGACCGTTCCTCAGTCCCAGTAGAACAGCAGGAGTGAACCAAGCTGCCTCCCTGGCTGTAATGGATTCCCGAAATATACAATTTTTGAGAATGAACCAAGAAAAGGTTTTTAGTGCTGACCTCAGACCTGACCTCTTCATGCATTCATCATCTCCAAACATTAGGGGCCTTTAGGGGCTTGACACCTTTTGTTTGGATCTATTCATGTAAACCGGGGAGGACATGGAACAGTGAGGTGTCAGAGCGAGGGACCTAACAGAGGAGCAGACAAGTGTTAGTGACAGGAATCAAACCCTGGCTCATCATGCATGAAAGTACAGGCTCAGCTGCGATTGAGCCAAAGTGAAATTTGTACATTGCCAAGGGTGGTGTTTGGCTTTTCAGAGATCAGGCATGGTTCCTCTCCTGCAAACACTCAGACGAATTACCAAAGCTTTTAGTGAGATTAAACTGCTGACAAATTAATCAGTCTTGACTGATTCATTTTCTCGATTCGGAAAATGCCAAGAATCACTAACATAAATCAGTTTTATACACTTCACATTTGATACTTTAATAAAGTTTTACCACTATTTCTTTCCCAGGAAATGTTGTGTTTGGGGAGCCAATCACAGCCAGCCTGGGGACTGATGGGACGCATTACTGGAGCAAGAACTGGGCCAAGGCGGCGTCTTTTGTAACATCACCCCCTCTTAGCCCTGATCCCACCACTCCAGACTATCTGAACACACTGCTGTCAAGGTACATATCACAACTCTGGTAATGTTGTTCATCGTGTGCTTGGTCGAGACAGGATGGAAGCTATTTTATAATTATTTCACATGATGTTGTATCATTGTTGTATCATATATAACATAACAAAAGGCAAAGGAGGATATACATACATTCCCATCCAAACCACACACTGCTTGTGAGTGAACATTCAGTTTGCATGTGCACTAACTGAAACGTTTCTGCAACTTCTACAGACAAATGAGAATAACTGGATTAGCAATTAGCTCCATGGTTAACATACGATAAACCCTGACTAATTTCATTACAGTGCTAATTGGCATTACTCTCCACGCAACCTCTCCTTCATCCAGGCCAGACGAAGAGAGTCAGAAATAAACTCCCGATAGTGGATAGAGTTGTAGCTTATAATAAATCTAGTGAGCTAATTTTTGACTTTGTCACGGTTTATGTGTTTATATGTTCTGTTGGCTGTATACATGTGAAGAACAAAAAAAAAAAAAAAAACCTCTTATCAAAAGTTTTGGTAAATCAGCAGTTGTTACTGGACCGGTAAGTGAGTTACAGCGTTACAGGGAAACAGGAAACATTCGTAACGGTTTGTGCTGGAAGAACAAACTCTGGCAATTACTCCCAGTCCTTGCTCGGTGTTGTTGTGCCTCTCCGGCTCAAGTAAGAGAGGCACAACAATCTTCCCTCGTGATGGCAGAGCTTTACAGTCTACACAGATTGCGACGCGCTGGCGTGATTTCATCTTAACTCTGTATTTTTGTGTGTTTTTTCCTCGTCTCCCAGTGGAGACCTGAGTGTGACTGGCAGTGCTCACTGTACCTTCAGCGTGGCCCAGAAGGCCATTGGCAAGGATGACTTCACTCAGATCCCAGAGGGTGTGAACGGAGTGGAGGAGCGAATGGCCCTCATCTGGGATAAAGCTGTGGTGAGGACCAGTTAGGCGTTTTCTTTCTCCAAGTTTTTTTAAACTTTGGAAGGAGAAGGACAAAAAAAAAGTAAAACAAACAACATGAAGACGTATTCTAGACTTTTTACTTTCATCTTGATTCACTCCCCACCCTTTTCCCCAAGGAAAATCATCATTTTGTACGCCTTAGCTTTGCTCTAAACTGTCATCTGCAACCCCTATTCTTTGATTCTCAGTTTGAGCTGTTGCTGCTCTGCAGTAAAATCCACATCTTTCTCATCTCTGCGTTTTTTATAAGGATGTTCTTGTTCTGTCTTTCTGCTTTTATCAGGCTTTCACTATTATTCCCAACATAGCTCTTGTCAGCTATTACTCTCCCTCCCTCCCTTCCTTCCTCCCTTCCTCCCTCCTCTCTCTGGCTTTATTTCAGTCTTGTTGTCACTGTCTCTGTCTTGCTTTATCATTTGCTTTTGTATCTCCACAGCTGTCCTTTCCTTCACCCTTTGATACAGCACACTACCCTGTTTTTTCCCTCCTTGTCTCTTGTTATCACTGCATCAGTGTTCTGCTGACAGACAAAGAGCATGTAGCTTTTAGACAGCTGTGGAGTGCCGTGCTGCCTGCAAAATGCGGATGGGCTTTTAAAAAGTTAAACTAAATCCATTTCCTCACGGCATAACTCACACCAAACTTGGACTGAGTGCAGCCTTTCACATGCTTGTAAGCTTTGTTTTTTTAATCATGTTCCACAGCCTGGGTAGCCATTTCCCCTTTATCTCCAGTTTTAGCTAAGCTAAGCTAACTGGCTCCTGACAGCAGCTTCATACGTAACACGCAGACATGAGAATCATACTCTTAACTCTCAGCAAGAAGGCAAATAAGTGTTTCTCCCAAAATTTTGAACTATTCTTTTAAAATCTTGCTCTTTGTATGAACGAGAGTAAGAAAAAAACACAAAAACAATAAAATAAATCATGAAATGAAATCCAGCTAGAGCTACACACAGTATATCCACATAGGTAATCCATCTGTATGTAGAAGCAAAATGAATTTCCATGTGACATTTATCCAGTTTCCAATCACTATTCCCTGTTTCCCCCCTCCTAGACTACAGGTAAGATGGATGAGAACATGTTTGTTGCAGTGACCAGCACCAACGCAGCCAAGATCCTGAACCTGTACCCTCGCAAGGGTCGGATCGCCGTGGGCTCTGACGCTGACCTGGTCATCTGGGACACGGACTCCATCCGCACCATCACTGCCAAGACACACAACTCGGTATGTGCAGTGAACACAGCTTAGATTTTCAGTAGAATCCAGCTCGGGACTTTTTTTCTTTTCTTTTTTTTTAATCAGTTCTTCTTTCTCCCTCCTCTTGGGTGACACCAGCATTTTTTGCAGATGAAATGTGATTGACTAAATATAAGAGTTGGAGGAGATAACTTTTCTACATCTGTGTAAGAGAGAGAGAGAGAGAGAGAGAGAGAGAGAGAGAGAGAGAGAGAGAGAGAACATTTTTGAGCGGCTTCCAGACAGCTCTCGGTTCCTCTGAACGGAAATGAAGTCTCAGTGGATGTTCACTACTAATGCGACTCACACTGCACTGATCACATGGCCAGCTCTCAATGTAAAGTTGAGCCTCACTAAGTCCAAAAACCCTCAGCAATGATGGTAGAAGTCGTGATTGGAAAAAAAAAAAAAATGGATTACTGAAATACACTGGTTTATCCAAATACAACAACAGAAAAAAACAACAACATTCTGTCAGTGATAGAAACATTTTCCACAACACCCTGTACAAATCAACAGGGAATCTGTGTGCTGTTTAATCAAGAGCTTCCTCTACATCACATTCATTTGTACGGATGTTGCAATATATTCCCACAACTATAATGGTTTTCAAGAATGTCATTCAGGATTGTGTTACAGTAAATACCAATACTTCAAATTCTTGCACAAGCCCCAGAGATTTGAAACATCTGTACACACTGCTGCTTGGACAAAC
Source organism: Seriola lalandi dorsalis (assembly GCF_002814215.2). Classification (NCBI taxonomy): domain Eukaryota; kingdom Metazoa; phylum Chordata; class Actinopteri; order Carangiformes; family Carangidae; genus Seriola; species Seriola lalandi. Next base: position 2,461,687 of record NW_019525445.1, on the reverse strand, counting down.
TACTCATCCCATTAGTAGAGAACAGCTCAGAAGACATTTTATTTCATGGGAAATTCTCTCAAGGCAATCTGAATCAGAATTGGTAGTGTAGCGTAACCACCATTTACTCCACCTCCCTTCTTTTGGAATCCGCTTTGCTTTTTTTTTTTTTTTCACTAAGATTTTGTTGCAAATTGAGTTTAGCCTTGTGGCCGAGGGGTTTTAGGGGCGGACCATGAATCGCTAGTGGAAGACTAATTTTTATTTATTAATGATAGGAAAATTGACCTGGCTGCAATTTGACAACATTAGTTACGGACAAGCTGTTGGCAGCTGTTGCACCGTTCCTTTTACAAAGTGCATCATAGTGAACGTTAGACGCCGTGTTACGTTTTTTCCGGAGGTCTGTGTGGTCTGTGTTACAAACATGTTGATTTCTTAGTTGCAACAAAACACCAGCTTATGAAGTTAGTCATAGAAATCACATTTTTCCTTTTCCTTATAAAAACAGTACGTAAGACTCAAATCACAAAAGATAGAGCAATGCTTAAACTTAATGACACTTTGAAACTGAGGGAATTTTGCCAGTTACATATTAACTATATATTTAAAAGATGAAAGCGAAACTACATTTAGAAACACGTGAACCTGAATTATTATTTTTTTGTCAAAGGCCTCATAAAGACACACACACGACCATATTCTCCCTTACTCACACCCGCGCAAACATCTTACATACACACTGTTCGTACAACTGACACATGTGAGTAATGAGGTCTCTACCGTTACACAGACATTAGAGGATCCCAAGCAGGTCGGCTCGACAGCAGAGGAAGTGCACGCGCAGATAATTAAGGTTTTACCAGCCGAGCACAGATCCTGCCTCCACAGAAAAACATGAGTGACAGAAGAGTGCGTTTACAAACAATGTTTGTAGGTAGGCCTTAGGAATGATTAAGTGAAACTTGTACATTTAAATTTTTCCTCCCTTAAAGGCCTGCTGGTGGTTGTTTAGTAGGGGAGAAAGTACATTGCTCTGTCTCCAGATGGGAGGAACGGAAAGGACTAATAATATGCCTTCTCCAAATGTGGAGTACATCCACTGAGGATCCTTGGGTTCTTACATAATGATGTCACCCTTTCATTTCCTGCTGCTCGTCCCTCCAGATAAAATAACACAAGAGAGCAGAAGACTGGAGAAGGGCAGCTCCCAGCTCCTATAAATCTACCTTAATGGACAGTCTGACGCTAGGCCAAACAGGAGCGGTCCTGTTTACCAGGACACTGTGTTGGGGAATGCCTTCCCCTGTACAGTAAATATAACTTAGACTGTGCTGTGTCTTAGTTTGTTATCAGTTCACTCACATCTGGTCTGCATTACTTGTTTTTGTCAACTTAAAAATGCATATATGCACAATAGGGCATTCTGACACACCAGAAACACACACACACACACACACACACACACACACACACACACACACTTTCTTAGACACACTCAGCTTAGTCATGACATCATGTTTGGCTTACAGTAAGTCTTAGTTATGTCCTGTTCTGGCCTGAATTTGGACGGCAGCAGAAAACAGGGCCGTGTGCAGAGGAAGTAAGCAACAATGGAATGAGGGGAGGGGACCATCAGAGATCACAAACATGTCGAGAAAAGAAAGTTGGCAGAGGGGAAATTGGAAGAGGATGAATAGTGCGCAAGGTTGAAAAAATGCAAGGGATTACATAAATCAAGCAAGAATGGGTGAGGGAGAGAAAGACAGAGGATGGAAAGCAGGCAGAAAGGGGGATAAGTGAGTGAAGGAAACGGACAACTGGAAAGAGCAGAGTGAAGAGAGTGCGAGAGAAACGAGGGAAAGAGAGCGAGAGGTGCTACGGCGGCATCAGACAGCAGCTCGATCACGGCAGGTGTTTGTACATGCCAAACTGACGAGTGTAAGAAAACAAGGGTGATGAATGGTAGAAAATGAATAGAGAGAGAGAGTGGAGGAGAAACAGAGTGCATGCCTCCCACAGCCCCCCCCCCCTGTTGTTGTCTTCTTCATCTCCTCCATCCCTTATTTCATCAGGGAGGTTAACAAGGTTTTCTTTTGTTATATTTCTTTGGCTCAAATTTGAGTTAACAAATGACATTTCATTTCATTTCATTTCATTTCATTTATTTTCAAACTATGATCCAAATCGGAGCTTTTTATCACAAAACAACACAACAGATTAATTGAAAACTCCACTCTGTTAATTCTTAAACTCAGTGGAATTTTATGTTTAAACTTTTGCATCAGTGTTGCCTTAATAAACGTGTATCTTTTGTGCTTACTATTCATAAATCTAATTTGATCCCATTTTTTTTTGAACAGTGACTTTATTTTCCACAGTCAAATTGTCATATTCTTTTATAACTGTACATTTATACGTTCTGTATATATTTAGCATAATATATAATTGGTCATTTTAGCTCCTGCTGTGTGATTAACGTATTTACTCATAGCTTTTGTTCATATCTACTAAGTCACATATTCCCCCCATTTGCCACATTCTGCTGGAACATCCTGATTTCTTCACAGGTGTCTAATAATTTTATATCTGCGCTGTAGGCTGCTGAGTACAATGTCTTTGAGGGCATGGAGCTGCGTGGGGCCCCACTCGTGGTGATTTGCCAGGGGAAGATTGTTCTGGAGGACGGGAACCTGCATGTCACCTCCGGTGTGGGCCGCTTCATTCCCTGCTCTCCCTTCCCTGACTTTGCCTACAAGCGAGTTAAAGCCAGGAAGCAGGTAAATACAGGTTTTTACTACTGTCCAGCCCACTATATACGCTTTATACAACAATAATCTCATTGAGGCAGATGTCATATCTTTGAATGATATGTCCATTTTGAAAGGCAAATTCTGTTTAAGGAGACCTGTACAACCTTCAGCTGAACATATAAAGACAAAAATAATCCATACAGAAACTTGAGAAGGTTGAGCCATCATAGTACTCACCACACTGTTGAATTGCAAGTGAGCTCTGGTAAGCACAGTGCCAATAACACCACAACGGTGCCTGCTAAGCACCAAAGATGGTGCCTAAATGAAAACTACAATAATAAAATCATATCAGAAAGAATAACTGTTGCTTTTGATAATCAAACTTACCCATTGACACACACAATGCATGAGAAGATTTGGAGGAAATAGGAGAAATTGGGAGGTAAGAGTTAAGGTCTCTTGGCCTGTAAGTGAGTAAGTGGGAGTTTGGGCTGAGATAGAAGTTACAGTGATGGAGAGGACTGTGGGTGGGAGAGATGGAGGCAGTGAAGTGGGATGAGGGGGAGATAGAGCAATCTGAGCTCAGCCACAGGGAGACGGCTGAACCTTGGAGGCTGAGGTCCATGCAGTGAGGGTGGTCGTGGCTTTGTTTCATCATGGTTTTAAAAAGAACACAGTGAGTTTGGATTTGGATAGCTTTCCACAGAGACCTACCACACATGGTTAAAGAGTTACTAAAGTGTAGAGTTAAAATGAGTCCCATATTTAAAATTTATTCTGGTTTTGCAAGACTAAAAGTTATGTAGCCATGTTGCCCTTATTACAGGAAAGGCCACAAGGTAGCTGAGGGCCTAATAGTCTTTCCTGAGACAGAAACGTCACAGGTCAGTCAGGAGAATTAATGTTTAGACTGTACTTACAGTTTAAAATCGAAAGCCACATATTACACAGCTACTTTAGTTTGAACATTTTTGGGTTCACCCCTATTTGCATTCTTGTTAGATTGCCTAAACATAAAGCTACTGCCAGAAGCTGGTTAGCTCAACTGAGCATAAAGACTGGAAACAACTAGCCATTGCTCTGTCCAAAAGTAACAAAATCCATCTACCAGCAACTCTAAAGGTCTCTAATAAACACAGTCTACTTTGTTTAGTTTGTTTAATCTGTACAAAACCCAAAGTGTAAGAACTGGTGTCTGCCATTTGCTCGGCAACAACACAGTGAAGACAAGAAGTTAGAGTCTTTATGCTAAGCTAATTGGCTGCTGGCTGAGGCTTCATATTTAGCGTAAAGTCATAAGAGGCTTATCAATCTTCTCATGTCACTCTTGGAAAGTAAGAGACTAAATCTACTTTCCAAAATGTCGGACTATCTTAAATAAAATGGAAACAAATAGCAAACTGGTGAGCATATGCAACGACAAATAACATTGTAAGGGCGAAGCGTGCCGTTACACCTAGCAAACCTAGCAGCAGACTTCAAGGAATAAAATAATATTCCTGTATACCACAAATGTCAAAACCCAGAGTGCTTTACCTTGTCAGAAAGAAAGAAATTAAAAGAGACATGTAGCTCCTCTAGAGGATTAAGGATTCATTAGAAATATAAGTGACCCCGTTTAACCATTTCATTTATAGCAGCGTAAAGTGACAGCAGACCCTGATTTCTGCTCCAGTGCCATCTTTCTTACAGCTCTAGAAACGTCATTGTTCAACAATTTCCTAATCTGCAGCTGGCTGCTAATGAGAAAATGGAGCTATAGTAACAGTGTGTTGTTTATCTTGGTCGCACTCACGGTTAGGCTTCCTTCATTCACAGATGTCTCTTTTTAACTCTTGACAGAGCTTCCAAGATTCCACTGAGTCATGCCACAGACAGACAGACAGACGAGGACATGCTCACTAACAACATAAAGTTTCAACTTGATTTAAGACATACTAATACTGTATGTTGTGTTTTTTTTCTGCTCCAGTCTGTAAAAGACTTTGCTTACTTGTGTATGTGTGTGTTTAAGTTTGTATTTGTGTGTGTGGTTGTGTAAATCTGGAACTGGTTCTGAAGCAGGAAAAAGGCTCTCTGAAAAATGCATACATAATACAGACACAAACAGTTACACAAACAACCATATAATGCTAAACAGGTGTGGACTCTTTTGTCATACCAAACACCATGATGTCTCCCTCTGTCCTTACTCATTCTTTCTTCTTCTGTATCTTATTATGCTTCTTTATTTCTCCCTAAACACCTCCATCTTTTTTATCTTTATTTGCCTTTCAGCTGGCAGTCCTGAGGGCAGTGCCCAGGGGAATGTACGACGGCCCGGTGTCTGAATTCTCCATGTCTCGTGGTGGTACCCCCTCTGCTTCGGCACGTACCTCTCCCACCAAACAGCCCGTCAGAAACCTGCACCAGTCTGGATTTAGTCTAGCAGGTAACCCTGCACCATGCGGTGAGCCCAGCTTCTTAATACAATCAGCCGGTCGGTCCTTCCTCATCTGTTATTGGTCTGCATTGATTTTTACTGTATGTAGGGAACATCAAAGGAGCATGCATGTGCATCAGTAGATCCACCATGACACACCCTTTTATCTAAACTACTTCATGCTGTGAAGTACAACAAGTCATGGTTGTTTTTTTTTTAGCATGTTGTTGCTGTGCATGAATGATGCATTCACAGTCCTTGGCGATGAACCTCGAGCCTGTAGAGAAACCTAATAATCTCTTGTTGTTTCAGATGTTATGCTGACGTGCACAGTATGGCATGTATTTCTCTGCAGTATATCACACCGCTTTGTGAAAGTGGTTATACAGTGTTTATATGACAATTTGTCTGTTTATGCATGTCATTAACTTGGATGCCTTAGCTTCCTTGAGCTTTAATGAGCCACAATGTATTTAGTTAAATTTATGTACAGGCAGTTAAAGTTGGCTGTTTTTTGTTTCTGTTTTTGTTTGAGTCTTGTTTTAGTTTGACATGAAGTCAGCTCTACCCCAAATTGAAACCACACAGACTGTACTTTTGACCAACACTCATCTATGATGTAAACTAGTGTTTTACATTTATTTAGATGACTTAGCATACTATATAGGAGCCCAGTACTTTTGTGTATTTCTGTATTGTGCACATTGAACTAAGCAAATGATGGTTTGTATTATCCTGCATTCCTGCATGTATTTTAGGATACTTGTATTCAGATTTTTATATTTTATTTCCAGCATGCACACAGATGTATCTTGCACTACTTTAGTCTTTCTAACTCAAATCAGTCATTGTTTTTAATGACTCATCTCCAAAGAATGCATCTTAAACCCTGTTTCTCCCAATGAATCACTCTCTTAAAGTATCTCACACCTCTCAAACAAGGTAATTTTGAGGGCTCTTTAGGACACTGAGACCTCCAACTGCAGCCTCCTAGTTTTTCTCCACAGTTGCACGTACTGCAAGTCCCACTGGTTATGAGTGTTGGCACGAGGCCTGAAATATACGGCATACAATATTTCACTCCCGGCATTTAGACACGGTCAATTAAGAAAGCCTATCTAATGTGAGAGATCACGGCACGATGTATTCACATTGGACATCTGTTCCATTATGCAGGACTGCTGAGTGACAGTCTGATTGTGCCCATATGTAAGGTCAGCGCAGGATTACCTTAGATTTAGAAAACAAATGTGAGAAATTGTTTTCATCCAGCTACCAGTGAAACTACGTACACATGGTAAAATAACGAACCAGATAGTCAGTGTTTCAGCGTTTTTTTTTTAATCAAACAGAGCAACAGTAGCTATTAGCCAGTCATCCTGTCCTCCCTTGACAGACTAAATGTGTCCATGTGTAACTTCAAATCAATGAGAATAACCTTGTTTAACCTGGAGAAACTGCAGCTGTATCCACCATGGTGCTGGCAGTCTTTGTGAATACACAAACTATTTTTAATAGCTGATAACTCATTTTTGAAAGAACAGTTTACAGAAAGATGTTTAGCCTTTGGCTGTATTGAGCAACCTGTTTTTTCAAGCGTGGCTTATGTGCGATACCTCATCGATGAAAAAAGAAGGTGACCTCCGCTGGAAAGAATTTCTACATTTGACTACATAAATTTACTGTAAAGAGAGGGGGGGGGGCGTACGGGGTGTCCTGGTTTCCCAGGCCTTGTAATAGTTGGGCGCTTAAGTATGTGCGTATTCTTGTATGTGTGTGTGTGTGTGTGTGTGTGTATATTTTGCACGCACTCTCAGAATGAGTCAGTCTCCTATCTATTTTAGTTTTTCCAGGGTCACCACCTGCAGAGTTGATTTACTTGTCTGGAGAGGAGATGTGAAGGATTGTTTGCTTAGATGCAGTGTATCATAGTCTGACATCATTCCACTTTCCATTTATACACTCGCTGATAATTTGTTGCAGCAGACGCCCTGGCTCATCCTTTGGAAACGCACTGCTTTATGTCAAGACTGTAGCTTCTTTTGTTAATGTTTCAGCAGCACTCATACAAAATATGGCGCTGTTGAAATTTGCATTCCTTTCTCATCTCAGTGACATGTACCATCTATCATAGACAATAATAAT